>NC_135488.1:22407493-22726661 GCF_052094955.1 Ictidomys tridecemlineatus | reverse complement strand
ACTTTCTAATGCAATCAAGGATCATGTATTAAATCAGCTGGTACTTATCTTTCCTTCTCATCATTCTGATTGGATCTATATGATAAGTGCCCAAGTGTTTCTAAAAGTGTCCTAATCCTCTATAGTCTACAGAAGACAAAGCCATGACCAAAAACTCATCACTTGTCCAGCCCCACCATGCCCACAAAGCAGCAGGCATAGATGGGACTTCACACTCCCAATCTGCAAATGGAATTTGGAAGGTCTTGGTATCAAATACAATAAACTGAAGAATATTTCAGCTCCAGAGAATGTTAATCAGCATTAATGTCTTTAATCAGTGCATCTTTGACCTCTACTAGTTTCCAGCCCCACTACAATAATGTAACTATAACAAAGGTCTTAACAAGAAAAGGCAAGGAGTCAAAGCATGTGTCTTTTTCTTTTTACCCACCAGTCTGCCCTTCCCTTCCAGTACACTTGGTGGTCCTTCTGACACTGAAACCCTGTGAGGTGCTCTCCTGAGAGCTTCTCACAAGGACAAATGTGTGTGAACTCAAGGTCTTACAACCTGTGCTACTTTCTGAAGTATCCAATACATACTCATCAATAGTCTAACACAGGGCTGGGAGATTGCTTGCCAAGTATGCACAAGGTCCTGGGATGAAGCCCCAGAACACAAAATAAAGAACAGCAGCAGCAGCAAGAACAATAATAATGATAGTCTTACAGGGACATACTGTTTTGGAAAAGTATTATGAAATGAAAGGTAATATTAGAAATTTGTGAATGAAAGACTTCCACCATCTTGTTATCAGCATTATTCATTCACTAAATATTTCAGAGGCTTCATTTTTAAAAAGGCTGGTAAATATATTTTACAGCTTTCCAATTAATTACCACAAATCTACCCAGTAATGCACTAATTCATTTACCCCCCCCCCAAAAAAAAACACTTAACTTCAATTATGTGTTAGATCCAGCAAACATGATCAAAGGCATAGTCCCAGTTCCCAAAGACAAGCATGCTGAGGCCAGTTTAAATTTGAAAGTCATTTGGGAAGGCTGTCAAAAATGAGTATTTTTATGTCTGCCCCCAAGAGACTTGGCTCCAGTAGAACAGGACATGAACTTGAAATCCACTCTTCTCTTCAGCACATCCAGGTGACTCCACAGCAGGTTGCCTGGGACCACATCTTAAACAGCAGACTAACAAAGGGACAATCTATACAGAAAGAAATATTCAAGGAAGCACCTAAAAGTCTAAATCAGTAGTCAGAACAAAATTATAGGACTTCAGGGGACTAAGACACCTGGACACAAGCAAATACAGAAGGTAGATCTTTCAGAAGACCATCAGTGAAAATGAAACAAACAGAAGGGAAAGAAATAGACTTGAGGTGAGCCAAAAAGGCTCTTTGGATATAAAATAATAGGACCTACTAAACAGGGCAGGATGTAGTGTTAGACTGCCCAAAATCAGTATTTTGGATCTGTAAGTATCACTGTACCCAAACTATCCTTCAGAACCACCAAGTGGCATGGCTCTAACAGAGATGACAGCACAACTTCAGGAAAAAGATTTCAAACATGTATTTCATTTTTATAACAAAGCTATAACAACACTTCACTGCAATTATAACAATGGGATTATAGATATCATAGGACCCCTTGGCTTACTAACCACACAACCTGAGGCCCAGAAAAGCCTTATGACTAGGCCTAGATCACACCTGTCATAAAAGGCAGAACTGGAGCTACAACCCAGGTCTCCATGCAATCCTCACATCTAAAGGTCAATGTCCCAATTCATCTCTGAGTCCTCAACAAAGGCCACATTCGGAACTTTGAAGCAGCTTCATACAGTTTGATGGACAGAAAGCATCAGGGGAAAAAGGGCAATTTAATTTTCTAGAAATAATTAAAACATGGATTTTTTACAAACAGCTGGTATTACACACCACCATATGTTGTGCTAGGGTGAATGTTTCTTCTAAAAATATTAAAGCTTCTCTGATGGAATTGGATCTGAGATCGATTCTTAGCTGGCAACCTATACAAAGCCTGCTTCACTCTGAAGATCTATAAAAATGCAGCTGGCAGGATTTCACCCTTTAATAGTTAGAGCCCATTATACAATTCTCTGTTGAGCTGGACAATTCTAACCAGAACTTTTAGCTTAAAATTAAAGCTGAGCAGGAAAGGAAAGCTGGGTATAGTGGTACATGCCTATAATCTCAGCAACTCAGGAGGCTAAGGCAAGAGTACTGTGAGTTTGAGTCCAATCTTGGCAATTTAGCAAGGTCCTAAGAACTTTAGCAAAAAAAGAAGGTGGGGAAGGAAACTGGTAGGGAAGGGAGAGAGGAGAGCTACCCCTTATAGTAAAAAAAAAAAAAAAAAAAAAAAAAACAAAAAAAAAAAAAAAAAAACTTCCAAGCTACTGAAGCTTCCAGCTACAGATATATGTTGTTACTGTGTCATGTCTCACCTTAAGACCTTCACATCAGTCAAGATGTCTTAAGGGGCTGGGTGGTGGCTCAGTGGTAGAACACTTGCCTAGCATGTGTGAGGCACTGGGTTCAACTCTCAGCACGGCATATAAATAAATAAAGGTCCACTGACAACTAAAAAATATTTTTTTAAAAATGTCTTAAGTCACCAAAGCATGCTGCATTGCATTAGGTGGGACCCAGAGTTACACATATTTACATCAATAGATAAATGTGGATATACACACTGGGTTGTCTCCAGAACTAGAGCTGCATTTAAGTTTGGAACCTCATTTGAAAAACAATGAGGCTACTCTGTTTCTATCAAAAAATTCTATTCAATTTGGGGGAGCATTTCAGGAGGTAAAGGGGTTAGAAGAGTTACATATTTGTAAAATGTCCATGTGCTAGTAACAATGTTAAATACTTGATCTATTTTGGCTCCACTTTAAATAAATATATTGGTTTGAATGACGGAATCATGCTCAAAAGAAGAAACTGAGTCTGAGGAGAGGGTAAGTTTTGCTGTGTACACAGTCACATCTCTAATGTTCAGTGATTTGTGCTTTATAGTGCAAAATACCAACTCAAAGGAACATCACTCTTTTGACCAAAATCAACTCAGAACTCTTAAGTTTCTTATACATTCCTCTTCAAAACCACCCTGTACAACAGAACAAGAAAGAAATGTTGAGATGTGAAGAGGTCAAAATACAGCAGGGGAGTCTAAAGCCAAATCACCCAGATCACTATGACATTACTGAGTCACCAGAGCTGTAAAAATCAACAATCCTTGCAGTTTGTGTATAAAGAGCCACACAGCCACCCTGGACCCCAGGTTTCTTTCCTGCTAATGCCTCTGGAACATCTATCTCAGAAGGTTTACCTAGGTTTTACCCTTTGTTTGCACATTATCACAGAGGGATGAAGGGACATGGTAGAATAATAAATATCTTCTCATCAGAGCACAGGCACTCCAGCTTTTTAATTGTTGATACTCATAGCATTACATGCAAATTATACTCTCAAATAAAAATAAAAATTTTCATGCCAGTGTGAAATCTAAAACCCCTTGTAATTACGATGATGGTACTATTTCTAACTTTTAAAGTCAGATAACAGAATCTGCTTGCTAAAACTTCCCTTGTTACTTTTCTCTCCCCAACTGAGATCACTTTAGGTGAGAGTTTCAGAATCTCAGCCCAGAAGAGCTCTGATCAGGGACAGGAATGACCCGCAACATTGTTGTGGATCAAGGACCTTCTGAACTACACCATTTTCCCCCAAAGTGCAAACTGATTGTCTGCCTCTCACAGGAAGGTGAGCTGAGAGCAGCCAGGGTCACTACCTATGCTATGGGTGATGTGAAGCTCTGTAGCATGAGCAAGACAGAAGGATGTCTCTGTGGTGAGTGCTAAGAAACATGACAGATGATCCTTTTCTTCCTTGAGTGCACTGCAAGAATACAGGCTGGTTTTGGAATCTGGCTGATTATATTGGTAGTTCCTATTCTTCTATTTAATAGCTTGAACATGTTATTTAGCTTTTAATACCTACACTGCAGGGAAGTCCTGAGAATTAGCTGACGAGAAGGTACATACAGCATATAATCCAGGATCTGACATACAGTGGAAGTTAAAGCAGATCATCCTGGCCCAGGGAAGTAGGCTGAAGAGGGAGGGCAGCCCCAGAATTCTGAAGTAATAAAAGGTCATTTTTTCAAGTCCTCCTTTCCCTTGACTCTTCCACAAATTAAAGGGCTCAGAAACCCATGAGGGAGAAATGTGGAAGGCAAAGCCAGTCGTTCAAAGAAAGGTGAAGAAGACGTACTGGCGGCCATGCTGCAGTTGAAAGGTTGTCAAATGCCTGTCAACAAGAATTTGCAGAAGGCTGTGGAGGCCTTTCCTCATAAAAACACATTCATGCAGAAAATAATATTTTGTGTTTAATTCCAGGATATCCAGGGACCACAAAGAATTCTTAGGTAATTGCTTTTGTGTTATTAGTAGAGGTTAGTTGTACATGCCTTGTAGTAACTGCACTAACTGGACATTATTTTACTTTTAAGAAGCAAATGGAAAAAAACACAATACTACAATTTGAAAAATGCATGAGCATGAAGCCCTTAATAAAACAGCAAACACAAACATGAAGGAGGAAATATGAGAGAGGAGAACATGACTCACTAAGGCCTGTGTGAAGCTCAGAGGGGCTTCTGCAAGGGGCACCCTCGAGTTTCTATAACCTCAAGCTATCTCCCCAACTGCCCCTCACAAAGCTCACCCTCTACAGCACTGTCCATTCCCA
Source organism: Ictidomys tridecemlineatus (assembly GCF_052094955.1). Taxonomy (NCBI): domain Eukaryota; kingdom Metazoa; phylum Chordata; class Mammalia; order Rodentia; family Sciuridae; genus Ictidomys; species Ictidomys tridecemlineatus. The sequence goes on along the minus strand of NC_135488.1, from coordinate 22,721,886 downwards.
AACATGGGCTCAGGCCAGAGCAATCTGAAAATCCTAACATGGACTAAGATTCCCTTGACATATGGAGGCAAAAAAGAACAGGTGCCAAGTAGAGGTCAGAAACCATCCCAGACCTGCACCTGCCGAGCACACAAACACAGGCTCCCGCAGGCTCCATCTGCTGTGTGCTGTGGCAGAGCCCCCTCTGTGAACCATAACCAGAAAGCCAAGATGACACCTTTCCACCCCCACAAGATGGTCCATTAGCTCAGGTGAAGGAAATCCAATGAGGAAGTCTAAAACAAAGAAGAAGAGAACAGCTTTCTGCCCTGCTCCACTGATTTTAGGCAGTGAAGCTGATGCCGCTATGCGCATTTTCCTTTACTCCCTTGGGGTGACCCTACAGCTTAGGACAGACTTCCTGGGGCAGGTTCCTCATGAGGATACAGAGTGACCTCATCTCTCACTTTAAAAAAGTGTACCCTTAATAAGTGAAGTTCCACATAGGAACCTGATTTAGAATAAAGACGTCTATCCCACCTCCTACTCCCAATTTCTGAACCTAAGCTGCTTCTAGAGCTCGCTTGCACTCCTCAGTCTTCAAGTGCCCAAGACCATGGTTAAGGAGTACTGAGCTGAGAGACACAATAGCTAGGATGCAGTCCTGCTTCAACCGCTTGAAGACTGAAGTGCCCTGGCAGGCTGTTCCTGCTAAGAGTCAGAACCTCCTCCTCTCCCCCATTCACACATGGGGAACAGTGTTAAAGTGGAGCTAAAGAACTGGGTAACAACACAAGTGAAAACCCAAGAGAGCATCAGAACATGCATGTTTATTAAAGTGCATGCCAGGCCCTTCCCAAGGAGGATGACTAGAGGGGAGGGAACACAACCTATAGGACCACCACTAACCATGGCTTACAAAGACATTAAATACAAAAGCAATCTTCATCTCAGGCATCCTCTGAATATATATGCTTAATTGAACAACTGCAAATCAAAATTGCTCTTCCTCATTACATCAAGGTTTCTATTTGATTAAACACCAACCAAAAAATGGAGGGTTTCTCAAGTCTGGTCTCTTACTTCATAGAGCAGGGAGAATCCCTTCAAATATAAAAGTTTCCAGTCCTCACTTTTTCTCCACTAAAAAGAATCTAGGCTCCTCAAAGAAAGGGCTGATTCCAGGGCTAGGGGAGAGTATATACAAGATGAGCCTGAACATCTTGCTATACCAGAGAGTTCTCAAAAAACTAACAAGTTATCTGGGGGTGGGCATGAGAACAGGCTACATGGCACAAATGAGTACAGCAATGAATCACAAACCAACAGGAGATGGGAGTTCATGAGTCCATGCCATTAATAACTAAATAAATATGAATGAAGGACTCTTGCTTACATAACACTGAGGGCAGCTGTGCACATGGAAGGCGTACTAAGATAGAAAACCCTGATTGTACCCATCACAGTAAATACTGGATCTAGTAAAAATCATCAATAGATGTTAAACCTTGTACTTATTTTGATGAGAAGCAGAGTTATCTGCATTATTTTAAAGCATCTCCCATAGACTTGCAAGTGAAGAAAAAATAATAACAATTAAATGGTAGAGACACTGAACAGCATTCTGATGGCATGATCAAAGGCATCCCCATCAATCAGGCTTCCTTACCTGCAGATGTGAGACCCTGAGAAGTGCACAATGTCAGCTCTACAATATTCCAACTGCGAATACATAACCTATATCAATCATGAGGAAATATCAAACAACCCCAATGGAAGACCACTGTAGATCTTAATGGGAATAATGAATTCTTAAAAATTATCAATGTCATAAAAAGTAAAGTGAGGCTGTGCAACTGATTCCGTTTAAAAGAAACTCATCAATGATATAAAAACGCCTGCCATAGTCTGTACTTAAGAGGAAAGTGTAATAAAAGACATTGCTGGGTCAACTGGTCAAGTTGTCATATGAATGTGAGAATTGATTTATATTTAAAAATTATATCAATGTAATTTACTGGAGTTGAAATAGTGCTGTGGTTCTATAAGAGGATATCTCAATTCTTAGGAAATAAATACTTAGTAATATGGAGGTAAAGAGCTATGATATATTAATATATCCTCAAAACAATTCCCAAAATACTGTGTGTGTGCATACACATGCACACATATCTATACATGTGTGTCTGTAGGAAATAATAAAGCAAAGAGATTAAACACAACAACAGGTAAGTCTGAGGAAAGAATGCATAGATATTCTTTGTACTCCTTTTGTGTACCTTTGAAATTATTTCTAAATGAAAAGTAAAATCAAACAAAAATACATTGTTCTCTCATATTCTGATTACATTTTCTTGAAATATCTCCATGGCTTACCTTCCAGCACATCATTCTCCTCTGGATTTCCTACATTCTCTCTGACTTCTAGAAGTAAATCCTGTTCAATTCATTTCCTAAAATTAGTGGGTCTCTTGTCTATGCAGGATCCTAGAATCTTGCTCAGATCCACAGTCTCACTGACAAGACTCAGCTTTCAAATCTGGGGACCTAACAAAGAAACCCCACCAAAGAACCCTCTCATTCCTCACCCCTATGACTGATAGGCCCACTCAGATGGAAGGGCCAGAAAACAAATGCTGTATTTCACACCTGGAACAGTAGCAAGCTAGAATGAAAGGACGGATTATTTTTTAAATTACTCAAAATAAAGGGAAGAATTGAAAAAGAACAAGTATAATTTCACTCTTCTATGCTGTAGTAAGTAAAGTTCTTAGATTCTAAGAAACCAAAGCAACGAATGTCATAGTTTTCAAGTTTTCGTTATCATGTCACAAGCAAATACCCAGCTAAATGAGTGCCCAGCAGGTGAGACTCGGGGATCCATTATTCTTCACTATCAAGGCTGCCTCTCACCTCCCTCATTTCAAAATTCAGAATATTGGGACTTCCTGCTAGTTCACTATATCAGGGAATAGGACAGGTCCAGGGTTGCATCAGAAAACAATAATCCCAATTAATATTAATTGCCCAATCCCAATTAATATTCTTTGACAACTTTTTACCTGGTATTATGGTCTGGATATGAAATATCCCCCATAAGCTCACCTGTCAGACAGTGCAAGAAGGTTCAGAGGAGAAATTACTGGCTTGTAAGAGTCTTAACCCAATTAATGATTTAATCCCCTGATAGTGATTAATTGAGTGATAGCTAAAGTGGTAGGGTCTGGATGGAGGAGGTAGAAATTGGGGCATAGCTTTGGGTATATATTTGTATCTGGTGAGTGGTGTGTGTGTGTGTCTGTGTCTGTCTCTGTCTCTATCTCTCTCTGCTTCCTGATCATCATGATGTGATCTTCTCCCTGCTATACTCTCCCGCCATGATGTTCAGCCTCACCTCAATCCCTGAGAAATGAAGCCAGCTTAACTATAGACTAAGTATGAAACTGTGAGCCTCAAATAAACCTCTCCTCCTCTATAGTTGTTCTGGTTGGGTCCTTTAGCCACAGCATCAAGAAAAGCTGACTGAAACACCTGGTATCACTTTTTTGTCTTGTAGAGGATAAAAAGAATAAAGTTGAGGACACCTCTGATGGAACTTAGATAGCTCACAGGTGGGGCTGGATCTGGAAACAGGAGGTTTTCACTCACAAGTGACCTAGGCACCCAATTCCAGTGTCCCAGTTACCAGGGAGCATTTCAAACTTCTAAAGGGAGCATCCCTTTTTAGGAATGCTACTGAAATTACAACCCAGCCCTGGCAAATTTCTGCCTAAAAACTGGAAGCAATCCTCCTTTTTGGACACTGCAGATGGCTTATTTGCATATTCTAATTCAGCCAGTTGATGACTGTTTGGGGGCATTATGGGAAGAAGGAGATGGGTGGACAAACTTTTTTTTTTTTTTAATGTGTCACTCTGGCGAGTAACCAGGCTAATAAATAATCCCTAAACAATAAACTTTCAAATCAATTCATAATGCATATTCATTAAAAGGTTGCAGAAAATGCCAAAATGACAAATAGAGAAATATCCTCCTCCTAGTTTGACCAAAATTTACGTTTGCAAAAAAATTGAAAGATTCCATGGCTCTAGAGAGACAAGGGCTATGGAAAACCAAAGTGGAAACATTATAGAGGTTGGAGAGCACAGCAGAGTAGAAAATAAAGTAGAAAACTGGGGCAATTACTGGCATAATTCCAGTTCAAAACTCATCCTACCTATGCCCCAAATAAAGGAATAAAGTAAAATTTGGTTTTGTCCTGAATTACGCACATAATAGCTTTAATCCTCTATGATTTATCACAGAATCAGAGAAAGTATACACACCTGATAGGTCCAGTGCCCTCCTAGCTATTGGCCAGTTTTAGGCAGATTTAATCTCAAAGTCACTTTAAACATCCTTCAGGCATCAATTCTTGTCTAAAGTTAAAGAGCAATGATCTTAATCCCCCCCGCTTTTTTTATCTGATTGTATTTCTAAAACTTCTTGGCAACATTCCATGTGGAATCAGGAATTGACTTAGAACCTGGCTCTGCCACTTAGTGGTTGGATGTCCATGAGCATATCACTTAGCTTCTCAGTGCTTCAATCTCATCAATTACCTGGAGACAATAATGTGTCTACCCACAGGGCTGTTGGGTGGTTAAATGAGCAACATATATAAAGTTAAAACAGTGCCTGGCACTTAAGAACCATACAAACATTTCCAATTATTTTTTTTATAAATTTATTCCTTATTAGATCTGCAATAAACAATATAGTGTGTGGTAAATAAAAGATACTTCATAAATATTCACTGAATGGCTATTTTAGGCATGCACTAATCACATGCCAATAAGATTCTGGCAAAAGTAACCCCTAATGCTGTATATCCGCTAGCTTTTTAAAATGTGAAATGAAGCCTCAATTTAACTTCATGGATTAAGATGTAAAGAAAATGGCTCTAAAATTTATTTTTTTAATTTAAACTTTTAAAAAATAAATTGTTCCATGGGCTGGGGTTGTGGCTCATCAGTAGAGTGCTCACCTAGTGTGTGAAAAACCCTGGGTTCTATCCTAAGCACCACATAAAAATAAATAAAACAAAGTTATTGTGTCCAACTACAACCAAAAAATAAATATTTTTAAAAATAAATAAGTAAATAAATAAATAGATTGTTCCGACTACTCAATTTCGGTATTCTTACCCTAAATTTTTTTTTTATAATGTTTAACTCTTAGTTTCCTGACCAATTAAAAAAATGTCCAGCCATCTGCTTAATTTCCCAGAAAACATCAAGAGACTACATCACAGACTCAAAAATCGGGTGGAAAATTTTTAACATCCCATGCTTTCTAGTGGGAAAATAACCAATACATTTTCTTGAGTATATGAAGAGTCAATAAAAAGTTATATACTCTGATTCCCTTTAAAAATACTCCCTAGAGTTGGGGGTATAGCTCAGGGATAGAGAGTTTACTAACATATACATAGCCCTAGGTTCTATCCCCAGCACTGAAAAAAAATAAAAATAAACAATCAGAGGACAAATATTTATATATAAATGTGTTCATGCCAATGTTCTATTATGAAAAAAATTGGAAATAATCTAAATGCCAATAGATGAATGAAATAAATTCTGGTTCACTCAACTATTCTTGTAATTTTTTAAGCAGCAATTTAACAGTGAGATTTTTGAAAAACATGTAACATAATAAGGGAAATACTCTTCCAACATGAAGGAGGTTCAAAAAAATAAAAGCTATAAGGAAATACACTCAAGAACAAAGGCAGCTCTCTCTAGCCACTCAGATCCAGATGGTTTTCTTCTCTATGCCAGAGTTCAAACCTTAGTTGCCATCTAATCGATCTCAGATTTTGGGCAAATTGCTCTTCCACAATTTGTGAACTTGTAAGTATAACAGAAGTTTAAGGGTCAATTAACACCCGTAAAATACCAAGCACAGTGTCTGGCACACAAATACACTGCACAGGTGTTGACAATATTATTACCTTTCTGTGTTAGATTCTTCATGATGATCCTGAATTGTTTTGGGAGCTTAAAAAACTAATACATATTAATAAAAGTTCTGAATATCTTAATAGAAACTAAATGAAGCAAGAATGCAAATCAATATATAAATCCATAATCACTTCTCTGAAACCTCTGGAACACAAAAAAAGAACATGAGGCCCTGTTTTTGATTCCCGAGTACCACAAAACAAGCAAACCACCAGAATTTTTCAGATTTTTCAACAATGATAACAGTGTATTGACCATGCTATATGAAATCCCTCACTAGGTCTAGGCTAACACCCTAAAATCAAACATATAAACATTTACACAAAATCCAGTAAATCAAGACTATAAATACCTACCTATCAACAAAGATTCCTGTATGTAGAAACTTTACCTACTCAGAGCTTTATAAATTTGAATTTATAAATTCAACTATGAATTAGGAGTCATGAATCTATCCTATCAATTCTAGATAATGTCTGCAGCACATGAGCTATTTCTGCCACCTTGGATGCATGGAGAAAAGATGACCATTTCCTAGTCCTCACTTCTAGTAATATTCTATTGAAGCAGGATGTACTGGGGCTATAGCTGATGCCTTAGGCTGAATAAAGCTTTATAGGGGTGTTCTGTTCTGTACACTGAAAGACTGCTTAGAACTACCCTTGATCTCTGCCTATCAGATGTCAATAGCACCTTTGCAGTCATGATAACCAAAAATGTCTCTAGACATTGCCAAAATCATCCCTACTGAGAATCGGGGCCCTATTGCAAAACAGTAAGTAAACAAACAAACAACCACTTTCTGCTCCAGATTCCACAAGAGAACCACAAACTGCAAATTTCTGCTGGAATACTGTTTACTTCAGAAAGTCTCTCCCCTCTCCTCTTCTCCATGCTAGTCTCCAAGCCACCAAAATGACTTTTCTAATTTTGCCCCAAATTATCAAAACATTCTTTTTATAAGTTGCTGTTTTAGCTCTCACCAGGGTCTACCCAAAATATCAGATCCCACATTCTCTCATGCTCACAGAACATGGTTGTGATATGCAGCCTTCGTAATAGGCCATTTCTCACACTAGAGTGAGTGAATAAGCTGCAGACAACAGGAACATGCCTCCAAAGGCAGGACATCTGTCAGCTGAAAAATCAAAGGTTTAGCTAGTTTCCAGGAGACAGGAAGAATCACAAAGGTCAGCTCTTCCCAGAACTGTCATGCCAGTGAGGCACCTTGAAAACGTGATGCCCAAGCAGGTCTGAAAAGTCAAATCTGACAGCATATTGGTGTGTTGGTGTAGTGTAGCCCCAGTACACCACATGAATACTTTAAGTCTTTAACATTCTAATTATTTTATGACAGCCCGAGAGATAAATCAAGAACACTGCATTTCACCAATTTATTTAGCCATGAAATCCCATCTTCCTTCTACTCCAACAATGTCTATTTTCCTGATGAGGAAAGGAGCATTAATCTGGGGAACAGAGACGAAAACTCAGGGGCAATTCTGGAACCCTCTTTGAAGCTATTGGTTTCCATTTCTTTCTAAACAAATCTACTATGTGTATAGTTTTACTACTATACATCATATCTACTATATGTGTATACTATAGCATTAGTCAAAAGATTAAAATGAAAACATATTAAATAAAACATCTACTAGTAGTATATTTGTTAAGTAAATCATGACATATTAATTCACAAGACCATTATCCAAGCATGAAACGTTGAGGAAGTTTTTCGAGCGCTGAAACAGAAGGGTCTATACAGTGCATGAAGTGAAAAAAAACAGGCGGACATGGAATATCATATTTGATCATCACTGCTGGTGTAAGAAAGGAGAGGAGGGGGAGCATTTTTCAAAGACTTTGGAAACATGTGACAGTAACACTGGTTACCTCCAGGGAAGAAGACAAGGTAAGGGAAGGAGCAGAACAGACATCACCATTTAACCTTTTACACTAGCCTAACTGTATTATATATTTGGAAATTAAGTTTAAAATAAGTATATAAACTATTTTTACCAATCTCTGGAAAATAAAAATCAAAAACATTAGAATGTAATACTCTACAGGCTATATGAGTAAAAATGTCAAAGAACTTTACTATATCAATTATGATTCTGTACACTGATACCTTCTTGTTTTTTAAGAATAAAGGAGAAAATAATTTTTGATAAAGCTGTAACTACTTATTCTGCTTTGTGATTTCATAAAGACAATCTCATTATTAATTTGTTCTATTATGTGCAGACATCTCCCTTCTCCCTCTTATACTATTTCATAAAAATAAAATAAAACACCTCCATAAAAAAACACAACAGTTTATTTCATTAGTTCAGTGCATATAGAATTAGTTCTGGCAAATTTCTCCTTGTTGGTTCCAATGTTTTAAAGTGCTGCTACAACCAATGAGCTGGAGTTGGAAGTTCTACCCATATGCTGTGTTTGTCCTCAATGTAACAAAAATGCAGCTGCCACTTTTATGATAGATGGTCCCTGACTCACTGTGCATCACATCATGTAGTCTTTGCTACCTTGGTAGCTCTTGTTCTGTTTATTTTGTTGCTGGTGTTGTTTTGACACTAAGAATTGAATCCAGGGCTTGGCACATACTAAGTACATGCTCTTCCATTGAGCTATTCCCCCTACCCCTGTCCCTTTTTGTGTTTGTTTTAATAAAAATCTACAAGCTTCCTAGTTTATCCTTTTCCCTGAAATCTAAGAGTTTATCCAATGTGTGATCCAATATACACAAAATAGCTTCAATAATATTTTCCATAACACATAAGGTTGATGTAGGCTAAACATAACAATGGGCAACTCTCCACTACCGAGAGCCTCCTAAGCAGGGAGATCTGGAGAAAGCAGAAGGCCAGCTTCCTCAGAATCATGATTCCCATAAATAACTCTCTGGATATTCCCATAAATACCTACTACTGAGCACTAATATTAAATACACTGCTTTTCCTATCTCCAAACCCTCTAGCAAATCAGTCTTTCTCATAAGATCAATGTTCTGTATGTAGAGGGTTGGTGGGCAAAGGAAAGGGTCTCGGTTGGAGTTTGAATGACCCGGATTCAGATTCTGTCCCTAACATTTACTGTGTGGCCACAGATGTGTGGCTTCACTGTGCCTGGTACATAATTATGGCACTGCTAACAAAAAGCTGATTACTGTAAGGATCAAATGAAATAACCTATGTAAAGCAATCAGCAAGTGAATGGGCTCAGTAGCTGTTTGAAAAAACAAAACAGCCTGTTTCACAAATTACACTGTGCTGATCTCCACTTGCTTTGTATGTCCAAAGCTTGTCCCCTCTCTAACTGGGAGTGCAAAGAAAATGTTATTCAATAGAATCCGGCCAAATGCTTCCCTCACTGTCGCCTTCCCTGTCTTGCCACATTAACAAACTTAATAAATTAACACACACTTAACAAAACACAAAGGTTAACACTCATCTACCAGCGAAAAAAATGATTCCTTAATTACACACAAATGATTCTTCCTGCAAGGCACTGAGGGAGATGGGAAAAAGAGGGTATGATTCTCATCTTTCTAATGAAGAATCTGAGGCATCAATTAAGACTATGCTCTTTAAATTATCACATAAAAGTGTGGCAAACTGTTGGAGGATCACAGATCTTCTGGGGTCTGGGCCATGTCTGATCTTTTTAGTTTTGCTGCTGCGCTAGTTAACTTCTCTGTCTGCCTGTCAGCTCTGCTTTCCATAATTCTCCCCTGAGAAGTTATCAGACTCTGTGAGTCGGGAGGCTGCCATCTTGGTGTCTAGCTCTCTGACACTGACTCAATTGTGACTATATCCTTGGGCAGATTGCAGGGAGCTGAGTGGAAGGAGAAATGGAGGAGCTACAGTCCTACATGTTAACCACGCCCTGATGAAGATGCTCAAGACACAGTCCCTTTTCTTGGTGGGTCTCCATTCCCTAATGCTACAGATCCATCCTTCTTCCTGTCTCCTATTCTTTGCCCTTCTGTCCCCATTTAGGGAGACATTTAATTATTTCTCAGTACCCCTTTTTTTTCTTGGCAATTACAAACAACATTGGGATTATTTTCCTTATAATTAGATGTTGTGTATATTTTAAATGATTTCCCTGGAAAAAATTTCCCCATTTCGTCTTCCCTTCTCATTTGGAATAGGGCACGAGTCTGGGATAGCCTGGTTCAGCACATGGGGTCCTGTGGATGAAAGTGTGTTGGGGACAAAATGTGAGTAGAACAGAACTGAGATCCATACCCAAGTGTGGCAAAATGATCTGCATTCTCCCTAAGGGACAGTGAGGACCAGGAGCCACACGCAGGGAAAATACCACTTCTGATCTCCCTATTTCCACACCAGGGCACCATGAAAGAAGGAAAGAAAAAGAGGAAGGAGAGCTTATTAGTCTTCTATTGTTGCTTTAACAAATTTTGCCTCAATATTGTGACTTCAGGCTACAACTTTGTGGCTTGTTCTCTTACAGTTCTGGAAGGCTAAAAGTCTAAGAGCAAGTATTGGTCTTCAGGACAGAAGGCATTTCCTTGCCTTCTTCTGGGTGCATGCATTCCTGGCTCACAGTGCTTCTCTCCAACTTCTGGTTCTATTCTTAGATCCTCTCTAACCTTGATCTTCCTGCCTTCCTTTAATAAGGACTTATGTGATTACACTTGTCCTACCCATACAGTGCAGAATAATCTCCCCATCAAAAGATTCTGATATGGGGCTGGTGTTGTGGCTCAGTGGTAGAGTGCTTGCTTCGAACTCGTGAGACACTGGGTTCGATCCTCAGCACCACATAAAAATAAATGAGCCCATCTACATCTAAAAATAGTTTTAAAAAATATTCTGATTTAATCATATCTTCAAAACCCCATTTATTATATAAAGTAACATATTCATAGGTTATGGGTATTAGGGCATCTGGGAGGCCATTATTCAATCTACCACAGCACTTTCTCTGGTCATTCAAAACGTTATGGCCATTCCACACTCAAAAATATGCATCCCATTCCAAACCCTACCCCAAAGTTCCAACCCGTTGCAGCATCAACTTGAAGTTTAACATCTCATCTAAACATTATCAGCTCAGAGACTCCAAATCTTATTATCTAAACCATCTGTTATGGCTTAGATATGAGGTGTCCCCCAAAAGCTCATGTGAGACAGTGCGAGAAAGTTTAGAGGTGAGATGATTGGGTTATGGGAGTTTTAATCTAATCAGTGTGTTAATCCCCTGTCAGAGATTAACTGGGTGGGAACGTAGGCAGGTAGAGTGTGGCTGGGGGAAGTGGGTCCCTTTAGGGTTTATACTTTGTCCTTGTTGAGTGGAGCTTTCTCTCTTCTTCTTTCTCTCTTTCTCTCGTCATGTCCAGAACTGCTTTCCTTCACCACCTGCTGCCGTAATGTTCTGCCTTACCTCGAACCCCATAGAATGGAGTCAGCCTTCTACGGGCTGGGCCCCCTGAGACTGTGAGCCACCAAATAAACTTTTCCTCCTTAAAATTGTTCTCGTCAGGTTCTTTGGTCACAGAAGTGAAAACGTTGACCAGAACACCATCTAAATCAGGTATGGGACAGATATTGAATATGAGCCATCCTGAGTCAAAATTCTTCTCCATGTGGGTTTTTTTTTGAGAGAGAGAGAGCGCGAGAGGGAGAAAGAGAGAGAGGGAGAGAGAGAGAGCATTTTTTAATATTTATTTTTTAGTTTTTTGCAGACACAACATCTTTGTTGGTATGTGGTGCTGAGGATCGAACCCGGGCCGCATGCATGCCAGACGAGTGCGCTACCTCTTGAGCCACATCCCCAGCCCTCCATGTAGGTTTATGAAGTGAAAAAAACAAGATATTTGCACTAAACAGGGAGAAAATGGAACGATTAAAGGAGTCACCAGTTCCAAAGAATTTTGTAATATAGCCTAAGAAAACTCCAATATGTTTTAAAATTCTGCAATAATTCTCTGTGATTTTATGCTCTGCCCCTGGGTTCCCTCCTCTACCCATTTAGCTCCACTCTCTGGGCCTAGAGTGCTGTCCTCTGAGTTATCCCAGATTTTCCTTGAAAGATTTTCCTTGTTTTTGAATAGTTTAGTTGGTTTGCTTTTTAAATAAGAATATTGGCATTTGAAAGCCTTCTTTAATTTCATCTTCTCTCTATTCCTTTCTGTTTAAGCTGGAAGTGTTTTTGCTGATATAACATCCTCGAAACCTTGTGGGTCTCTTATGTACATTATAGCATTTCACTCCAGTCTCTATTCCTGGCTTCTGCTGAGATGGCTAAAGGGATCCATGATTCACATACCTAATCCCTTCAAAAAGTCCTCTATGTAATTGAAAGCTCTTTTCTTTTATCCTTTCTGGGGCCTGAGAAAAGGTTGTTTAGCCACACTCTTAACTTTCCCTTCTCAGTATACTCCTGACAGTGAATATCCTAATTGTCTTTTGCAATCTTGATAGGCTCAAAACTTTCCAAATAATAAAGTCCTAGTTCCTTTTTAATATCTATATTTATTACTTACAAGTTGTTCTTCCACCTAACCATTGAGACACGATTCTGCTAAGCTTTTTGTCACTGTATGAGAATCCACTTTCCTCCCTTTTCCAATATGACTTCATTTCTTTCCAATATTCTTCATTTCTTTCTAAGCTCTAACCAGCAGCACCTTTAGCATTAATATTCCTACCAACATTCTGCTTATGATTTGGTATTCTTTAAGAGGATGGTAGTCCGTACTACACCCCTCTCTTCCTTCTGAACCTCTGCTGGCAGAGTCCTTAGTATCCATGTTTCTACCAACGATTTCCTCAAGGGAATCTATGCTGTTTCCGTCACACTCCTCAAAATTCTTCCACCAATTCCAAAGCTCTCTCCACATTTTACATGTATTTGTTACAGCAGCACTGCACTCCCAGTTACCACAATATGCATTAGTTTCCAATGGCTGCTGTAACAAATTACCATAAGCTCAGTGGCTTAACGCAACACAAATTTATTCTTTTAAGAGTTCTGAAGGTCAAAGTCTAAAATCAAGATATTGATAGGGCTGTGCTCCTTATGGAAGCTTCAGGGAAGAATTCATTTCTAGTTTATGGAGCCCACCTCAGAGGGGAAGCCTGAATTGGATGAATTTTTCCTTCAAATATTTGAGTTGTAATCAGAACTTACCGGTACTTGAATTGACAGGTGTAATTTTCCTCTATTGAAGAAGTGGAGGCTCAGAAGCTAGGTTAAAATATAGATAGATGAAAGCTCTACTGTTATATAACTGATTTTCTTGTTGTGACTTAAAAAAATCTGCTACATGCATACTGCCAAATTATCCTTTGGAAAGATTGTACTAATTGGTGTTTTCTGAAGTTGCTGAGTGCCCCTTTCCTCTGGATCCTTGCCAAAAATAAGCACAAATGTTATTTTCTTTTTGGCAATTTGAAAATAGTACCTCATTGTAGCCATAATTGACATTTATTTAATTATAAGTGAAGTTAAAAATTTATTTAATAGGTACTTGAAGTGTTTTTATTTATTTTCCCATTATTTTCTTGTTTTTATAAAACTTTGCACGTGTCTTTGTTGTTTTCAGAAATTGTACCCCATTTGAATCAAATGTATAATATGTCAAGATCATTGTAATGTTTTGAGCAACTAATAAAAAAATTAAAAAAAAGGAAAAAAAAGAAATTGCCAGTTTTCCTCTTAATTCTGTTCTCTTCCTCATTCTTGGCAGTATGACTAAGCTAGAGAATGTAGGTGCCCAGGTATACCACATTGTCAACATTTCTTGAGGGATGGTATGACCACATGGTCAACTTCTCTCCATTGGATGCACATAGGAGCAATGTGTGCCACTTCCAGGACTGGGCCACGAAACCTCCTTTGGAAGAGCAACCACGGCTACTTGGCAGCCATTTGTTGACAATTATTGCGTGAGCAAGATTTAAGCTCCTGTTTTGTTTGAGCCAATTGAAGTTTACTTTACCATTACACACTGTTATAACACATGTGCAGGTTTATTTATTCTTAATCGAATTCTTGTCCCTCATTGAACTATGAGCAGAGCCCTTGCTTTAGTTGTCTCTTTAGCCTTATGGCCCAAGGTAAGTTTTCAATAAACACAAATTGAAATGAATGAATGAACTGCATAGTTATTTGAAAAGATTCTTGCTGATTCTCAGAGATATTGTTTATGCTCAGTACCAGGGAAAACAATGAAATCCTACAGGTGAATTTCATGGTGACACCCAAACCAATTCCAAGGCATGTTTCCACTTATGAAATGCAATCCATTGTCTCACCTGATAAATCAGAGACCAGAAGGTGCTGATTTTATAGCCTCCTGACCTCTCAGGTGATGAGGGAGAAAATGGCTCTGGACGATTGTTTATCGTGGTGTTACCATTACCACTTCAAACTGAGTTCTTGTGAAACTTCAGGCCTCCTGCCTGGAGAAAAGTAATTTTTTTTTATCCCACACTAGAAGACACATAAACACACAGATCAATTCAAAAAGAGGAAATGACAGTTGTAAATATATATGCACACAACACAAAGCACTGAATTATATTAGGTAAAGCAAAATTATTAGATCAAAATGAAGCCTACACTCTAATGCAGTAATAGTTGGGGACTTCAACACCCAACTTTCATCAATGGACAAATCATTCACAGAAAAAAAAAATCAACACAAAAACGTTAAAATTAAACCATACTATAGACCAAATTAATCAAAAAGTTACAGAATATTTCATTTAACAGCTACAGAATATACATTCTTTTCAACAGCATATGGAACATAGATTATATGTAAGGCTACAAAAAAGTCTCAAAAAATGTAAAACAGTCAAAATCCTAGCATAGATCTTTTCTGACCACTGTGAAACAATAGAAATTAACAAGCAAGGCTTAAGAAATTACAACTGTATGTTGAAATTAAACAATACTCTTGAATGATCAATGGATTAATGAAGAAATTAAAATGGAAACAAAATTTTTTGAAATAAATGAAAATGAAAATACTAAATACTAAATCTTATGAGATACAGCAAAAGCAGGACTTAGAGGGAATGTTTTAGCAATAAATGCTTACATCAAAAAAGAGAAAAATTTCAAATGAACAACCAAATGATCTGACTCAAAGAATTCAAAAAGAAAAGAAAACTTAAAGTAGAATAACAAAAAGCAGACACAAATTAAGCAAAACAAAGACAAAAAAAAAATAGAAAAGATCCATGAAATTAAAAGTTAGTTTTTGGAAAAGATAAACAAAACTGACAAACTTTCAGCTAGACTAACC
Source organism: Ictidomys tridecemlineatus (assembly GCF_052094955.1). Classification (NCBI taxonomy): domain Eukaryota; kingdom Metazoa; phylum Chordata; class Mammalia; order Rodentia; family Sciuridae; genus Ictidomys; species Ictidomys tridecemlineatus. Next base: position 22,706,616 of record NC_135488.1, on the reverse strand, counting down.
AAGAAGTGGGTAGGGGTCGGGGAATCCAAGTAAATAAAATCAGAGACAAAAAGAAGACGGTACAACTGGTATTTCAGAAGACCAAGGCTCATTAAGGACTATCATGAATTCCTGTATACCAAAAAAATTGAAAAACCTAGAAGAAATGGATGGATTTCTGGACTCATTATAACTTATCAAAGTAGAAGCAGGGGGGCAAAAACCTAAACAGACCAATAACAAATAATGAGACTGAATTAGTAATAAAAAGTCTCCATATGAAGAAATGTTCAAAATCAGATAGCTTCACTGCTAAATTCTATCAAACTTTTAAAACTATTACAAAGTACTGAAACGGGGAGAACCCTTCCCAACTCATTCTACCAGTCCAGCATACCAAAACCAGACAAGGGCTCAATAAGAGCACTATAGACCAACATCCCTGACAAACATAGATGTAAAAGTTCTCAACAAAATCAAATCAAGAGCACATAAAAGGTTATACACCATAATCAAGGGTGATTTATCCTAAAGATACAAGGATGGTTCAACATGCACAAATTAGGTATAAAAGGAATATACCTCAATGCAATAGAGCAAAAACTACAAACCTACAGCCTACATTATACTGAATGGGGAAAAGATTTTCCTTTCCTTTTCTCTAAGATCAGGAAAAAAAATGAAGATATCTACTTTATTTAGATTGAAAGTCTTAGAGCAATGAAATAAGAGAAAAAAATGAAAGGCATTCAAATAAGAAAAAAGAAGATCAGAAAGTTAGTGAACTCTGCAATAAAAATAAAATTCTGATGAAATCAATTGAAGAGGACATACAAAAAGGGGTAACAACATTCCCTGTTCATGAATTGGAAGAATATTATTAAAATGTTTGTACTACCCAAAGTGATCTTCAGATTAAATCCAATTCCTACCAAAATACCAAAGGTATTCCTCACAGAGCTAGGAAAAACACTCTGAAAATGTGTATGGAACTACAAGAGACCCTGAAGAGCAAAAGCAACTCTGAGCAGAAAGAAGAAATCTGAAGGCATTGAAACACCCGATTTCAACGTATACTACAAAGGAATAGTAGCCACCAAAGCAGGTAAAAGCACAAAAACAGACACAGAGACCAATGAATTGAAGAGACAACCAGAAATAAATTCATATATTTACTGTCAACTGATGTTTGACAAAGATAGCAAGAACATACATACATTGGGGGAAAGAAAAATCTCTGAGATGAATGATCCTGGGAATACTAGGTATCATGAATGATCCTGGGAATACTGGGTATCTACATGCAGAAGAAAACGAGACCCCAATCTCTCACTATGCAAAAATCAACTAAAAACAAATCCAAGACTTGAATATAAGAACTAAAAGTCCGAGACAACTGGAAGAAAATATAGTGACAAGACTTCAGGACATTAGTCTAGGCAAAGAGGCTTTGATTATGACCCCCAGAACACAGAGAAGAAAGCAAAAATTCATAAATGTAACTATATAAAACTAAAAAAATTCATGCAACAATGGAAATAATCAATAAAGAGACAATCTACAGAATGGGAGGAAATATTTGTGAACGATCCATCTAAGAAGGAATTAATTTTCATAATACTTAAGGGACTCAAGCAACTCCAGAAAAAAAATATCAGATTATAAATAGGTGAATGATCTAAATATACATTTCTCAAGAGATGATATACAAATGTCCAACAAATATAATAAAGTTTTTCAGCATCATTTATTATCAGATAAATACAAAATATAAATCAAAATGAGATACCACAGTGAAATATCATCTCAGCCCAGTTAGAATGGCTATTTTTGAAAAGAAAAAGAAATACAAATTCTGGTGAGGATACAGAGAAAGGAGAACTGTCACACATTATTGTTGGGATGTAAATTAGTAAAGTCATTATGGAAAACAGTCTGGAGTTTCTCAAAACACTAGAAATATAACTACCATGTGATCTAGCAACCCCACTGCTGGGTAAAGAGCCAAAGAAATTGAAATCAATTATGTCAGAGAGACATCTGTACCGCCATGTTTATTGCAGCACTGTTCCCAATGTCTAAATAAGAAATCAACCTAGGTGTCCATGTGGTGAATATATACACAATGAAATAAAAAATAATAAAATTCTGTCATTTGCAGCAACATGGATGAATCCGTGAGACAATGGACTAAGTGAAATAAATCAGCCACAGAAAGACAAATATGTCATTTTCTTATGTGGAATCTAAAAGGTTGATCAAAAGAGGTGAGGAAGAGGGGGATAGAGAAAGGATTATTAAGGCATACCAGGATGCCATTGGTTAGGAGGTGTAGCTTCTAATGTTTTACAGCATAGTAGGTCAACTATGGTTGATAAAAACTGAATATTTCAAAGCAGCAAGCAAGAGAGGCTTTTAAATATTCTCTACACAAAGAAATGATATATGTCTGAGGTTACGGACATGCCAATTACCCTGATCTGATCATTACATATTATATGTATGTGTGTGTGTGTTTGTGTGTGTGTGTGTGTGTGTGTATTGAAATGTCACACCATACCCCATTAATAGATACAATTACTATGGCAATTAAAGATCAATTTTAAAAAGAGATTTTTTATATTAAAATAGTTGAAAACCTTTGATTTTTATCATTTTAGAACTTTGTGGTTAATTGGCATTGGCACACTAGAACATGTAATTACAAGAACTTCATTCTATAGATTAAAAAAAACTCAAAAATCTATGTAATTGTCCAAAGTCATGCAATCAGCAAGCAGAGTTTGGATTATGGTCTTCTGCCTTTTCCCTTAGCACTCTTCCCAAGATTCTACATCATGCCATGCATGCAATTAGTTTACATGACTTCATTTTATACTGATTCATATTTGACACCCCTTCACACAGTATGATTCAGATGCACAAAAAGAATATAATGTAATTTCTTTTTGTCACATTTTTGGATCTTTAGAGGAAAACTAATGTCTTAGCTACATATTGTCCCCTATCTTGCAGATTATATATAAGACTAAACAAAAGAATCCTTTGACCTGTTGATTTGGTTAAATGCATAGGAACTGGGTGAAATATTATTCAGCCTTTATTTTAACCATTGGCAGAAGATTGCTGAAGAAAGCCTATTAGATCCACATTTGAGTGAAAATTATTTCTTAGACTTCCCCGCCCCCCATAAAAAGGTCTGCAGAGACAGGTGTTGTTTCTCTTTTATAAAGTATACAAATATATATTATATATGTACAAATATATGAATATATTATATGTACTCTCTATATATATAACATCAATCTTCTTAAAATTTATATATATATGTATATATATATACATATATATATAAACATGATTTTGGACAACTTAGTTATTTATCTGTGTGTGTGTACACACACACACACACACACAGAGAGAGAGAGAGAGAGAGAGAGAGAGAGAGAGAGAGAGAGAGAGATCTCAAAGTGGAATTCCAGTGTTTATAATAATAGCCAAAAGGCAGAAGGAACTCAAATGTCCAACAATGAATGAATGGATAAACAAAATGTGGTGTGTGTGTTTATGCAAAGAAACACTATTTAGCCCCCCAAAAGAAGAAGATTGTGATAAATATTATAACACCCACGAAACTTGTGAATACCATGCTAAACAAAATAAACCAGTCACAAAAAAATGACAAATACTGGATTATTCTATTTCTATGAAGTACCTAGTACTATAGTCAGGTTCGTAGGCAGAGAAATTAGAATGGTGATTATCACTAGGGGCTGGAGAAGAGAAGATAGGAGTTGTTTTTTAGTGGGTATAGTTTCAATTCTGCAAGATGAAAAAAGTTCATTTTGGAGGGGCGAGTAGTGACAGTTGTACAATGAAGTACTTAATAGGGATGAACTGTGTATTCAAAAATTGTTAAGATGGTAAAGCTTATGTCTTACAATGATAAAAAAATTTTAAAAAAGTTAAATGATAAAGTCAAAGATAATTTTAGGTGGTTTCACAGTCATGTCAAAGAATTTCTGTTCACAAGTATGCACAGTCAGAAAACCTAAATATCTAGACCACATCTTGGAAGTCTCAATATTTGGAAAAGCTAATGAGGTTGAAACCAGAGCCACAAAGTGAACATTCTAGGTTCAAGATAACATTATACTTAGCACCCTCTTGAATTGGATTTGGCCAATAACATGTGAGAAGAAGCAATGTCCATGGCCTTAGAATGAAAGTATTTGTTTAGACTCCTTTAGACTCCTTTTCCTGCCCTGGAGGCCACGGGTGTGGAGGTGGAGATGGAGCTACTGTCAGCAGGGATTACTGTGGGCACACAGTGGACCAAGTACCCAACAATTTGCACCGGAGCTGTGGCCAAATGGGGAAATAACCCTTTGTGGTGTTAAGCCACCATGATTCGCAATCATTGGTTGCACATAAGCTCTCCCATCCTTATATAGAGTTTTAGAAGGAGTGTTAGAACATGAGAAATCGAATTTCAGCATGTATCAGTAAAAAGGCACTCTTTAATAACAGCCATTTTCTCTGCAACAGACTTCTGAAAGAAAATTCACAGTGATCATTCTTCATGAAATGCACAAGATTATAACAATGACTATTAACAGTACAGAAAATTTTGTTTCTTTCCATACGTAGGTTGACATCACATGCTATGCATGACTCAGTGTAGAATGTATGCGTGTATTTTGTTTGGCTTGTTTGTGGTTGAGATGGGGAGAACATCCTAAATAATAGGCACATGAAACATTTCCTTTCTCCCTCCAAGAATGTAGCAGCAGTTGCTACATCGCACTTGGAAAGGGAAGGTGTTCAGCAGCATGTACTCTTCATTTCATCAAGTGTCAGATTCCTGGATGCTTTGGACAGTTTTCTAACTAAGGATCTATTAATCTTCTAGGGGCATGATGGCTAGAAGAGAAAGTACACAGAAGCCAGTCTCCAGCAGGTTTTGTGGGCGGGAGAGGGTGGAGGGCTTTCCTCTCCCTTTTTCCTGACCATTCCTCAGCTGCAGAGTGACTATGAGCTGAAGCTATTCCCAAACATCTGAAAACCATTTATAAAAAACTGAGGTTACTACAAATAAAGACACTTTAAGCTGGTAGTTCATATCTTTAGTTCATGATGTAACGAGACACTAAAATAATAGTGTGTGCTCTACTGGGAAAAATCATTGAACAGAGTTATGAGACACGTGGTCCACTCCCACCAAACTGGGACAAGTCACTCAACTGCCTAGGACCTTATTTCTCTCATCTGTAAGTAAGAGAGGTCAGATCTGTGTGTCCCCCAAAGTGGTCTTTAGTCCAACTCTGGGTATCTGAGGGCAGTACCTGTAACAAATGCAGATTCTTAGGCCCATCCTACTCATGTAAATCAGAATCTCTGAGTGTGAGGCTCAGGAATCTGCATTGAAAGTTTCTAAGCACTTAGTCAGATATCTCTATGCTTGGTGACCTCTGGAAGTATATAATATGGCAGATAAAATATTGAGAAGGAAATTATCAAAGACAAATGAAAGCAGATATTACCCAAACTGACTTGCACATGCTGAACTTTGTGAACCACAAGATTAAAGAATCACTAAGCCTTCTTCCAGCTATGCAGTCCCATGTCATGAATGGGGTAGAAAAGAAATGTTGCTTCTGTCCCACCCACTCCATCATCCCCCAAAATGCACAATCCTCTACTTAGAGATCATCCTAGTACAAAACAAAATATTAAAACTGATATGGAATTAATATCTATTCAGAACTATTTCCTCATTCATTTTACCTCATCTCTATCCTCTACTACAAAAAAAGTCTGAATATCAATCACACCTTAGAGAATAAATTTTAATACAATAGATGATATTTCAAGGCCAGATCTTTACATCATGTTAACTCCATGTTCCCTCATAAAACTGTTTCCAAATATGAACACCAAAATTTGTAAAACAAAATATTACTGTGCTGCATCTATCAGCAAATAGGTTAGACTCTGTTTTACTTAAAACAGCATGAAATAAGATGGAAACAGTTACTGAAGATATGAAAACTAAAACACAAAAATGAAAATGAAGAAAGTATGTATTATTGTGTTTGAAACCCAGAAGGTAAGCAATGATTCCATTCCCTCAATAAAATCCTGAGTCTCTTAGTTGCAGAGAGGGTCAGTATACCCAGAACCAGTTCCCAGACCTCTAGAACTCCAGTTCAGTGTCTTCTTTATAATATTGGGCAAAGTCTCACACTGAGAATTGAAAAGCATCAGTCTTGGAAAAGTATGTATCATAACCAAAATGATTTTTAATGGGATTTGGAAATGGGTAAGGATGAGAAAATGGAATTATGAAAGAGAATACATAGTGCTAACTTCTAGTCTAACATGGCAGATTGAACACCATATTTTCTCCATTCTTTCAGAAATGTCTTTTAAAATAACAGTAAATAAATAAATATGACAAGAGAACTGGAAAGGAGACAACAGCAGACAAAAGATGCCAATAAATTCTTGGAATATGGAAAACTCGTGGAGGATGTAACTGGCTGAACAGAATTGTGCCTCCAGAGAAAGACAATGATGAGAAGCAAGACCATTTGGCCTGTAAAACTTCAAGAAAGAAGACTTCCAACTTGGAGACACCTGGTGCTGTAGATAGGGAGGGAAGAAGAGAGTTTATCTACAAAAAGGAATACTGGTTGAAAATCTATGAAGATTGTTAGAAAATAAAACTGAGAAAAATCTTGTAAATAAAACCATAACAATAAGGCAATAAAAATAAGAGAAAATGTTTTTAAAGATAGATTTTTGATCTAGGAAATCCATAACTAATAGACATTTCATATAAAGAAGACATATAAGATATTGAGAATAAATTATCAAAGACATATGAAAGCAGATATTCCTCAAACTGAAGGAGATAGATCTATTGAAAGCCCACAGATAACCTAGCACAATGAATTTAAATAAACCACACCAAGCCACAATATCATGAAACTTCAACATAGCACTCAGCAAATTATGGCTCGTAAGCCAAATCTTGCCTATCACCTGTTTTTGTAAATAGTTTATTGGAGCAGAGCCTTATTCCATTTATATAATCATTCATTTACATATTGTCTATGGTTATTTTCATGTACAACAGCAGAGTTGAGTAGCTGGGACACAGTATGGCCCACAAAGCCTAAAATACATACAACATTGCCCTTTACAGAAAAATTGTACCAACCCCCATTTAGAGCACCAGATAAAGAGTAACCATTCTAGAAATATATATTTTTTTAATCATACTAACAACACAGGATCTAGATTAGAAATGTCATTGGATGCTCAAAGAGATATAGTAATGCCTTCAAAACTTGGGTGGTGTGGTGGAGAGTAGATACAGGGAGAAAATTATTTTCAACATAGGACTATAAACCATGCAAAGTAAGAAACAAGTGAGAGCAGAATAATTTTTTTAGACACAAAACTAATTAAAAATTTTACTTCCATACTCATACTTTATGGTTGTGGAATCTGTAATAGGAAATTTGACAGAATAAAAACAGTAGAGGGAAGTCTTGGTATGACAGCTAAGTGGGCAACTCTGCAGAAAGCAATCAGATAGGAAGACAGCCCAAGACTGTGGAAGGAAAAACCCCAGCAAAGGAACAAATAGGATTGTACTGTGCCTTGGCACCTGAAAAAGGTATTCGTAATATTATGATAGGTCTACGTAGCATTAGAGGAAAAGAGTGACAATTACATAAATTAAGAATTTTCTTTCTACCAAGGCAATTGTTAACTCCCTGAAAAAAATATGATAAGTAGGGGCTGGGGATGTGGCTCAAGCGGTAGCGCGCTCGCCTGGCATGTGTGCAGCACTGGGTTCGATCCTCAGCACCTTATACAAATAAAGATGTTGTGTCTGCCAAAAACTAAAAAATAAATACTAAAGAGAAATAGAAAAATCCACATAGATGATGATTTTGATACTCTTCTCTCAGTATTCAATATAATAAGTATAAAGAAAATCAGTAAGTGTACAGATGATTTGAACAATGCTATCCACAGGACTTAATCGATATTTATAGACTATTCCACCAAACAACAGCCAGGAAAAAAGTAGAAGACACAAATCCGTAGAAAATCTAGTTCTTTTCAAACACACATATGAGTGTATTTACTAAGAGTGAACATACTCTATGCCATAAAACAAGTGTCAACAAATTTTTAAAAATTCAAGTTCCATAAAATGTATTCTCTGACCAGATTGGAATTAAATTAAAAAATCAATAACATAAAGATATCTGGGAAATCCTGTATTGTTTAGAAACAAAACAATATACTTCTGAATACCCACTGGTCAAATAAGAAATCAAAGTGAAATAACAAATATTTTGATCTGAATAAAACTGATACATCAAAATTTATGGCATATGACTAAATAAGAATTTAATAACATTTAAATCATTAAAAAGCTATATCAAAAAACTAAAAAGGTCTTATAGCTATGATCTCAGCATTTGCCTTTAGAAACTAAAAAAGTAAGACCAAATAAAACTCATAATAGTATCAGAAAAAAATAATATAAAAGAGGAAATGAAAATATAAGCAAGGAAATAGAAAGCAAGAACAACAAAGAAAAATTCATGAAATTAAAAGTGGTTCTTTAAGAAGGCTTGATAAAATTGAAAATTTTCCAGATTAGTCAGGAAAAAAAAGAAAGAACAAAAGAAAGAACCAGTAGCAGAAATGAGTCAGACAACATAACTACATACTCTAATAATATTAAATTAGATAATAAAGGAGCACAAAAAGAAAAACAAAAGAAATATTTATTAATAAAGCTGACAAAAATGTGTAAGACTACATACTGAAACAATCTGATATGGCTTAAAGGACCTAAACAAATAAAGAGATATACCATATCCATGGATCATATAACTTAGTATTGTCAAGAGGCCAATTTTCTCAAAATAAATCTATAAATTAAAATACTCCCAAATAAATCCCTGCATGTTTTTAAACTACCAAACCGATTATAAAATTCATATAAAATAACCAAATCTATGATATGAAAATGAAGGACAAAGTTGGAAGGATCACATTCCTGAGTTAATGACCTTTTATAAAACTCCAATACACAAGAGAGCATGCTACTGGCATAGCAATAGACAAAGAGTTCATTCAAGTACAATGGAAAACCCAAAAATAGACCCCTCATGAATAGACAACTGATTTTAATGAAGGTATGTATATAGACAGCATAGTGGAGAAAGGGTAATCTCTACAAAAAATTATGCTAGAACAATCAAATTTCAAATTATGTGAAAACTGAACTGTGGCCCATGCATACAAATGAACTCAATATGATATGTAGATTAAATGTAAAACCAAAAACTAGAAACTTTTAGGAAAAATGTTTCTGTGATCCTTGAGTAGATCAAATGTTTCTTAGAAATGAGCAAAATCACAATACACCAAGAAATGATTTGATAAGTCCAATTTCATCAAAATTAAAAACTTCATCAGAAGATGCTATTAAAGAAAAATACACACCACAGACTGAGAAAAATTTTTTCAAATCATGCATTTCTTCAAAGACATAGCCAGAATACATCAAGAATTCTCCAAACTCAATAATAAAAAACTAACAATTCAATAAAGAACCAATATTTGAATAGAAATTTTTCCAAAGAGTACTGTCATGCGTAATATGCATATTGACATTTCAGTAGATAATGGACTGCTTATATGATGGTGGTCCCATAAGATTTTATCACTTAGTGACATCAGAATAGTCATAGTTTATGTAAGTACACTCTATAAGGTTCAAAAATGGCAAAAATCGTGCAATGACTCATTTCTCAGAACATTTATCCACCATTAAGTGATACATGAATATATATGCAAATAAACCCATGAAATAAATAAAACCCATGAAAAAATGTTCAACATCATTAATACTTAGTGAATTGCAAATTAAAACACAGAATAAACTATTACTACAGGTATGGCTAAAATAAAGCACCACACATGCCAGGGGTTGGCAAAGATAAGAAGATAAGAAGAATTCTAAGTCTCATGAGCTTTTGTAAGAACGTAAAATGATAGAGTGGCCTTCCTTTATCCTCAGGGAATATTCTCTGAGACACTCAGAGAATGCTTAAAATTTCAGGTAATACCAATGGTTTTTCTTATTCATATATTTCTATGGGAAACTTTGATTTATAGATGAGGCAGAGTAAAAAATTAACAAAAACAACAATGATATGGAACAGTTAGCAATACAATCATAAGTTATTTAAAACTTATAAATTATTTCTTGAACTTTCCATTTAATATTTTCAGACCACAGCTGACAACAGAGAATAGAAAACACAGAAAGTGAAACCATAGGTTGGGGGGACCACGGTGTTATCTTTAAAAACTAAGTTTCTTAAAAAGTTAAGCACACACCTGACATATGATTCAGCCATTCAACTCCTAGGTATTTACATAATATAAATAAAAACCACATATTTGTGCAAAAACTTGTACACAACTGTTCATAGCAACTTTATTTATAATAGCCAAAAAGAAACACACTGGATATTAATAGGTGAAAGTTGATGTACAATAAACTATGAAAAATCCATACAGTGTAAACTCAGGGGGAATAAAAGCAATGAACTATTATTGATATATGATACAGCATAGATAATCACAAGATAATTATACTGAGTGAAAAAAACCAAACCAAAAAGGATGTGGAGGGTCTGATCCCATTTACAAAAAAATTCTAGAAATGTAAACTGATTTATAGAAATGTAAACTAATTATGTTCCTAATGATATGGATGAGAGGGAGACATCACAAAAGGTCATGAGGAAACTGGGATAACGGTTTCATGGGTGTATGCATACATCAAAACTTATTAAGTTGTACATTTTAAATGTGTAGTTTACTGTATGCCAGATATACCTCAATACAATAAAAATGAAAATGATTGCCTCTAGGGATGGTATCTAAGCTTAAGAAAAACAGTGGAGCAAGAAGTTGCTGTTTCTTTCTAAGCTCTTAGTAGTATTTTTTAACCACACAGTAGTTATTACTCTAAAAATTAAAATAAATGACAGCAAACACATAAACAGACCAATAAAAGACAAGCAAGTCCTTTTCAAGCTCCCTAGTTGAAAAATCTATCCATAAAGGCACAGATTCTTTTCAGCCATTCTAGAACTATTTACTTCACTACTGAATTCCTAGCAAGTATAGCACCAAGAACACAACTGGAAGTGAAAAATATTCAATCTTTATATTTTAATGAACCATCATTGATATACTACCAAAAGGACACAAATTGCCACTAAGTGACATTTTTAAGCAATAGTAGTAGATTTGCACTGATGTGGAAACCCACTCTCTTGATGGACTTTCTTCATTGTCAGTTAGGTTGTAGAAATCATTAAGGAGTTGATAATACCTACTATTTAAAAGCACTAGTTACACTCATTCTCATGGGGGAAAATTTGGCTAAGAGGGTGAGTTCAGGTTCAGCTTATGAAGTGAAATTAATCAGTAAAATAATCAGTTTTATAAACCTAAGGAGTGAGAGGAAAAGATTCTGAAAGGAGACTAATTCAGGCAGACTAGAAGGAAAAGGAAGTAACTTCTGAAAGTAGAAATATAGTAAGAAGAAAGAAATGTTGAGATTTCCAAATAATTTTCATTTGTATTAAAATTGTTCTTTGAGCTATTGCTGTAATTCACTTTAATTTGTAGATCTTGATCTCAGACTAACCTTCTACAATATATATAAAAGAGAGGTCTGATAATATGTAAATGGATTGAGTACTTTAATTTAAAAAATGAAAAGTTTAAAGAATATGTAAATTTCAAATAATGTTCAAATCATCTGACACTGTCTCCTGGTTATAGGATGTTTTCTCCTTGATTTGAGATTAACTAGCCTCATTTTTTAATCTATGTAATTCAATAATTACATAATGTCCAAGGTTAATAAAAAAAAGAGTTGCTCTGACAAACACCTGACCAGGTTAGTCCCATCTTATATTCTACCCAACCAGCTACCCTTTTTTTTAAGAGAGAGTGAGAGATAAATTTTTAATATTTATTTTTTAGTTTTCAGTGGACATAACATCTTTATTGTATTTTTCTGTGGTGCTGAGGATCCAATCCAGCACCCTACGCATGCCAACCAAGCCGTGATACCGCTTGTGCCACATCCCCTGCCCACCAGCTACCATTTTTAAACTGTCCCAAACCCTTTCCTCAAGTTTAATCAGGCTGTTCACATGTGGAGAATAGCCCTGAAGAGTGGAAAAGGACCAAACCATTTGGAATTAGATAATAAGCCACTGCCAACCCACACACAAGGCCCAAATCTGCTTTTATCAACCTCATCTATAAGACATGATTGAGACCTGCTGCAAGAAAGGACAGGTGTGTAATGTTAGGAAAATCAATTTGTTTTGAAGGCCAAAATCTGGAATGACTTGAAGTGATCTGAACAGGCAAAGTGGAAAGTATTTAAAATTATATATGTATATATGTCAAAAGTCTAAGAAACTGAATTAAACTCCTCTTTAGCATTTTTGCTACATCCAACATTAGTTGACATGTTAACAAAATCTTAAGGATAAGGTAGAACTTCTCCTGTGGGTATAAAAAAATAAAAATGAAGTTGTCTTCATCTGGTTTGAAGTCAACCTGCCTGGAGTTGTTGGAGCTGGCAATACCTTTGAGAACACAGGCCAACACCCTTATTTTACAGATGAGGAAATGGAAGGTTAAGGACCTTGACCAAAATGACACAGCTAGTTAGGGGCAGAGCCAGAACTGGAGACTACATGCCAAGACTCCTGAGCCTTTTTTCTGTTCTCTGTTTACTTTTGGAGAATAATTCTCCAAAAAGTTCACCTTAAGAGTTGTCATTTTTGCACAGCGGTTTTCAACCTAGCTGCACAAGGAATCACCTGAGACTTTAGGAATCTTGAGCCTGGGCCTCCCCTCTCCCCTAGTCATGTAATTCAGGTGGGGCAGTGACCCTAGCACAGGGAGTTCCAGAGCTCCCTTGGGTAACCCTACTATGCAGCCATGGATGAGAAGGCCTGCCTGGAACAAGGCAGGTGGGAATAAAACCTGCTGTTAATTAAGACAAACTTTTCCTATCTAAGCAGATGTTCCCAGCTGGAAATTTCTATCACTGATTAAGGTAGCCTCTCAGGTCCTAGTTGGCTCTGGGTCCTTCTGAGAATTCATTTTCGATCCTCTCTCAACCTCAAGAAGTGCACCTCAACAATTAAAATACAGAAATAGAATAAGAGAAATAGCGAAACAAGTTTCAAAACACTAAGTAAAAGTGAGGGCAGGAACCCCCACCCCCACACCGCCCCCTGATTTGGACAAGTCTCACTAAGGAAACAAAGGGAAGCTATCTGGCAATGATTTGGGGCAAGAGTAACTGAGTATTTTCCCCAATAACCCAAGTAATCCTATGAAAAGCAAATCTATGTCGTCAAATTATGTACAAACTGCCTAAATCGTAGGTTTTCGGCCAAAGCTACCTGACTCTGAAAAACAAGCCAAGGCGAGATACCACAAGCATCTTGACGTTGACTTGACTCTTGGCCCCGCCCCCTCCCCTAAGTAGCTCCCTCCAGTCTGGAAGTCATATACCACGAACTGTGAATTAGACACCTTTCTCTCAGGGTCCTTTTACGCAGCCTGGGGGCCTAAGCAACCCACTCAGAACTCCCCGATTCCTGTACACTGTGTGACCCAGCAGAAAACCTCGGGAGGACTTGACAGGGTGTGGTGGGGACCAGCCCTCGTGCGCCCGCCTCATCTGCTCTCTGGAAGTACCCGAGAGCCCACCTGGTCTTCGGTCCGCTCTGCCCTGACACACAGCCACCGGTGGCCCCAGGGTGACTGTGTCAGAAGTTCACCGAGTCCGCTGAAGAGCGGAAGTGAGGAGGAGTATCCCAGCACCCTTGTCTCGAAGGCACCGCCCCGAGGCTCCCCCAGGAGCCAGAGAGGGGACTCCTCAGACTGTCTGGAAAGGTGGAGGGGTCGCGGGCTTCCCGAGAGATGACAGCTCTACCATTCAGACGCCGCCTCTACACACGGGAAGCAAGACCTAGGCGGCACCGGCGAGAAGCCGGGGCAGGGTCTCAGGACTCAGGGCACAGATCGACCCCGCCAGCCTGAAGCTTGCCTCCGGGGCTCGCCTTAGCTTTCCTCCACCTGTCCCAGCTCGGGTGGTGGCGCAGACTTGGAACAGACCTTCGCGGAAAAGAGCGCGCCCCAAGCTGTAACGCTCCCCACCAGAGCACGACCAGAAGTTCAGGAAGGACGCTAGAAACGCAGGCTGCCCTACCTGTCCGGAGACATAGAGCAGGCACCAGGTGCCACCGAGGAGGCGGGCCAGGAACCCCGGGTTTCTGGGCGCCTCCTGCCGTGCCATGGTCCCCCGCGGAGACCAAAGGGAGTCTTGGAAGAGACCCCTCCCTGGAAGCTGTAGCCGCCTCCTGTGCGGTTGCAGTCAGCGACCCAGCTCCAGTCGTGAGCCGCGCGAAGCCAGGCTGCGCTGGGGTTGGCGGTGCGTGTTCGGAGCTGCGGTGCGGCTGCGGAGCCCGGCAGCTTTCAATGGGAGCGCGTGCGCTGGGGGTGGGGGCGTTATTTGTGAATGTGCCGCTAGTCTTGGCTCAAGATGGTTCGCTCCCCCCACCCCGCCCGCCCCGGCACCCCCTCCGGCTCCTGCTCCTCCCCTCCGGTGTCAGCCCAGCAAAGGCGGGGAGCACAGACACCCAGCCGCCCGGGCAGCAACAGCCTTGCGCGTTTTGGGAAACCCGAGAGGAGCTGCGCTCTAGCTTCTATTTATTTGTTCTTTAGGGGAGGATCGCGCGCTGCCCACCTTTGCTTAAGTTTGGAATGCCACCCTGCCGGCCCTCGGAAAAGGAAAAGTTCTCCTAGGATGCTGAAACTTTCCAGGGAACGAATCCCCGAGGCCATTCTCTGAGCGCTTTCCCTAGAGCCCAAGCTCTGCAGACTTGTTGCTGCCCTAGGAGCAGCGCAGCGTAAGACCCTCCGGAGCCTAGGGACGGACGTTGATAAAGAAATTCACAACCCCAAATAATGGGACGGAACTGAACGTTTTAATGTGTTTGTCTGTGGGGACCTGTCTCCAGGGGTCTCATGGGGATTCTTTGATGATGTTGATTTGTTTTGCAACCTCGACTTGGGAAAAGCAAAGGAGACCCACCACAGTTGGGTAGGGACACAGAAAGCGGTGCACAGCTGGGAGCCCAAGAAATGGTTCAATGGAACTGACTTCC
Source organism: Ictidomys tridecemlineatus (assembly GCF_052094955.1). Taxonomy (NCBI): domain Eukaryota; kingdom Metazoa; phylum Chordata; class Mammalia; order Rodentia; family Sciuridae; genus Ictidomys; species Ictidomys tridecemlineatus. The sequence goes on along the minus strand of NC_135488.1, from coordinate 22,691,317 downwards.
CTAGTTGTCTTTCTCTACCGGGACTACGGGGTAAAGGTAGGGCCCTCCTACTCTGATTTGCACCTCACTTTTATTACATTTTTGAGGCTTTCAAACCTTCCCTTTAACAGAAAATAAACATTGTGCTCTGTGGCGGTTACCATTGGGACCTAGGCTTATTTTTTCCTCAAAACCTAACACTCCAGAGTCAGCCTCCCAAAGCATCTTTATAAGAAAGCAAATCCCCCACCCTCCTTCCAGCCGTCTTCCAGGCCACTCCACCCCTCTTCAACTTTGGCAGTGAAGCTGGAAGAGGCGGGCAGCTGGCCCCACTTCAGTAAACTCACAGGATAAGGAGAGTCAGCCTCGCGCTCGTGAAATCACTTCTGTGAAGTTCCCACGTGCGCTCCTTGGGATGAGCCCAGCATGAAATTAAGACGCCACCATCATACTCCCTAGCAACCATTCACTCAATCCACATACTCCTGGAGACCTACTGCAGGCCAGGCGCTGTGCTTAGTTGTAGCCCACCAACGACTGGGACCAGACACAAACTGCTGACCGAGAATGAGAGGCAAAGACAGGGTAGAAGAGATAGGAAATGAATGTTCCTGGAGCTAGCGTCATCATTTATATCCAGCATGAGGTTTTGTGCTTTAAATAGTAAAGGAGGCTGTTTTTCAGTATATTCACCTAGTTTTATTTAGTTGGTTAGTTAGTTGTAAACGGAGCAATACCTTTATTTTACTTGTTTTTATGTGGTTCTGAGGATCGAACTCAGGGCCTCACATGTGTGAGGCAAGCGCTCTGCCACTGAGCTACGCCCTCAGACCAGTATATTTACTTATTTACTCATACTATACACCTTTATTGAGTTCCCAACAAGTGGCGCGGGGGGGGGGGGAAGAAGTGAAAAAACAGCCTACTTTTCTTCTATCTCAGAAAAAGTTCAAAGGTCAAAACATCTAGAGATTTTTAAAGGGGTTTAAAGCCAGAATTTCAATTTCAATTGATGAAGAGAAAAGGAAAAGCTATTAAAATTAAATATTATTAAGTCATAATTTTTTAAAATAAATAATACCAACAACAAAACACCAAATACCCCTACCACCACCACCACCCCACACACAAAGAACAAAGGTCATAAAAGCTAGAAACAGGAAAGAATTTCTGTGGAGGATTACAAATGTCTTGTTAGGATAATTGAGGCAGGTTCTGCCGAAAAGGGCAAGGCTGTGCTTGGTGGGGAGGTGGACCTAACATGTTCTGTGAGGGATACCTCCAGCACCAGGCTGGAAGAAAGAATTAGTATACCAGGTATCAGTGCTAGGCAACATAAACTGAATGAAGTCTTTAAGCAATACTCAAAATAGATGTAGATTATCCCACTATGACATATAAGAACACTGAAACTCAATGGTTAAGGAGCCTAGGACTGGAACCAGGCCCTAGAGGGGAGTACAACAACACGATTTCAGTTTGGGGAGGGAACTCTAACTCAGCCACATATTCTAAACCCCAAAGAATTTGATCATCTAATAGCTACACTTTATTTTTAATTAGTTGAAGAAACTAAGACCCAGAAAAATTTAATGAAGTGTCTAATGTCTCTTAAGAGGCAGATGAATTGGTTCCTTCCTCAAAGTGGTTAGAGAAGAGCAAGCTGCTTCTCTACTCTTTAAATAATGAGGCAATAGAAGAAAACAAAAATTTAAAGTTAATTATAGGGCAGTTAAGTATAGAATTTTTAAAAAGGGTGAAAGTCTAAAAGGAGGAAGACCATCCAAGAAGATACTGCCATAAACTGTGTAAGATGGAAAAATTCTAGCGCTATAAATGTACATGGATAGTGGAGAAAAGCCCAAAAAGAGAAGGAAAGCATTGTTTGTGCTCATATAATATGAAGAGACAGCATCTCCCCAGAGCATCTCCATACCAGTGGGCCAACAGATCCTTTTATCAGCCCCCAGCCTTAAATGTTAGCAAATAGCACAGTTTTGCCGGTTGTTCAGTTTTTGCTTTACAACCTGTAGGTATTTTAAACCCTCACAATCAATATACCTCATCCATAGTTTAAAAAATGACTGGATACCAAGGAAGCACTCTCATTATCCACTGAAGACCAAGTTCTCTTGACAAAATGTAGGAAGACTACTTGAAGCAGATGCTTTACTTCTTAACAGTTTAATAACTTCACTATGATACAAGGCCTGAGAAATGTCACACTCCTCAGGTCTTGGGATCCAAATGGGGTATCAGAAGACCACAGCCACCACTGATGACTCTTGTCTCACCTCGGTGCCTGTCCTACCACAATCCCTGCTCTAGACCACAAGACCATCCACAACTTGCAGCAGGAGAGAGATCTGGGCACCACAAGCTTGCCGAAGTCTGGCTTGGCACAAATCAGGAGCCACTTGTCAAAAAGAAACTAACTTTATTTTTAGAACTACAAACGCCAAACAAAACAGCTCCAGGGAAAAACCCTCAGAGCCCAACTGCCACCACCGGCTTCCACAAGCCTCTCTCCCCCACACCAGCCTCTCCACCTCCCACAATCCTCCTCTCTTGAGGCCGATTGGCTGGGTTGCGTGGGCAGAGCCAAAGAAGTCACCCAATGAGCAGCTCCGTGGAGGAGCCAATCAGCTAGATGTTGCTGGGGCCGCTGTGAGCCAATCATCAGCTGGCAGTCTGAAGGGCAGGGAAACAGCCCAATGAACATCACCGCAGAGGAGCCAATCAGCTAGATGTTGCTGGGGCAGTCTGAAGCTTGCTGGCAGCTGGAAGTTTGCTGGGGCCCCTTTGGCTGTGGCTCTCAACATCTCCCCCTCTCTGTTTAAACAACAAGCATGTGGCTTAGGGACCGTGCCTGCCTTAGGTTGTCCAATACATATGGTCCTTACCCGTCTTCCGATGAGCTGACCTCAGGGCGTCAGCCTCCTGTCTTAGGTTGGTACCATTGTAATTGGATCTTACCCGTCATTGACTACCGGTCCAGTATACAGCCACACCTGTGGAGAGGTCTCAGCGGGGGGTGGGGGTGGGGGGGTGGTGAGGTTCTTTGCCTCACCTCTGTTGACCCCCAAATTTTAGCTGAATGATCATGACAAGCAGAAGGGAGGAAGATATACCAAGTCAATTGACGGCTCCTTTTGGGAAAATTGTACCACCGATGATATCATCAGCAAAAATACCCCAACACTACCACAAGTCGCTGCACCAACAGATAGTTCACAATGCATACAAGTGACACATAGTTCTGTAAGCAGTTCAGTGCAAGTTCTGTAAGCAGTTCAGTGATGGCTATTGCAGAAACTGTAGATTAGTTTTTTCTTTGTCTTCACCGGCACAGGGATGAAGATAGGAATTCTGGCAATAATGACTAAAGAAAAAATTAGGTAACATTCCAGAAGACACTAAAAGAAAACAATTTTCTTAACAATTTATATTATCTTCATCGGCACTGGGATGAAGATAGAAATTCTGGCAATAATGGCTAAAGAAAAAATTAGGTAACATTCCAGAAGACACTAAAAGAAAACAATTTTCTTAACAATTTATATTATCTTCATCTGAAGATAGAAATTCTGGCAATAATGGCTAAAGAAAAAATTAGGTAACATTTCAGAAGGCACTAAAAGAAAACAATTTTCTTAACAATTTACATTATAGTGAAGAGAATTATTAAATATAATGAAAACGAAAGGTGAGAGTAAATAAACAGATCTGTTAACCTCCTTTTTTGTTTACATATTAAAACAATTCTTAACAGTTATTTACCCAATTTAAATTAAACCATTTAAATCACGTGAATAAAAAAAAATATTTGGATCCATCTTTTCATGAGCGCTCATCATATATGATATATGGAAATACGTACATTGGACATACGTACATTCAAACATATAACACAAAACACAAGTGTGCACACATAATATAATACATACAACACATAACATAATAGTAAAGGCCTTATAACTTTTTACAGGTAAAATCTCTATTGCAATGTTTAAAAACTCTATAGTCAAAAAAAAATAGAACTGATCAGCAAAACATTAACCTAGGTCTGTATGAGCTCAAAAAAATAAAATAGAACTTCATGATATGGGAAAGGGCAATAATAAAATAGATATTGAAAAAAGCATCCTGGTTCTGTTGCAGATGTAAGGATAGCCAAATTGGAGTTTTGGATATCAGCTATTATGGATTTGAGCTAAATCATCTTCTTTTTGGTCTGTAGAAATCGCTTTAGTTAATCTCTCTGGAATCCAAATCGGCTGCTGTTCTCCCTGTGGAAACACAAAAACAGACCCCCGACTCCAGACAATCACTGGGTCAGGATTTTAGTTAATCTCTCCGGAATCCAAATCAGCTGCTGTTCTCCCTGTGGAAACACACAAACAGGCCCCCGACTCCAGACAATCACTGGGTCAGAACCTTGGTTAATCTCTCTGAAATCCAAATCGGCTGCTGTTCTGGGTCAGAACCTTGGTTAATCTCTCTGGAATCCAAATTGGCTGCTGTTCTTCCTGTGGAAACACACAAACAGACCCCCGATTCCAGACAATTACTGGGTCAGGACCTTTCCATTGTCCTGTTAGAATATCTTTCCAAAGTACCTTGGGCTTATGTACATTTTTTGGACACATATGCCTTTCTGCAGCACTAAGTCCTGATGAATCCAAATTTAAAAAGTTTAGAGTAAAAAGGGTTATTTTAAGTTTATCTTTGGGGAATATATACCCCTTCCCAATTCCATCTTTTTGCTTTAATAAGTACATTTTAATAGTTTGATGAGCTCTTTCAACTATGCCTTGTCCCTGTGGATTGTATGGGATTCCTGTTATATGAGTAATGCCAAATGATGAGCAAAATTGTTTAAAAGAAGTAGACGTATAACCAGGGGCATTATCTGTTTTTAACTGTTTTGGAATGCCCACAGTGGCAAAATTTTGTAAGCAATGAGCTATAACATCTTTAGTTTTTTCGCCGGCATGAAGGGAGCCCATCAAAAATCCAGAAGAAGTATCAACTGTAACATGCAAATATTTTAATTTTCCAAATTCTGGCAAGTGTGTGACGTCCATCTGCCAAATATGGTTAGGCATCAATCCTCTAGGATTGACTCCAAGATTAACTTGTGGTAAAAAGGTCACACAATTTTGACATTGTTTTATTATTTGTCTAGCTTGTTCCTTAGTTATTTTAAAACGCTTTTGTAAAGTATTAGCATTGACATGGAATCTTTCATGAAAATTTATAGCTTCTTCTAGTACAGAGAAAATATGTATGTCACGTGTAGTTTTATCTGCTAAATCATTGCCTAAACTAAGGGCTCCAGGCAATCCTGTATGTGCCCTGATATGTCCTATAAAGAATGGATCTTTTCTGTCCCAGATTAAACTTTGTATAGTGGAAAACAAAGAGAAAACAGTAGAAGAAGGGGAAATTCTACCAGCATCTTCAAGGGATACTATAGCATTAACTATATACTGGCTATCAGAAAATAAATTAAATACAGAATCTTTAAACATCACAAAAGTTTGTAATACTGCATTAAGCTCTACCTTTTGAGCTGATTGTTTGGGTACTAAAAATGTAAAAGTTTGATCAGGTGTAACTATTGCTGCTGTACCATTATTTGACCCATCAGTGAATATATTTGGAGCATTCATGATAGGTGTTTTTCTTGTCATTTTTGGAAAAATTACAGGATGCAATGACCAAAAAGACAATAAAGGATTAGATGGTAAGTGGTTATCAAATGAAACATTAGATTTGCACATTATTATTGCCCAAGTATTTAACTCATTAGCTAATTCATCAATTTGATTCATAGTATATGGAGTAATAATTTTATGGGGAGAAATTCCAAACACTGCCTTTGCTGTTTTTATTCCTTTGAGTATTAATTGTCCTACAGCCTCAGGATATCTAGTAAGAATAGTGTTAGGAGAATAAGATAAATGTATCCATAATAATGGACCTTCTTGCCAAAATACTCCTGTAGGAATATTTTTTGTTGGTAGTACAATAAATAATAAAGGCAAACTTATATCAATTCTATCCAAATGCATATTTTCCATATATGTTTCAATGATTTTTAATGCCTTTCTTGCTTCAGGCGTTAACATTCGGGGTGAATTTGGATCTGATGGACCTTTTAGGATATCAAATAAAGGTCCCAATTCTCCTGTTGGAATACCTAGATAAGGCCTTATCCAATTTATGTCTCCTAATAACTTTTGAAAGTCATTAAGTGATTTGAGTTGATCTACTCGTATTTGAATTTTTGGTGGACGGACCATGGTTGAGGATAATAGAACTCCTAAATAATTAATTGGAAAATTTAATTGTACTTTATCTATTGCTATCTCTAGATTATAATTTTTTAATAAGTTTGTAAGTGTGGCATAACATTCTAGCAATGTGTTTTTAGCTTTGTGTGCTAATAATACATCATCCATATAATGAAATATTTGTAGTTCAGGATTTTGATTTCTAAGTGGCTGGATTACTTTGTTAACATAAATTTGACACATAGTTGGGCTGTTAGCCATCCCTTGAGGGAGTACTTTCCATTCATATCTCTGATCAGGACCTTCATGATTTAGTGCAGGGATAGTAAATGCAAAACGTGGACTATCCTCAGGATGAATTGGAATTGAAAAAAAAACAATCTTTAATATCTATAACTAAAACATACCAAGTTTTTGGCAAAGCAGACAATTGAGGAATCCCCGATTGAGCAGGTCCCATAATGACCATTTCATTGTTAATGGCTCTTAAATCTTGCAGTAATCTCCATTTACCAGATTTCTTTTTGATGACAAAAATGGGAGTATTATGGGGAGATACAGAAGGTTGTATATGTCCTTCCGCTAATTGTTGTTTGACCAGATCATGGGCTACTTGTGTCTTTTCTTTAGTCAAGGGACACTGAGGAACCCATACTGGTCTTTCTGATTTCCATGTAATTTTTATTGTCTCAGTGGCCCTTTGTGAAAATCCAACCCATGTCTGTCTGTTCCTTGATCTATTTGTATTGGTGCTGCTATACATTGTTCTTGTCTTTCTAATCTTTTTCCTTTCCTAAAACCTTGTCTAGCCATAATAGTGGGTGCATTTTGATTGATATTATTTGTTAATGTCAAACCTAATTGATCTAAGACATCTCATCCCCATAAATTTACGGGAAGATGATCCAATACATATGGCTGTATAGTTCCTTCACATCCTTCAGGATCCTTCCAATCTAATAGCATTGCACTTCTATCGGGATTAGTCGCCACTCCTAGGCCTCGAAGCGATTGAGTGGCTTGTTGTAATGGCCAGTGTTTTGGCCATTCGTGACGAGAGATGATGCTAAGATCTGCACCTGTATCCAGTAGCCCATTAAATTCATGTCCTTGAATATTTAGTTTTAGCATGGGTCGAGAATCTAAATTTAAAGAAAGCATAGCCCAATCTACACCTGTGGAGCCTAATCCCTTGGAACCTCTTTCTACAACATGACTGGAAATTTTATCATGTAGGCTTGGTATTATTAGTAACTGTGCTATTCTATCTCCTGGTGAAATTACTGATATACCCTTTGGAGAACTGGCTATAATTTTTATTTCACCTTCATAATTGGAATCAATTACCCCAGGACTTATCAAAAGTCCTTTTAGAGTAGAAGAGCTGCGTCCCAATAATAAGCCTACTGTTCCTTTGGGAAGAGGTCCTTTTACCCCTGTGGGAATGATTTGAACTCCCATCTCTGGAGTTAGTACTGATTTGGTGGAGGCGCAGATGTCCAACCCTGCGCTCCCTCTGGTTTGTCTGATGAGGGATCTGATGTGCTGGGCACTACCCTGACGGGGTTGCTGGGGTTGCTGGGTTCCTCCAGTGCTCCGTATATTTGTGGTTTGGGGCCCCGGAGCATTGGGGCCCCCTGTCCATTTTTTGGCAACGGAGCCCGATGCCTTTGTCCACGATATTGTGGATAAACACCTTGTCCTAGTTCGTTTTTTGATAATGGAGTACCCTCTATGGTGGTTTGAGGACGGTATTCATTAGCCCAATATAATGGAGTACCCTCTATGGTGGTTTGAGAACGGCATTCATTAGCCCAATGTCTCCCTCTACGGCATCGTGGGCAAATACCCGGTATTCTACTTGTTTGATACCTAGTTTTGTTAAACCCTCCTCCTATGGGGCAATTCCTTTTAAAATGTCCTGTTTGTTGACAATTGTAGCATGTTCTTGGCCTGGCATCTAAAGCCTGTTTTACTGCAGCTGCCACAATTTGCCCTTGTTCATTAATGTCTCTGGCATCTAAAACCTGTTTTACTGCAGCTGCCACAATTTGCCCTTGTTCATTAATGTCTCTGGCATCTAAAGCCTGTTTTACTGCAGCTGCCACAATTTGCCCTTGTTCATTAATGTCTCTGGCATCTAAAGCTTGTTTTACTGCAGCTGCCACAATTTGCCCTTGTTCATTAATGTCTCTACATAATTTAATATATGTGTTTAAATCTTCCTGTTTCCATGGTCTAATGATATCTCTACACCAACGATTCGCTTGGTCATAAGCCAGTTGTTTTATTAATGGCATTGCTTGTTCTGTATTCCCAAAAACTCTGGTAGCTGTTTGAATAAGCCTATCTACAAATTCAGCGTAAGGTTCATTAGCTCCTTGTATTATCTTAGATAATTGACCTTGTAAACCTCCAGGTTCTTGTAAAGTCTTCCATGCCCTAACTGCATCTACAGCAATTTGTAAATATACACCAGGATCATATGCATTTTGTTGCTGCCGATCCTCATAAGGTCCCTTTCCTAACAACATATCTAGATTTCTCTGAGGATAACCAGCTGCTGCATTTCGACTAGCCGTCTCCTTGCAAAATTCCTCATTGGCAACTTTCCATAACAGGTATTGTCCTCCATTTAGCACAGCTTTACACAAACTAGCCCAATCTGCTGGCGTCATGCTTAAGTTGGTAATGGATTCGACCAAGCTTACAGTGAAGGGTGCTTGAGGACCATAGGTTGTTACAGCCTCTTTTAGCTCCTTCACTGATTTGAAATTTAAACCCTGGTAAGTTCGCTGCCCTCCTACCTCAAATACAGGGCATACTTGAGATCCTGTCTCAGGATCCCAACTATCAACTGCGGGGGTTGGGAGTCTCTTAGCATATGGAGGTGGTGCTGTTGATTGGACACTTATGCCCTCTGGTGATAGAGTGCTGTTAGTAGCAGTCTCCTGTAGAGGTGGCGCTGTTGGTTGAACACTTACGCCCTCTGGTGATAGAATGCTGTTAGTAGCAGTCTCCTGTAGAGGCGGTGCTGTTGGTTGGACACTTACGCTCTCTAATAAAAGGGTCTTATTAGCAGTCTCCTGTTTTAACTTTTCCCCTGATAGATTTTTCTGCTCTAAACTTCCTTCCTCTGTCTCACTATCTCGAAAGACCTTCTCTTTTACTTGAATCTTTTCCTCTTTCTGACTAGCTCGAGCTTTTACTTGAATCTTTTCCTCTGTCTGACTAACTTGAGAGACTTCCTCTTCTACTTGAATCAATATGTCTTCTTCTTCCTCTACCTCTGTCTGAACTGAAGGCTTTGGACTAAGCAAACTAGATACCAACATCCACAATGACAATGTGCCAACTGGCAGAGTCCCTGGGTTGTTCTTTTCTATTCTTTTTAAATCTTCACCATGATGGTTCCATTGTGATATATCTAACAACTCCTCCTTAAAAAGCCATGGGCTATATTCTTGTATTACATCAACGTATGCCCTGACTGCTCTTGATTTTACTGGGAAGCTTCCTTCCTCTAACAATTTACTTAACACTCTTTCGGTTTGTTTTTTACTAATTGCTAATCCCGTATTTCTACTATAATACAACCCAACAAGATGACGCCAAACAAAACCGAGACAGAATCCAATAAAAAGGGAACCACACAAAATCATTATAACAGCCTTTCTATCCTCCTGACATATGCATCCGTCCTTTCTCCCTATCTGTTCCTCAAACGCAAATAGTTTTTCCTCAGATGTGAGTGGTTTTTCTTCCCTCTCACTCATCTCCAGGGACAGGCAAGTTAAAACAAAAACGAAGCAAAACAAAAGAGGAAACTTAGAATGGCTACCCATCCTCTCGCCCTGCCCTCAGGGGCGAGCAGTTTACTTACCCTCAGTTGCTCCCCGTGCGAGCCACCAAATGCCGAAGTCTGGCTTGGCACAAATCAGGAGCCACTTGTCAAAAAGAAACTAACTTTATTTTTAGAACTACAAACGCCAAACAAAACAGCTCCAGGGAAAAACCCTCAGAGCCCAACTGCCACCACCGGCTTCCACAAGCCTCTCTCCCCCACACCAGCCTCTCCACCTCCCACAATCCTCCTCTCTTGAGGCCGATTGGCTGGGTTGCGTGGGCAGAGCCAAAGAAGTCACCCAATGAGCAGCTCCGTGGAGGAGCCAATCAGCTAGATGTTGCTGGGGCCGCTGTGAGCCAATCATCAGCTGGCAGTCTGAAGGGCAGGGAAACAGCCCAATGAACATCACCGCAGAGGAGCCAATCAGCTAGATGTTGCTGGGGCAGTCTGAAGCTTGCTGGCAGCTGGAAGTTTGCTGGGGCCCCTTTGGCTGTGGCTCTCAACACAAGCTGAACTTGAAAGAATGGTTTCATGGAACATTGGAATACATGATGCTCAGGCTGGCTCTCACTCCCTCAGTTGATCTCGTAGTACTTATTCTCCATTGACTGCTCTCTATGTTCTCTACTTTTCTTCTTGTCTCTTTTTATCCAGTATTTTCTCCTAGACCCCATTATTTCAATAACACTGTTTATAATACCTTACACTTTTAACCCTTTGGTCTCCCTTCATGACTCAATTCAACATGAACTCAGATACCTGCTTTGGTGCCTGCCCTATAGGAGCAAGCACTGCAGGGTAAAGCCACAGAACAGGACAGGTAAGCATTGCCAAAACAGACTCTTCACCACCCTCAAGAGGGATGCCCAACTGTGGATTCTGCATCCACTCCCTCTCATATCATCCCACCCATTTCCCCCCAAATCTTCTCCACTATCTCCAAATCTCCAACTCTTCCTTTGTCGTTCTCCTTTTCAGAAACAGAGCTCCAGCTACTCAGAACCAAATCAGTTGAATGGGAACACTTTCTACTTCTGTGTTATTTGTCTCAGTAGACAAGCAAAACACAGAGCAAAGCCATTCAGCGAAGCAAAATGTTCATTCTACTTCTGTGTTTTTCTATCATCCTGCCCCTCTGCTAAGTGTTGTCTTTTTCTGGGTCTAATCCTCTCTTGCCTTCAACTCATAAATAAGCATTCTCCAAGTTTTCCCTTCCTTGAATAGTATCTTCAACGACTTCTTACAAACCAAATGCCACCTAGGTCAGGGGAATCAAGAGGGAAGGACAATGCCTTCAAAGCTCATGTTCCCGCACAGCCAAGAGAAGTGAGAGTTTCGAGAAAGAAGCCATGCTCAGCCATGTCCCGTGGTGTGTGAGGACGAGGAGGAAAAGGACTGAACAATGTTCCATGGTATGACAGCATGAAGGTCACTGGGTTCTGTTTGCGTAGTGTGTTGGGAGTCAAATTCTGACTGGGGTGGACTGGGGATTAAATAGGAAGAGAGGAGAGCTACAGGGAGTAAAATCAAAACTTTAAAAAAATATATGGTTGTGGTGGGAAGGAGGAGTATATTCATTGAAGGAGGGTTAATTTCTTTGTTTTATACACAGGGGGAGGCTCAAATATGTTTGAATATTGACAAGATTTGGTTTATAGGAAGTTGTACAAACTCCCAATAAAAAATCCATAGTCTTACATGTAGCTCTTTAATAGATAATAAAATGTCACAAAAACTTCCTTCTTCTAAAAAAAAAAAAAACAGGATGAAGGTTGTTCTAGAGCCAGTTGTGTTCCTCATCAACATGTCAGTGTCCCCAGTGAGGAGAAAACAAGAAGAATATAACTTCTATATTCAGAAAGTTCACCACAATACACATTATGTTTTTTACTAAATATTTAGAAACATAGGGAGGAAGGAGATCCACAGTCTTGTTACCCAAATTTAAGATTAAATTATTTCTAGTGAGCATATCATTTTATATTATCATTAGATGATAATATAAGATGTTCGGTAAGAAAGGAATTTTCTGATAACTGGCTCAAATCCTGCTTTATTCCCCTTTTGCTCTTTAACTAGCTAGAAATGCCCTTCTTGTCAGCCTTTATTTGTCTCAGTAGACAAGCAAAACACAGAGCAAAGCTACTCAGCGAAGCAAAATGTTCATTTTTGACAAGCTGAATGTCACATACTTTGTTCAAAGAAAATATACATACCTGAGTTATATAGTTATAAGTCTCCTCCCATGAGTGAAGCTGTTTCAACAATATCCCAGTCCACAGAGACATGTGGCTTCAACTATTACAAACTGTTAAATTATGTGCATAATAAAAAAATGTTAGGAAACATAAAGTAGTATGTTTACATCCCACAAATATGACTCAAAACCATATTTCAAGAAAGTAAATACTGGAAACCAGCAATTTTACTTACTTTCTGACCCAGTTTAATCTCTAATTCTGTCTTTTAAACAAATATACAGATTTTTCTTTAGCCTTAGCTACTGTATTTCTTGATTTATAAATTGAAAGCATACAGGTTAGCTAATATTAGATACACATAGTTCTATGAATTAACATTTAGATCAAAGTATTCTAAGCTACCTTTGCTTCCATCGAAGGGAAAACAGTGTCTCCTGACCTTATCAGCAGACTTATCTTTCTATTCTCTAACACTGAGTTCCTGAGAAGTATTTGAGCTCACTGCAATTTCCTGGCACCCATTGAACTCCATGGATGATAGTGTGTTAGTAATGTGCATACTTAATCTCTTCATGTTGGCTTGCAGGAGTCTCAAGTATAAAATGTGACAGCATTTGTTTTTCTTACCACATAAAAAATGACATCACAAACCGTTAAGAGGTTAAACCATATATTATGCCTTCATTTAAGAGTCACTGTTCACATCCTATGGTTGCCCAGCAGGAACCGAATCTAACACACTTAACATTCTTGAGTCTAATAACATATATAAGCTTCTCTGGGTGAGGCCCATTGGGTGGGGTTTTATCACAGAAAATCTTATATAATAATAACCTTTTTGAAAAATTGTCATTCTTTCTCCACATGTTAAAGGGTGGCAAAAGGCAACAGAGATAATGAAGGATTCAAATTACATTTAGAACAGACATATTAATTCTGTTCAGAAGTCAAAAGACCTCAGAAACTTTTACCTGCACTTGGCTACAATTTTTTCTTAATTCAGTTTGTCAACAACAATGTTCAGTGTCTGTTTTCTGTTAGCAATTCTGAAAAAATATTTTCTAAAAGTATGATCCCTGTTTTTTCAAAACAGATAATTTTCACAAAATACACTTATGAAAGAAATTTATATCTTCAAAATACTTGTGGTCTATTATTGTATAAGCCCTTAGAGAGCACAGTATCCTGTTGCAGTCATTTTTGTATCAGTACCTACCACATAGTGTGCACTAAATAAATGTTTGATAAATGACACCAAACATTTGTTCTAATGCAAACCACATTGATGAGTTAATGAGAGAATGAAACACTCATTCTGTATATATGCCTAGATTCCTAAAGGTGATGTAGGAATATTTTGATGATCATAGCCATTACTTACCCAAAGAAGTAATGTGGGGGTTGAGGATATGGCTCAAGCAGTAGTGCACTCGCCTGGCATGCGTGGGGTGCTGGGTTCGATTCTCAGCACCACATAAAAATAAAATAAAGATGTTGTGTCCACCGAAAACTAAAAAATAAATATTAAAAAATTCCCCCCCCTCTCTCTTTAAAAAAAAAGAAGTAAAGTGGTAGACTGTAAGATAAAATCTAAAATATTATACAGAAAATAGTAGTGCAAAGTAGGTAAATCTCAGTCAGTTAATTCAATGTGCAACATAGGGGTTTTTCTCACAGAAGAGAATGTGATTTTAAAATCTGTTGCTTTTGTATTTTGGTATGTTTTGCTTCACAATATCTCATACAGTAGCAGTTTATGTTCTCTCTGCTCCCAAGCATCCTAGGAAACTGGTGGATGAAGTACAGTATGTACTCTAAGCTCAGCACCTGAAGTTCCTTGACTGTATCTCTAAACATCCAGAATAACTCCTGAGACCTGGATTTCCATGGCTTATAAAAACCACCTTAGCAAATACAATAAAAGCAAATAACTATCCTCTTAGCAATGATTCACTAGTCACTTATGACTGGATCATGAGAATTCCTGTTTATCATAATCACCTTTTGCTTGTTATTTGAAATCAGTGCCCAAACAAAAGGAAAATGAACCAAGTCATAGCCTCAGTTTTTTCAGAGTCATCTATAGAAAGCAGTAGCATATATTATACTGCTGTTCATTTATTTTGAAAAATCATCTTGTATATGTGGATTATTTTTATTTATTTTTTTGTTAGTTGTATATGGACACAATACCTTTGTTTTATTTATTTTTATGTGGTGCTGAGGATCAAACCCAGTGCCTCATACATACTAGGCAAGTATTCTATCACTAAGCTGCAACCCCAGCTCCTGGTATGATTTTTCTAGAAAAGTCAGAACTTCAACACTGAGTCAGTACATTGTACTGGGAAATTATACAACGAGGATGAAGACATGAGAACACTGGGTTTGTTTATTTGGTTTCTTCACATGAACAACTTAAGACAATTTCTCATAGAACAGAATTAAAACAAATTGTGATATGAGGCATAACATGAAAGTATTTGTTACTTTGAGCTCCAATTAATGACTAATCTATTTTTACCTATTCTATTGTTTTACATATCCTTATGTGTCCTTCCTATTCAAAGACACAACTACAGATGATCTCACATCCACAGAGAAGAATGTGAATGTAGAGTTTGGAGCTTAACTTACAGTTTTTCCTAAATGGATGCAATGGAGCATTAAAACAAGAACAACAAAATAGTGGTGAGAAAATGAAATTCAGAAAAATTTTTGGCAATGAAAAATATGGTCATGTTATAAACGACACTGTTGGCCATTCTTTATAAGATTAAAAACTAAAGCATGAAAAATACTTTGTAAATTGTAAAGCACTATTAAAAACATTTAGTCACTATTCAGTGATACACTGATATATTCCAGAAGAATTCAAGGCAGCTATTAAAGAAACATTTAAAAATATACATCATGATATTTATTAGAGGACTGAGGTTGTAGTTCAGTGGTTGAGTGCTTGCCTCGCACGCATGAGGCACTGGGTTTGATCCATATCACCACGTAAAAAAATAAATAAATAAAACAAAGATATTGTGTCCATATACAACTAAAAATGTATAAAAAAGATGTTTATTAGAAATAGGTGAGAATAGTAGCATTCTCTGGTAGTAGGGACCAAGTGTGGAAATATTGGGATACTTCAAGTTCTTTGCTTTTTGATATTCTTTTAATGTTGTTAATTAAAGCATGAATTGAATTTATAACTAAGTAAAGCAATAAAGATACTCAATTTTGGAAAAAAAAGTTGGATGAGAAATAAGAATAAGGATATAACCTTAAATATGAATCAAGGATGAATTTACTACAAATGCACATCCCATAAAGAACTATGGCTACAAATTTGGCTCTTGATTTTCAAAGAGTCATGAAACCTGATAGATTACAATGGCCACAGTGCGGGGAAAATCAGACTAGTTACATTCAAAAGACACTATGAACCTTGAAAAAATTCAGAAGAGCTTCAGAGTTGTCTTTTTATCTTGTCTCATAGATTTTATCATCTATGTGCTAAAGTTTATTAATACATATAATGGTTTTTAACAGAATATGATACAGTTAAACAATTTAGAAAGGAAACTATAATTGTCATTCCTTGGTATCTACCACTTGCAAGCAAAATTTCCAGAACATGTATTTTCCCTTTTTTGAAATTAATTAATTTATTTATTTATTCTAATTAGTTATACATAACAGCAGAATGCATTTTGATTCATAGTACACAAATGGAGCACAATTTTTCATTTCTCTTGTTATACACAAAGTAGAGTCATACCATTCATGTCATCAAAGATGTACCTAGGATAAAGATATCCTTCTCATTCCACCATCTTTCCTACCCCCATGTCCCCTCCTTTCCCCCTCCCTCCTCTTTGCCCTATCCAAAGTTCCTCCATTCCTCCCATGCCTACCCTCCAGGTATTTTCCCCTTTAAATTGCACATTTAAATTTTCAAAGACAAGACAAGACATGAAGGGGAACATAAGGAGAAATTCAGGACTGAAGCTGGGAGAAGTGTGCCAATGGGAATTGCAAATTGTTACCTGGATTTAGGTCCAGGTGATGGTGAGAGGAGAAGGGCCTCTTCCCAACCTCAGCTGGCATTTCTATCAGATTCTGCTCTTGGTGGTGGGATCTCACAGATGTCCTGAATCAGCCAAGGATTAGGGATGGGTAATAGAAACAGCTATTGACAGATAAATCCCCAAATCTTAATAGCCTAAAATAATAGCTCCTTAAGGAAAATGGGTAAACTTTGGCCAACAGTATGGTGACTGAAAATAAGTGAAAAATGCTTTTAAGAAAGTCTAGGGAACATCAGAAAACTGAATATTTCCAGTGAGAGCAATTTGGAGTTGAAAGATGGAAATGCCCATAAATCAGTTACAGTCTAATGGAAATTCTCCAGGAATTCTCATTTCTTCCCCGACAAGAGTAGGTAAAGCATCTTCCCAGGTAAAGTCCCACTGTCACATACTATGATGTAATTGCTTATTTCCTGTGCCCTGACTAGGCAGTAGCTCCATGACAGCAAGAATTGCATATTCTCACCCTCATATTCCAGAGCTCAGAACAGTGCCTGGTACATAATAGATTCTGACTCATGTCCACTGAGGGAGGGGAGAACAGGAGAGAGGAAAGAGAAAAAAAAATGAAGAAAAATCACAAGGACTCATAAAGTCATTAAATTTTAGAAGACTGGCTATAATCTTTCCTTTATAAGAAAGTATATTAATTGGAAAAAGAAAACCACAGAAATGTGATAAATACACATTTAAATGTCTTTATGCTGGGGGAAAAAGACAGAAAGAAAAATATAGCCTAGATTTAAGCTTTTATTTTTCATTATGTGCCATTATGTGAAATAAATTTAAAACATAAGGAAGGCACATAGACTTAACCTACCAATCTTTATTTATTTAATCATAATATGTAAAAACTTCATTTTGGAAGTAAAAGTGATGTGTGCCTAATTTCATTCTCTTTCAGAAGTTTTTTTCTTTAAAGCAATTT
Source organism: Ictidomys tridecemlineatus (assembly GCF_052094955.1). Classification (NCBI taxonomy): domain Eukaryota; kingdom Metazoa; phylum Chordata; class Mammalia; order Rodentia; family Sciuridae; genus Ictidomys; species Ictidomys tridecemlineatus. Next base: position 22,673,978 of record NC_135488.1, on the reverse strand, counting down.
GTGAGCAAATATACCAAGCAAACAGAGCCTTCAGAAATCCTTGTGCCTCAGATACTGCTACTCAGAGCACATGAATGTATTTATCAACTACATGTGAAAATTATAATGTTGGCTGTGCAAACAGGGCATGTTATTTTAGCCACCTATGGAAGCTTTTCACACTTGAAATCTTTTCAAAGTCTGAAAGAGTCTTATCGGAGATTATAAAGCTCCTTACTAATCATCTGAAGTGAATTGTAGACTTGAGAAAATAAGGTCTGAGGTTTATAGGAGTACCTTATAAAAGGGTAACACTTGTGAATTATTTCAAGAATTTGCTCATTTATGCAATATTTGCACTTTCCTAAATATTTCCACACATATTTCATTTTAACAGGAATCAGTTTTCCATTTCATCTCAGTCCTTAATATCTTAAAGGAAATCAATACACAAACTGAGCAAAAGTTCCAAAGAAATGCTTATAAATTATAACCCTTACCATATTAACATCATCTATATCCAAAACTCAGTCCTTATTGATCTTTCCAATTTGGCAACTGTATATTAATGATTTCATTTAATTACCATATCCCTCAATTTCGTTACAAGCAGCGTTTCTTGCCATTGTTATTCTTCTAATTTTATAACAAATAAACTCACATTTCCAATTATTTTCTTAGGTTGAAGAAATCCTGAATTTATTCACATTTCAGTAAACTGTTTTTTCTTTTGTGATTTTTTTTTGTCTTTGAAATTTTAGCATTCAAAGACAAATTCTAACCCGATCTCAACTGTGATCTTGACTTGAATATCCATTTGATGGTTTGATTATCAATGACATTGGCTTCTCTTCTGTCTTCTAGTGAAATCCTTTCCAATAGAGTGTGGGGATTTGGGAAAATTGGAACCAATAGTTGAGGTGAGAGTTCTGAATTGTCCTTAGATCATCTACATCAGAATCACCTGTCCTGCTGTGAAAAGTGCACATTCCCAGGTCCTATTTAACACCTAAAAATTCTAACGTGTGTGTGTGGGTGTGTGTGTGTGTTTTAATAATTTCTAAGCATCTTCCTTCTCTGTTTTAATGTTTTCAAAACAAAAGGAATACACAATCTGAAAAAAATGGGTTATGTGATCAATATAGATCATAGAAAATATTTCAATCCAACATGAATTCTCACAAAAGAGAATAGGGTCCACTGTTTTAGATTCCACTAATAACAGGGAAATTTAGGTCTTCCCTCATGGCATTTCCATTCCCCTAGGCTATCAGAAAGGAATCTGAAATGGACTTTCCAGGAAGAGAGTGTGGAATCTGAAATCTTCTTTCCTTCCAAGATCAGGGTGGCTGCCCAGAGGAAATCCCTCATTTTGGGGAATTACATTCCAGTTGCTAGATATTTGGAAAACATCAGAGTTAACTAGTAAGATGGAGAGTTAGAGAGCAAATGAAGAGGATCTGAACCATAAAAGGTTTCAGCTAGTGGTTTGGGCCCAGTGCCTGGCTTGAAAGGCAAATGTTTTATTACTTGGCCGGATTCCCATTACATGTCACTCCTGATAGCTTGCATTTCCTAGTCCTTTCATACACCAATCTGTAAGGCCTCACATTCCTTTCTCCCATTCAAGAACTAAAGGCAGACTTTTACAGGTACTGGGAAAGTTCTCTCCCTCTATCTAGGAAGGATTGGAAAATGCAAAGTTGGATTAAGAGATCCACTATGAATTTATTACTGGTTTCTACTGATTTTCCAGGTGAAAATATTCTAAAAAAAATCCCTGATAGTCAAATATCTGGTCCGGGGGATAGTTTTTCTACTTCAGTTACATCTATAAAACAGAGATGATAAATATTGATAGCCTCAAGGGCCAGGCAGATAAACAGGCAAATAGGTCATGTATTAGATAGTAACAAAGTGGCACTATGGCAAAGTGGAGGATCAATATCTATCTGGAAGGAAATTTTACAAATTGTACCAGTCAAATAAAATAGCAGATTTTAAATACTGCTGACATAGGACCCAGTGTAGTGGTTAGGAGCAATACACTTCAAACTACCTAATATTTCAATCTATGAATGTATTCTAGGATTGTTATTTCCAAATATTTTAGCTTCGTTTTCATGATAAACAAGCCTGTAATGAAGAGACCGATAGCTAAATCTTTTTTCCAAATCCTTTTGTCCTTCAAAGTTATAAATTTCTTTCAAAGAGTTCTCTACTTCATTTGTTTTCCCCCTACTACAGACACACCCTCTTATTACACCTCTCAAAGCATTATTTCACTTGTATAGGTGTGTGTGTCCCTTTACTAAAGTGTGAATTCCTTGAGGGATAAAAGCAGAGGGTTTCCAGGACTGTGAGTAGCAGTGAGCTAGATATGCCTGGGCAGCTGATGAAAAGTCACCGAAAGAAAGTAAGAATGAATGAATGACAGAGACCGGGAGAAGAAGAATTAGTAGAAATCCCTGACAGCCAACTCTGTTAGTTGAGAGTTGGCCTTTTATGACAGAGCAAATGGGTCATAAGCTCAAAAATGCTTTAAAAGGAGCCACTAGAGAAGCTGCTAGAGTTCTGTGTTGAAGCCAGTGGAAGTGGTCACCAAGTGTGAGGATGAAGGCCTGCATAACTGTAAGAGTACAGGTGGCAGTTTGGCAATCAAAATGGCCTGCTAACTTGCCCAACTGTATAAATTTTAATTTGAAAATTGATAATTTTTACATAATTTAAAAGTAAATTCCATAAGGAAGCCATCCAGGACCCCTGTGAAAAATAAGGGTGAAAAGAAGTTAAGTCACATAAAAGATGGCAACAAAATCCCAGGATGCCTGTTCTGTTCCACTTGGATACAGACATTTTCTTTTAAATGTGAAGTTCCATGAATTGTCTCATTGTGGACCTAGCAAAACTCAAAAGAGTCCATGGGCCTGGATTCTGTTACCTTGTCCCTACTTGAACTTTTTATGTGACATTTGAAAAACCTTCAGCTATTTTACTTGTATCTGGGTCTTTAGAAGTCAATTGGGAATCACAGCCTCTACCCTCTTACAGGAGTGTCAAGATTAATGAGAAAATAACAGCGACACACAGAGGTTCTAAGGCATTTGAATCCAGTGAATTCCATTTGAACACTGTGGATTACTACTGCTGTATCTTATCATATGTGGACATATTGAATGTGATCATTCGCCTACATGGTAACATGCAGCAAAAATAAGAGGCACAGGTCATAACTTATTACAAATAGGAAGGGAGAATGAAGACTAGCTCTTTATTCATCCACAAAATGTGTGGGAACCAGTGATGTAGAGGATCACTGATACTCTTCTGTTATTCTGTTTGGGAACATTTCATTATAGCCTGTTAGTTCCTGAAAGTCTGTATTGCTTTAATCTCTCCAAGAGTAACTGCAGTTTTGTGGGATGAGAGCAAGCTAGAATGTTCTTAGACACCCGAAGTCCTTTAACCACTTTGTTCACTAAAGCTTTCACTACTTCAACTGAATCATTTTTGGTCAATGTAAATTTTTTTTGTCTTAAAAATATTATTCTGGGTTGCAGTTGTAGCTGTGGTAGAGTGCTTACCTAGCATATGTGAGGTGCTAGGTTCAATCCTCAGCACCAAATAAAAATAAATAAATGTATTACTAAAAAACAATTTTAAAAATATTATTCTGTGACTGCCTAAATAAATCCAAAATAAAATTGTTTATAAGTTACAGGTACAACACTGACATCCGTTAAAAATAAATATTTTTTATAACTTTCAATCAACCAGAAAGAAACTTACCTTCATGAGAAACAGAGCATGATTTCTATCCATGTGTACAATGCAGGCGCCAGAATTCAGTCAGAATAGAGACATGCAAAGTAATAGTCATATAGCTATGACATTCTAAAAGGAATAAAAATCATAGTTACTCAGTAATTCCTTCAGGATTAGCATTAACAGTAATCTGGGCAGGAGTCTTTAATACCCAAATAGTTGGCTCTCTGAAGTTTTCGAACGAAAGAGTGCTTTGTATTTCAGGCAGATTTACAGCCATCCCCTGGGCATTAGGACCAAAATTCCTGTTCAAATATTTATGTGTCATTTTATCAGATCAGATTTTTAATTCACAGCATACTTTCATACTTGACTAGAGTTCAAAATAGACCCTTTTGAGTAAACAGTAAATATTTTCATATCTAAAAGTTTGAAAAATTACAACATTATGTTTCCCTTTCTCTGAGGATGATTTTGAAAGAAGTTGATTTGCTTGATTACACCATTCTAAACTAGAATAAGAATTTCTTTCAGAAATTAAACAATTTACATTGTTTAAAAAGTCTCAGGTGGGCTGGGGGTGTAGTTCAGCCACAGAGTGCTTGCTGATATGCATGAGACCCTGGGTTCCATCCCCAACACTTAAAAAAAAAAAAAAAAACACCACTCTCAATTTGATAAGGAGATGACATACTAAGGAAAAAGAAATAAATTCACTACTTCAGCTGACATGGTTTTGAAAAGGTAAAAACCTACGATGCCACATGGAAAAAGAGCATGCCTCCGGCTTTCTCCATCAACAGTGGGTCATGATTTACAGTGCAGGGGGCTAACTCACTGTTGACCTGGTAGAGTCCACTTACTCAATGTTCTTAAAGATGTTCTCCATTGTGAAAAAGAGGAAGGGGGTGGAGCTATCTCTACATATGAACTGCATTGTAAACCTGAAAACTTGGTCTTAAAAACTGGTACATCTTGGATCACTTAAGTCCTGTGTATACCCTGGAAAACTTTCCAACGTATCAAACTTCATTGCAATGGCATCTAGTTGTTGTGCTGAAATTTTGAACTTGTGCTCCATCCAGATATCTGAAATATGAGATTAACTCTAAACAACTCTACTTCCCATGTCACATAGACTTTGAATATTTTCTAGTTCTGTTTACTATTGATTACTGAGACTGTACTTGACCGAGGACATGGACTCATCGCAGCTGAATTTTCATGTCTATCTTGATCAGGGCTAGAGTTTACATTTCAGCATTTAGATTACTGAAATAACCTCTCCCAGCCAAAAAAAAAAAAAAAAAAAAAAGATATCATGAGAACAACATTATATCTTGGAGCTCAACCCCCATAACCTTACATCAGCAAAAATTGCATCAGTGATACCATTAGTATTGTTTCAATAGCATTAAACTTCTCTAAACATCATGTAATTTGATAGCACAAACATTTCCCAATTCAATACAGTATGATCTCTTAATTCCTGCCTTAAAATAGTATCTTGTTCAGGACTTTTTTGAATAGATAGAGGTCACAATTCTGCTTCTAATGTAAACTTATCAAATATTTCCCTATGTTCTTAATTCAATACAGACTATTTAAGTGCCTGCTTGCTTATGTCAGAGACCGGTCTAAGGCCTGAGGACTGAGTGACGATCAACTTGAAGTCATTTCCCTGATGGAACTTATATTTCAACATTGGAGATAGGTAACAAATAAATGAGAGAGAGAGAGAGAGAGAGAGAGAGAGAGAGAGAGAGAGAGAGAGAGAGAGAGAGAGAGACAGAACATAAGCACAACACCAACAATGCCAGGACTACAAAAAGTAATGGAGGGCTGGGGTCGTGGCTCAGTGGTAGACCACTTGCCTAGCATATGTGAGGTACTGGGTTCAATTCTCAGCATCACATATAAATAAATAAAAGGTCCATCGACAGCTAAAAAATATTAAGGAAAAAAAAAAAAAGCAATGGAGACAAATGGGCAGGGAGGAAGGTTGAGATTTTTTTCCCCAAAAGACAAACAGGGAAATGGGCTAGTGGAGGTAACATTTGAAGAAACCTTCACAAAGTGAGGAAAGAAATCATGGAAGATGTGGGATGGAATGTTCCAGATAAAGGAAAAACAAGTACGAGCACCCTGGAATGCAACCTTGCTTGGTGCCAGTATTAAGAGGCAGTACTGTAAGAGGTGATTATACCATCCAGGGCTCTGCCATTATCAAGGGAATAGTTCTTTAAAAGGGTGAATTTGACCTTGTCATCTTCATTCTCTCTCTCAGTTCTTCTGCTCCTCTGTCGTATTTGAAGGAGCCTTCCTCCCCTCCCAAACATGAAGTGGATATCAGGGCCCTCACTAGACCCCAGATCCCAGACTTGCTGTTATAATCATGGACTTCCCAACCTCCAGAACAGTGAGAAATGCACTTCCATGATTTATGAATCACCATGTCTGGAAGTCTGCTACAGTCGCACCGAGGGAGTAAGACTCCAGGGACCAAGTTATCTGGGGCCTAGAGGTCATAGTAAGCAATCTAGATTTTACTGAGTCCTGTGAGAAGTCATTGTGAATCCTAGGAAAAGTGGTATGGCCTGATTTACATTAAAATGCTCACTGGAATCCCAGGAAGAAGGGTCACTTCATGGAACAGAGATAACAGTTAGAAGTCTACTTAGGGGTCCAACCACCAGATGGAGATGGCTTGGGCCGGGTGACAGCAGGGGAGGTGGGGAAAAGTGACTAGATGCAGGGTATATTTTGATGACAGAGCCTAAGATTTGTGAATGAATTGTCGGTAGGGTCTGAGGGAAGGTGATATACCAAAGATAATTCTAGTTCTTAGGTCTGAGTGACTTACTAAGAGGAAAAAAAGAAAATGCAGGTTAGCAGACAAAGATTAAGAGTCTTTTTGGGTGTGTAAAGTGTGAGATTACTATTGTAGACACTGATGTGGAGAAGTAAACTTGGCAGCTGGCACACGTGTTTTCTATTGCTGAGTAACAAATCCCCACAAACATAACAGTTTGAAACAGCACCTGCTTATTATCTCACAGATTCTGTGAGTTGGAGTTCCAGGGATGGGATGGCTGGGTCATATGCTTAGGGTCTCACCAGACAGAAGTCAAGGGATCAGCCAGGGATGTGATTTTTATCTTAGGCTTGGGATCCTCTTCCAGACTCACTAGCTGCTGGCAGAATTCATTTCCTTGCAGCTGTGTGACTGAGGTCCCCATTTTCCTGCTGGCTGTCATACAGGGATTGCTCTTGGCTCTAAGAGGCTGCTCACAACTCCTTGCCATGTGACTCGCATGGACAGTCCACACCATAGCTGTTTATTTTCTTCCAGGCCAGCAGAAGTACATCTCTCCGGTGTTTCACCTTCTTTTAAATGCTTACCTGATTGTCAGGTGCACTCAAGATAATCTCCTTTGGGTTATCTCAAAGTCATCTGATTAGTAACTTAACTGCAGGAGTGATATTACATCATATTCACAAGTTCCACCCATAATTAAGGAGAAGAGACTATAGAGGGCGTGTATATTAAAGGACAAGACTCTTGGAGGTCATAGTAGAATAGCTGGTTATATGAATTGGTTACATAAGACCAGAATTCAGCTGCAATTCAGGGCTGGTGGATTGGATAAAATATCCCAGAGAAACTGCAGATGAAAAAAAATGATGTGAATATTAAAAAGTTATACCTAATACTTGTTAAGTATGTTCTCCATGCCAGCCATCCTTCTAGGTGATTTACAAATATTACTCATTTAAATCTTGCAATAATTAATAAGGCTTTGCAGTGCCCACAATTTCACAGATAAAAGTACTGAGGCACAGAGAGGTTACTTCACTTGCCCAACCTCATGGTTATTTAATTAATAGAGCCAGAATTTGAACCCAGGCAATCTAGTTCTAGAATCTATACTTTTTTTGTGTTTTGTTTTGTTTTACACTCGGGATTGAACCCACAGGTACTTAACCACTGAGCCACATCTGCAGCCCTTTTATTTTTCTTTTGAGAAGGGTTTCACTAAATTGTTTAGGCCCTTGCTAATTTGCTGAGGGTGGCCCAGAATCTGTACTATGAATCACTAGTTAATATTGCATCCTTGAAGAAAAGATGTAGGAAAGAACTGATACCTGAAGTTTCAACTTTTCCAATGTCTGGGGGAAAAAAGTGCTGACAAAGGAGAAGGTGAACAAGCAGACTTTGAAGCAAAAGATTAAATTTGGTTTTACAAAGACCAAATGCAGAAAGCATCATGAGAAGAAGCATGTTGGTTTTTTGGGTCCAACATTAATATTTGGAGGAAAGTGCCCGTTCTCTGATGCATGAAGGCATACCAATATAATCCCATCTGTTTTACTCAGCTTTTCACTGCTATGACTAAAAGACCTGACAAGAATATTAGAGGAGGAAAAGTTTATTTGGAGGCTCGCTGTTTCAGAGGTCTCAGTCCATAGATGGTCAACTCCATTCCTCGGAGCTTGAGGTGAGGCTGAACATCATGGTAGAAGAGTGTGGTGGAAGAAAGCAACTGACATCACATGAGGAAACGGAGAGACTCAACTAAACAAGGACAATATATAAACCCCAAAGGCACACCCCCAGGCACCTACCACCCCCAGCCACCTACCTCCTTCAGCCCATCTGCCTGAAGTTACCACTCAGTTAATGCATCATGGGATTCATTCACTGGTTGGGTTAAGGCTCTCATAACCCAATCATTTCACCTCTAAACCTTCTAACATTTTTTCACACAAGATCTTTGGGGAGACACCTCATGACATATCAACCATAACACCATCACTAGTGCATTCACTCAGTGACTATATAGTTTGCCTAATTGTGACTGGGGGTACCTCAGTGACCAAAATAAACAATTCCTCTGCTTGAGGGGTTTACATCATAAAAGGGGAAAGGGATTAGCAACAAACATGCAAATAAATGCTGTCTATAAAACCTCATTATAGATGGGCTGGGAAGAAAATTAAGCTGAATTCACAGTGAGTGACTATCAACCTTTGCTTTTCCCAGGGCTACCATAATAAAATACGCAGGTTAGGACACATAGACAATGGGAATTTATCCTCTCACAGTTCTGAAGACTAGATGTTCAAGATCAAGATGCCTTTGAAGCTGGTTTCTGGTGAGACTTTGTCTTACATTGGGCTACTGTGACAAAATACCTTAGACTGGGTACTTTATAAACAATAGGAAATTATTGTTTGGTTCTGGAAGTTGGGAAGACCAAGATCAAAGTACCAACTGATTCTGAAGCTGTTGAGAGTTACAATTTTTTGTTACATAGATGGTGGCTTCCATATGTCCTTACATGGCAGAAGGAGCAAATAAATCCCTCCAGCCTTTTTTATAAGGGCACTTATAGATTCCTCATGATCTAGTCACTGCTTACAGATTCTACCTCTTAATACTATTGCTTTTAGGGTTTAACATACTAATTTTGGGGAGATGAATGCAAATATTCAGGCCCTAGCAAGCCTTTTTTTCCTGATTTGTAGAGAGTGCACTTCTCACTGTGTCTTCACAGGGCCTCTTCTCTATTCAAGCAGGGAAAAGAACGCACGGGAATCTCTTCTTCTTCTTATAAGGCCCTAGTCCCCAAGAGTAGAACACCACCCTATGACCTCATTTAATCTTTATTACTTTCCTAAAGACCCTATCTACAAATACAATCACATATGGAGCTTAGGGCTTCAACACATAAGTTTGGGGTTGGTGGGAAATTCATTTAGTTTATGACATATTTCTACCCTTAAAACAACTTCCTTACACAAGGAGGGAAAAAAAGTGAATCCTTATATAGGAACCTTAGGAAAAAATAGCAAAAAAAAATCACTTTTCTTCTATAATATTAAGTAATATGGATGGTTAAAATAATCAAGCTCCTTTTTTTTTCCAGTACTGGGTATTGAACCCAGGGGTGCTAAACAACTGAGCCACATCCCCAGCCCTTTTTTGTACTTTATTTAAGACAGGGTCTCACTGAGTTGCATAGAGCCTCACTAACTTGCTGAGGCTGTCTTTGAACTCACAATACTTCTGCATCAGTAATTAAGCTGTTAAAGATATATAAGCCTCATCATTTGGCACTTACTGGAGAATTTGTGAAATGGTTGAATTAGTGAATTTAAAATGATCAAATTACTATTTTTTATTTTAAAGGAAGTGAATATCTACAACATTCACTTTATATATATATATATATTTCCACAGAAGTTAAACATAATTATTTCCATCCCATAATAGGTAATTACTAGATTTGGAAATCATGGAGCTTCCAGGATGGGGTACTTGCACTGGTTAACCCTCCCCCTTGGCCTTTAAGTAGCCAATTATAAGTCACAGTAGCCTCTAATACAACTGCTGCTGGGTAAGCTAGTTAACTAAGGACAAGCAATCTAAACGGTGGTCACTCGTGAGGCCCTGGGATCAATTCCTAATACACCCTGGGGGAAAAAAAAACAGCACCTGATAAGGCACAGAAGAGGAGGTCTAATGCAAAAGGCTGAGCTGGACCAGCCCTATTTCTTCTTGTAGAGATTAGAAATGAGCCATAGGAACTGAAGTTGAAAGAAAACAGAGGAACTATGAAGTAGAATCAAGGGAAACAGGTGATGTACCAAGCTGTTGTGAGAGATTTTAAGTACTCAGAATCTATAACTTAGAGAAATTACATAGATGAGAGAGTGAGTAGGGAAAGTCCCTCAAAAAGATAATTTCCCAAATTAGTGCCAAGATAGTGCCCCTTAACTCAGACACAGTGTAGAAGGAAGGAAGACTAGTCAGGGGGAAAAATATGGACTCACTGCAGGCTAATGACTGTTTTCATACCTCACTATTGGAAGTCATGCAGCTAAACTGATTAGAGAGGAAATTTATCACCTCCCACTGTGCTTGTCCTTTGCTTATGTCTCTATATGGTGCAGTAAGGAAAAACGTCAGGTAGAAACATATGAGATCCCCAATCTGTACAACTGATTCCTCACTCTAGCATCAAAAAATAAATTCAAACCACCTAGAGTTGGCAAGGTAGACAAATGTGAGTCCTGTGTGTTCATAGACGACCTACAACAGGTGACCCTCACTCTACCTGTTGTGGGTATTCCATGTCCACTCATTAAGAAGGGTAGGAAAATTCTCTTCTGAAACCTCTGTACAGCCCGTGTCTTTTGAACCACTCATCTGCTCATCTGTTCCATGAAACACACACCTTCTAAGTCCTACGTTCTGTTGGCATTCTGTGCTCCATTTCTATTGCCAGAATGGAAATGTTTGTACTCCTGAGAATGGAGAGAAGGAAGTCTATTAAGGCACTTAGATTCAGGATAAGATATCTGAAGAAAAAGAGGACATTAGGCAGAAGGGGACTCTCTTTCCCATATAGTTTTTACATCTATTGTACCAAAAGGCCTCTTTCTCTAATTTGAACTAAGTAACAAAAAGCCGTCTCAAAGGTATGGGCACCAGACTTGGATTCTGTTAGCTTCTCAACTCATTCCAACAAATTCCTTTTTTATTAAGGTTAATGATGAACATCTCTGTTCTTTGCAACTCAAAGAGCCCATATAAACCAAAGTACTCAACTATCTTTAACCATGAATGAATACAAATAAGTAACAGTTGAGAATGAATGGATGCAGTTAACAGATTTACTGAAGAATCTTATATATACACTAACATCCTCTGAAATTGCTTATTAATAATTTTCTTCATAAAGTATTTCTTTACAATTATCACAAAAGGTCAATATCCATATTACTTTTGAGTATAATATAATCTGAATTATTGAGATTTTATTATATTCTCGACTGTCAATGTATTAGTTATCTTTTTGTTGCAGTGACCAAAATACTTGACAAGAACAACTTAATGGAGGAAAAGTTTATTTTAACTCACAGTTTTAGAGGTTTAGTCCATTGGCTGAGTCCACTGCTCAGGGCCCAAGGTGAGACCAAACATCATGGTGGGAAGGCTGAAGAGACCTGGTAGAGAAGTGCTGCTCTGCTCAAGGTGGCTAGAAAGCAGAGAGGGCAAGGGGAAGGGGCTACAGGGAATATGAACTTTCAGGACACGCCCCCAGTGACCTACCTCCTCCAGTCGTGCCCCACCTGCCTACCATTAACCCCCACTTAATCCATTCAAACCTGGTGGACTGATTAGGCTATAGCTCTCAATCCAATCATTTCACCCTGAACATTCCTGCATTAACACAGGTGTTTGTGGGGATAAGGCATATCCAAATCATAACAATCAACCACTACTGATTGTTGAAAGTATTTTTGGTCAATGGGATATCTACATGCAAAAGAATTAAGTTGGGCCACCAAAAAATGGTGCTTCACAACAAATAGAAAACTAACTAAAAATGAAAATGAAAAGACATATATCTAAGAATTAGATCTATACAACTCTTAAAGAAAACACAGGTGTAAATGTTGGTGATGTTGGTTTAGGTGATTTTTCCTTAAACATGACAATGAAAGCACTAGCAACAGAAAGAAAAACTAGATACACTGGAATTCATTGAAATTTAAAAACTTTTGTGCTTCAAAGGACATCATCAAGAAAGTGAAAATGAAACTCACATATTAAAATATTTAAAAATCATATAACTGATTTATATAATTATATGAATTTATAATATAGGAAGAACTCTTAAAAATAAATAATAAAATGACAAGCCAATTTAGAAATGACAAAAGGATTTTAACAGACATTTCACCAAAGAAGAAATGGACAACGAGTATATGAAAAGATGCTCAGTATCATTTAGTAAATGCAAGTCAAAACCAAAATGAGATAATCCTTCCCATGCACACCAGAATGGCTGTAATAAAAATGTTAGGTAATAGCAAGGGTTGATAAGGAGAATTGAACCATCATTGCTTGTAGGGTTATAAAATGGTGCAGTTGCTTTGGAAAACAGTTTGGTGGTTCTTTAAAAAGCTAGAGTTATCATTTCACCCAGTGGTTTATCATCTCAAAAAGAAATCCAGGCCCATTACATTTACTTTACAGACCCTTCTCTTTCAAGGCCATACGAAAAGCTAATTTCCTTTGTCTCTATGAATTTGCCTCCTCTGGATATTTTATACTATTAGAGTCACACATACTGTTTTGTGTCAATGTAAACTCTTTTAAGTTTGTACCCAAGGGAACTGAATATCTATATTCATGTAAAAACTTGTATATAAAGGTTTATAGCAGTATTATCTATAATCATTATCTATAATAGCCGAAGAGTAGAAATCCGAAAAAGATTGTTAAACTGTTGAACAAATACACAAGGTGGTCTTTCCACACAATGGCCTATTATTCTGCCATAAAAAGGAAAGACGTATTGACCTATGGTACAACATGAATGAACCTTGAGAACGTTATGCTAAAGGAAAGGAACCAGATATCCTGGAGGAGGATGGCATGGAGAATGAATGTTAAAGAGCATGAGGTTTCTTTCTAAAGTGATAAAAATGTTCCAAAATTAGGGAGTGTTGATGATTGCACTTATTCATTTTGAAAAAGTAAATCTTATGATATGCAAATTATGTATCAATAAACTATTTCTTCTTTAATTTTTTTACATAGTAGTAGGTTGGCATAATTACCCAGCCACATTGTAATCTTATACTTAATTTTTATAATTTATTTAGTTATTCAACAAGCATTGATTAAGAACCTGATATTTATAGGCAATTTGCTAGGTACTAGGAATAGAGAATTCAACTGAATGACCCTAAGGAATTAATAGACTAGCAGAACTAATATGAACATTAAAATATAGCTATAATAATATATGATATGTTTTATAAAACAGAATGACAGATTTACAGAGTATTAGCTCAGAATCTAGTCTATAACAAAAAAGTATCTTGAGGGCTGGGGCTGTAGCTCATTGGTAGAGCATCCACCTCACACATGTGAGGCACGGGTTCAATCCTCAGCACCACATAAAAATAAATAAAGACATTGTGTCCAACTACAACTAAAAAAAAATATTTTTTAAAAAAGTATCTTGGAATTAATTCCTTTACCTTCCCTGCCTTACTCTTTGGAGATTAAGCAGTCTATTGTCAGGATGTCACAGAAAAGGAAGAGCAACAAGAAACCTGTTTCGAGAAGTGTGCAGTGGCACAAGCCTGTGATCCCAGCTATTCTCGAAAGATCACAGGTGCTCACCTGTAATCCCAGCTACTCACCTGTAATCCCAGCTACTCAGAAGGCTGAAGCAGAAGGATGGAAAGTTTGAGGTCAGTCTTGGCAACTTAATAAGAATCTCTCTCAAACTAAACTAAAATAAAATAAAAGGCTAGAGATGTAGCTCAGTGGTCAGACACTTGCCTAGCATGCACCAGACCCTGAGCACAAACCCCTAGTACATCAAAAAATGAAAACCGAAACAGAACAAGAAAACTTTTTGCCTGTTCTTACACCGTCAAGAGTGGGTGGTCATGAGGATCACATACAAACTGTCATTTTTAAGCCAAATGGTTACTTCTACCTTAGAAAACATGGCAGTTTTACAAGCACTTTTAGCCGATGAGATTCTGTTTCCTCTTGATTTGACATTCAGATATTTGTCATTAAAACCAACATCCCATGATTTCCTTGCCTTCATCACACCTGAATAGTGGACAAGTAGGTGTCATACTTCCACAAAAGTAGCTTAGACTTGTATCTTGGGTTTGTTGAAAGTAATGCTATTTTCCAAAACCCTTAAGATCTCTCCCACTTATCACCACCCATCTAGAGACATCCAAGTCACACCTTCAGATCAAATGTACCTAACTGTGTTCCCAGAAAGCTGCCTAGAGCTGAGCTTAGTTGAAAGAAATTGGAAAATGGACCACCATCTCTCTCAAAAGCATGCCAAATGCATGTGAGAGGTTACCCCAGTATACCTTATTTGTGTCTGTTTTCAGAGGAACACTAACAATGCAAACTTCTGCCAGTAGAACTTACTCTGAAGTGGTTGGCAATGTAACTCTAGTCATTTCCCCCATTTATTTAACCTTAAAAATATTTCCAAAGATTTAAACTATTTCCTGTGCTTCATGGTATGGCTTCCCACACCCGAACAACTTTACATCATCGAGCGAGAATGCACAATGGGGAATGGTCAGAATCTAACGAAGAACAGTTTTATTTCAGCACAGTTGTATGGGTAGCTATTTTTTTTCCTCTTTATTTCACTCGCTAAGAGATCAGAGCTCAGCTGGCTATGTTCCAGGCAAATATATTTCAGACAGAGCAGCGAGGCATCTAGGTAAGACAAATGCCTTTCCCACCTCCCTCTGACTTATGTTTGCTTATACTATTTCTTTTCCTGCAGGCCAATTGCATTCCAGCAGCAAAATCTGTGTACATTTAATTTAAAAGCAAACATTGAGATACTTCTAGATAAAAGACTAATAATGTGCATAATTGCTTCATCATTTATAAGGACTTTTGCTAATTTTTATGACCCATGTGCCTTGGCCTGAATTATCTTACTAGAACCACATTACTGAATTTGTCTCTTCTAAGGTCACTTATATGTCCATTTTTGTCTAAGCTTCCCTTTAAGAAAGGAAAAGAGAAAGGGAACTAGCAATCCCTGGCATGCCCCAGAACAAAGAATCTTTTTAAGAAAGAAAAGGTTACTGTCACCTGTTTCTGAAAACCACATTCAAAGACAAACTGCTCAGTCCAAAGGGAATGCCTGCAGTATCTACTTCAGCCCAGAAAATCCAATAAAATCATTTGGTGCATGTGATAGTAGAAATACAAAGAAAAGAAGACTTGCTGGCAGCCCTCACCAGAGCACCTGTAAACCAGCTGCCTTGTGCCAAGTCACTGCAGCACATGTGGTCTATAATGATGCTACAAATATTCCCATATTCCTTCTGTCCTCATGGGAAGACAAAAACGAATACTTCCGCCAAGACTGTATCCTAAAACATTAACCTTCATTACAGAGTTATATGGTACCATCTGTGTTGTGGGGATACTCTGGGACTTTTTTTCCTTTTTGGTTGTTGTAATGTGTTTTGAATATATAAAAAGTTCATGATCAGAATGAAAAATCATTTGAATAAAAGTTTAAAAATTATCTTCAAGGCCTGTCATCATCTTTTTCATTAAGTGTTACTCTCCACAAACTAGTTGATTATAAACTTTGTTAAGTTAAAGGTCTTATCTTAACAATTGCTTCCCCACTAAATATGTGGTGTTATATTCAGGTATCTATAGCTAGTGAATAAAATGATTCCACTCAATCATATGTGGCAGCCCAAATGAGCTCGTTCTCCTAGGTTTTCATTTATTGTTAGAAACAAATTCCTCCAAACATGTACATACTGCCTCTATTCCATGTTCACTCTCTCCCCGTCTTTTACTAATTAACTATATAAACTTAGTTTAAGTTTTAGCCTCTCCACATTTCAGGGGAGTTCAAGTCTCCTATGTTGAGTCAGCTCTCCTTTCTTTCTTTCTTTCTTTCTTTCTTTCTTTCTTTCTTTCTTTCTTTCTTTCTTTCTTTCTTTCTGAGGTTATATCAACATTTTATATATTTTTTTATTTAATTGATTTTTTAAAATACATGACAGCAGAATGCATTACAATTCTTATTACATATATACAATTTTTCATATCTTTGTATTCAATATGTTCACACCAATTCATGTCTTTATACATGTACTTTGTGTATTTTTTGTAATACAATTCTTATTACACATATATACCACAATTTTTCATATTGCTGTTTGTATATAAAGTATGTTGACACCCAATTCGTGTCTTCATACATGTACTTTGGATAATGATGTCCATCACATTCCACCATCCTTGCTAATCCCCTGCCCCTCCCTTTCTCTCCCACCCCTCTTCCCTATCAAGAATTCATCTATTCCTCCCATGCTTCCCCTCCCTACTCCACTATGAGTCAGCCTCCTTATATCAGCAATAGTAAAAAAAACAGCATGGTTCTGGCACCAAAACAGAATGGTAGACCAAAGGTACAGAATAGAGGACACAGAGAATAACCCACAAAATTACGATTATCTTATATTAGACAAAAGTGCCAAAAAAATGCATGAGAAAAGATAGCATCTTTGACAAATGGCGCTGGGAAAACTGAAAATCCATATGCAACCAAATGGAATTAAACCCCTATCTCTCACCATGCACAAAATTTAACTCAAAATGGATCAAGGACCTAGAAATTAAACCAGAGATTCTGCGTCTAATAGAAGAAAAAGAAGGCCCTAATCTTCATCGTGTGGGATTAGGCCCCAACTTCTTCAATCAGACTCCTTTAGCGTCAGAATTAAAACCAAGAAACAATATATGGGATGGAATCGAACTAAAAAGTTTCTTCTCAGCAAAAGAAATAATCTATGAGGTGAACAGAGAGCCTACATTCTGGGAGCAAATTTTTACCTCTCACACATCAGAGCACTAATCTCTAGTGTATGTAAAGAACTCAAACAACTAAGCACCGAAAAAACAAATAGGCCAATAAACAAATGGGTAAAGGACCTGAACAGACACTTCTCAGAAGAAGATATATAATCAATCAACAAATATATAAAAAAAGCTCATCATCTCTAGCAATCAGAGAAATACAAATCAAAACTACTCTAAGATACCATCTCACCCCAGTAAGAATGGCAGCCATTACGAAGACAAACAACAACAAGTGTCGGCAAGGATATGGGGGAAAAGGTACACTGGACATTGCTGGTGGGACTGCAAATTGGTGCAGCCAATATGGAAAGCAGTATGGAGATTCCTTGTAAATCTGGGAATGGAACCACCATTTGACCCAGCTATCCCACTCCTTGGTTTATACCCAAAGAACTTAAAAACAGCATTCTACAGGGACACAGCCACATCAATGTTTATAGCAGCATAATTTACAATAGCTAAACTGTGGAGCCAACCTAGATGCCCTTCAGTGGATAAATGGATAAAAAAATATGTGGCATATATACACAATGAAGTTTTACTCAGCAAAAAAATAAAATAAAATCATGACATTTGCAGGTAAATTGATAGCGTTTGAGAAGATAATGCTAAGTGAAGTTATCCAACCCCCCCCAAAAAAACAAATGCCAAATGTTAGCTTTCCTTTCTTTCTGAGTATATGCCTGAAATGAGCTACAGATTCCCTGGAGCAATCACTGAGGTTTTGTCGATTTGGTCCTAAGGGAGGAAAAAGATTAGTGGCTCTTCAAAATATTAACCCAGAGAAAATAATAGCTGTATTATCCAAATTACAGTAGTTCCTCAGACAGGCTAAACTAAAGCAAGTTCATTTTAAGAAAGACTTGAAAGTACTTTGATAGAATCAACTTCTATGACAAAACAATTGGTTCCTTAATATTTTCATCGCAAACCTGAAAAGCATCTAATGTCAGACTTCCACAATATTCTTCAGTTATGCTTTCCTTTAAACAGAAAATAACCAGCCAGAGCTTATCACCAATTGAGGAAATGGGGTCACATGTGTTCTAAAATAAAGAAATGTGCTGCCTCATGCAGAGGAGATATATCTGAGGCAAGCAACAGAAATCTACACAAAGGAGCATGAGCAAAAATGGCTCTGTGTCGGGCCTGAAGCAGAAACACAGCCAGGCCTCATGGAGGCCTAGAAAGGAATTAAACGTTTCCAGAATCCAAGCAGCCCTTCCTCTCCCTTCAGGCTGTGCGGCTGCTTTTCTACTCTCTCAACTTTGTCTATCATTCTCTCTCCCTCTCTTTGGACAAGGCTTTCACTTCTTCCTTAGAGCTCTGTCATTACTGAACTCACTTCCCACACAAGCGTTTCTGTGTTTCTCATTTCAAATCCTTATGTGGGACAGAATCTGTTGGCCCAGGTTAAGTCAGATGTTTGTTGCTCATCCAACAAGCTAGGGACAGAGGCCAAGGACATGTAGCAGAGGTGGATCTAGTGGAACTTGCATAGGTTCTTCAAGATATCATTGTCAACCTGTTGATCATCCGGTCAGTATACCCTCTGCCCACACATACAATGCCGTGGATGCCCCTGTGTAACATGGACCAACCTTTTCCTAACAATCTCCCAAGTACACTCTCTGAATTCCCAGGGGCAGCAAACTCACAGTCCCTTCAGTCAATGCCTGCAGAGATGTTGGGACCAAGGCTCTCAGAGTTCACTATCTCCAGATGATGTTTGCTCCTGAGCTCAAATTAACTACTCAGCCAAATGACTGACTAAACAATAAATGTGACTACCATCTGTGAAATCGTGGGGAAGATTGAAGAAGTGTATTGGGCTGGGCACAGTGGCACATACCTGTAATTCCAGGAGCTTGGGAGGCTAAGGCAAGAGGATCATGAGTTCAAAGACAGCCTCAGCAAAATGAGGTGCTAAGCAACTCGATGAGACCCTGTCTCTCAATAAAATACAAAAAAAAAAAAAAAAGAGGGGCTGGGGAGGTGGCTCTGTGTTTGAGTAAAAAAAAATAGTGGATTGGTTGAATATATAGTTGATATTTCTATACTTTATCAGCAAACAGAACAGATGGAGAGTATGAGTGATATTCAAAAATTTCACCCCTATCTATGGAATGCCCCATTTATTGATTGATTTATATGCAGTGCTGAGAATCAAGCCCAGTGCCGCATACATGCTAGGCAAGCGCTTTACCACTGAGCTAAAACCTAGAATGACTTTGACCAGTCCTGACAGACACCAGCCTAAACATAGGGAGATGTCTCAGGAGACCCCTATTTTTTCCAGGCATTGACCATGTACTTGCTGGACTATGGGGACCACCCAGGTGGGACCCCTACCCCTGTCCTAGGTACCTTTGCCTTTGAGCCTGTATCCGTCATGAAACATCCAAAGTCATATTTCATGACTATGTTGGTATAAAGACAAATACAATCTTGGCTGGATTCATTATTTCATATTTATTATTGTTATATTCATTTTTTTCTTCTCACTTTTAAAAGAAACTAAAACATTGTGTGCTCCTGACTGTAACTTGGCCCTGATAGATCAGTCAGCCCTG
Source organism: Ictidomys tridecemlineatus (assembly GCF_052094955.1). Taxonomy (NCBI): domain Eukaryota; kingdom Metazoa; phylum Chordata; class Mammalia; order Rodentia; family Sciuridae; genus Ictidomys; species Ictidomys tridecemlineatus. The sequence continues at coordinate 22,654,187 of NC_135488.1, read as the reverse complement.
GTCCCAGGAGAAAAGCAGAGCTTACTTACCAAATTACATTTCAACTACACCCATGGCCATATTATTGGGTACCAACTAAATTTCAACCCTCCACCTACCTAAACAGCATGTTGTCAGTGAAAGGACTTTACAGCTAAAATTGTTTTTACATGTTACTATAGATTTACAATTGAGAAAGAAACCACAGCTATATTTTGTATTCTCTATTGGCATAGAGGTATGCATAGGGAATATTTAGGAAGGATATGCACAGATTGGGTACAATGACTCTCACTGGAAGAAGAAGTTGAAGTTATTATAGGGTCAAAGGGGACTTTTCCTTTATTTGGATGTGTTAATTGCTTTACATGAGAATTTATTTCATGTGTTCCTTATGTAACTGAAACATTAAACAGTCAATTAAAGGCTAAGTATACCATCTGGCCCAAGAAGGCTGGAGATAAGCCCAGAAGATCTGCCTTGAAGGGCTGTAATGTTTATAGCTAAATGCTAAGCACAAAGTCCCTAGAGCCAGACTGCCCAGGGCTTGTGTCCCAGCTCTGTCACTGATCACTTACTTGGCCTTCTATCTGGGGTTCCTCTGCTACAAAATGGAAGAAGAAGTAATTGTAATTTACCTTAGAAGGTTATTATAAAGATTAAATGAGTTTAGTATCTGCAAAACTATTGGAAAAGTGCATGGGGCATGTTATACAGTAAGTTTTAGCTGATTTATTATGAATGTTGTCATCAATTATTTTTATTGTTAACAAATTCTCCTAACTGTCCCCTTTGGTAAGTAGTATGAAAGGTGGGAAGCACCCGCTGTCTCCACACGGGAAGATTTGTTGCAGAGCAATATGTCGGAGAGAAAAAGGCACACCCAGGCATGGAGCGTGGTCAAAGGATGAGTCCCCAAAGTGGCAGTGAAGCTTCATGAGGAGCCGATACGCGGTAACAAGGACAACAGCCATGATTTCAGTCCATTACAGAAACAGGCGTGTTTCGTTCTGTACACAGCAAAACACACTGAGGCCTCATTGTGCACCAGGCTGTTCTAGATACAGAGGGTGCTGAGAAGAATGAAAGGCTCTGTGCATTCCCAGGACCAGGTCCTCCTGAACGGAAATCCAGAAGAGGATTCCAGTCTCTTGCTCAACTCACCCCCTCCACCTTCCTGCTCCTTCCCAAGAGCACCAGTGTGATTGTTGGCAGAATGAATGCCTCCTGCAACTTTATTTTTTATGTCTGAAAAGGAAACTATTCCTTTCCTCACAGAGCTTACATTTCACTGCCAATAGACAATGGACTATCTGATTGACATGCACTGTTGGCCGTCTGAAAGAAATACAGAGCATATCAAGATAAAGAATTATGGTGCCAGAAGATCCTTTAAGACACAACAATTGAGGAAAGGGGTCTGGGTAGGTGAGGTGTTTAATGAGCCTAATGAGGCAACCAGGCGTCCACTGTGTGAGAGAGGAAGAGCATTTCAGCCATGTCTGAGATGACCAGAAGCTCGTTTGGCTAGAATGGTATAAGCCAAGGGGAAATATAGTCAGAGAGAGGTAAGTCGTGGTCAGATGATGTGGATTCAAAGTTAAAATGTAAAACTACTTAAGAGTCTTAAGGTGGGAACAACAGGGTCTGATTTTTTCCCACTCTTCCTCGTATTTTTGAGAATCAAGAAATTACTAATAAAATATTTTTCTAAAGAGATGCTAGAGTACAATGTGACAGTAATAGAGCTGACACCTCAGAGTTTACAAAGAGCTTTTGTGCTGATTTTTTTCCCTTGCTCATAGTATATGGTTATTTGAACTACAATTTAAGGTATTATCACTGTCATCTTGTAGATAAAGGAGGAATTGCTTATAAAAGTGTAGGGTCTTACTTAAGTTCATACAGTAAGTATGTGGCTGTTTTGGTCAGATTTTTTTGTCACTGTGACAGAGATACCTAACAAGAACAACTCAGAGAAGGAAAATCTTATTTTGATTCACAGTTTCAGAGGTTCATTCCTTAGACCGCCAACTCCATTCCTCTGGACTTAAGGTGAGGCAGAACGTCATGGCAGAAGGGCATAGCAGAGGGAAGTTGCTCAGCCCTTGGCAGCCAGGAAGCACAGACTGAGAGGTGCCAGGGTCATATTACAAAGGCACACCCTCAGCAATCTACTTTCTCTAGCTACACCCTATCTGTCTACAGTTATCACCCAGTATGGCAGTTCTTTCAAATTATTAATTCATTAAAAAGAGATTAATTCACTGATTAGTTATAGCTCTCATAATCTTATCATTTCACCTCCTACATAAATACAGGAGCTTTGGGGTAACAACTCATATCCAAACTGTAACAGTGGCCAAACTATGATATAATCTGAGTTTCATGGATCTTGTCTTCTTTCTGCTAAAACAGAGCAAGAGAGACGGTATTTCAGTCAGCTTTTTTGCTGCTGTGACTAAAGGACCCAACCAGCACAATTGTAAAGGAGGAAAAGTTTGAGGACTCATAGTTTTAGAGGTCTTAGTCCATAGACGTCCAGCAACAATCCTTGGGGCTCCAGGTGAGGCTGAATATCATGGAGGAAGAGTGTGGCAGAGGGAAGCAGCTCATATCATGGTGACCAGCAAGCAGAGAAAATAATTCCACTCCAGATACAAATATATACCCAAAGCCATGCCCCAATTCCCACCTCCTCCAGCCACACCCTACGACTTCAGTTACCACTCAGTTAATTCCATCAGGTATTAATTCACTAATTAGATTAAGACTCTCACAGCCCAATCACTTCTCCTCTGCACCTTCTGGCATTTTCTCACATGTGAGCTTTTGGGAGACACCTCACATCAAAACCATAACCAGATGGGGGACAGGTGATGTATTCCTCATTGTGGTTACCATATATTAGGATTTGGAAGAATAAAAATCTGTGTCCATGAGGTGGAAAAATAAGTACAGTTCAGAGATTGTCCAAGAATGTCTTACCCTGTGGTAGGAACAAAAGAAAAGAGGAATAGGAAACCACGGCCCTGGGAAACTATGCCAGATTCAGTTAGGCCTGGTCTGATCAGCTGTGTAATTGCTGAATATGCAATCTATAGCCTCCTGTGTGCTGTTCCAACTCATTTCTACAACTGCAGAAAATCTGGAGACGATGTGCATCATGTGTACAATTGGGCTGTGTCTTCTCCAGTCTCTAGCGCGTTCTTTTATTTAGGACATGCCAGAATTTGGCAAGTTTACCTAAATCAACACCAAATTCCAGGAGTTTGAATGCTGACATAAAATCATTTTTGAGTGCTTTAAAAAAAACAACACAACTGCTCTTCATTCAAGGAAAATATTAGCATGGAATAACTGAGAGATTGCCTGTGGGAGGGAGTATTTAAAACAGTTCAAAGCTGTGTTCCTTTTCCAAATTACATATATCTACTAGCTCTCAGTAGAACTGATTAAATACTGATGCCTAATAGCATCATACATCAGTAAGAAACCAAGTCCCTGGAATCTTTCCATCACTGCTGCTATGCTGGCTGGCAGTCATGCTGGTTAAACCACACCTCATTGAAGCAAGCTGCATTCTCCAACATAAAACTCTGTGATGTGAAAACCCTGCTAAATGCTGGGAAGAGTATGGCTAGATGTTCCAAAATACTTATGTGCATCACTGATGGTTTGTAAAGTAATTTGGCGGTTATGTGGAAGAATAATCTTAGCAAATATGGACATTTTAATGCACATCAAAAAGAATATAATTCATATTTCAAGCTCATGATTTTTACAAACATATTTGCTTTGGGAGAAGCTGAAGCTGGTACCATCAGGGTGATCACCTTAGGCCAATCCTCAAATTAATAGATATGGTATGAAGTGATATCAAGTTATAGTAAGAGAAGGAGGAGGAGAAGGGAGAAGAAGAAGAGGAGGAGGAGGAGGGAGGAAAAGAAGGAGAGGAGAGAAGAAGTTAAGGAGGAGAAAAGCTATAATGGCCAGGCTCCAATGTCTGGCAGTTGGGAATTATTACTGGAGTATGAAGAACATTGAATTGAGAATGGTTAACATAGGCTTATTGGGAAGGTTCAAGCATTGATAACAATGTCTTTGAAGAAAGGGACTATGTCTTCTTTAAAATTATATTAGTCTCCTATATTGTTGTTATAACAAAGACCTCCACAAAATTTCCCTGCCTTTTTAAGCTTCTGGATGATACAAAAAATTCCTTTTCTCATGGCTACTCCACTCCAATCTCTACTTCTGTCATCACGTCTCCCTCTCTAACTCTGGCTCTTTTACCTGCTTCTTTCATTTGCTGAGGATATTCATGATTACATTGATACCATCTGGATAAACTCTCTGTGTTGGATTCTAAACTTAATCACAGCTGCAAAGTTTACTTTAAGCTGTGAATTAGAAGGAAAGGCTTGATTTTCCTATCTTGAATAGATGACTATAAAATCAGGCATGGGGGAACTGCTTTCATCCCTTGGCCAACATGCACAACAGGATTCTGTTCTCTAAGAGAAACAAGACAGATGGTCCCTACAATCAGGCTTGCTTTCTGCCTGAAGGTATACTGTAGACCATGGAGGAAGATGGACATTCCTGAAGAGCATGGCAGAGTTACAAGAGACAAAGATAAGTCTTTAAGAAAATTAAGGTGACTGGAAATTGCCAGCTGCAGTTCTGGGAGTAGGAAACTATGCAGAAATAGCTTCAGGAACCTGCAAAGGGGCCTGCTTGTGTCATAGCTGAATACTGAAATCTGCACACACAGGCTAAAATTCAGAAGACTAACAAAGCAGCTGCTCAATAGCTATGGACTTAGTGGCTCACAGAGCTCACCTATGGTTACAAGTTGTACCTGGAAGGTAGGGAGACTTGATCTTGTCAAGCATTTAGTAGAAGCTCCAGTAAGACACTTTAGAAAGGGATTAAAAATCCCTAAAGGGTATGATACTTTAGAACCACTCTAATAAACGTTTATAAAAGTTTCAAGAAGATCAAAATGATCAACAAACTGAAGTGAACACCAGAGGAGAGACTAACACTCTTAAAAGGTTGACAATAAAATCCATAGATTTGATGAAGTAATTTTACCAATGTCTAACATATCAAATATCATATTAGAAATACCAAGAAGCAGGAAAATAACCAAGATGAAAATTTTTCAATTGAAAGGCTAACAAATGATAGAATGAAATTGCAATCAAAGACACTAGCTACTGTATGTTCAAATGAGGATATAAATGGAAGACACAAAAATAAACCAAAAGGAGCAAATATTTAAAGAAACACAGCATCTAAAATGAAAACAATTAGACATTCAAAAGAAAACATAATTAAATTGACAACACAGTAGTACAGATTATCCAAATAAAGCAGGAACAAGATGAAAAGTTTAAAAAATAAAATGTATTGCAATGATCTTTGAGACAACAGTATATGGTCTAATATATACACATTTTGGATCTCAGAAGAAGAGTGGCAAATAAAAGAATAAAAATTTTATAACAAATAATGATTAAAATCTTTCTGAATGTGATGATAGTAAAGCTCAATGATTCTGAAAATGCTTGGGGATTTAGCTTAGTGATAGAGCACTTGCCCACCAGGCACACGGCTGAGTTTGGTCTTTAGCCCTTAAAAAAAAGAAAGAATACGCATGCAAAAACAAAAACCTATTCAAGGAACACACTAAACAGTTTTTTTTTCCTAAGAGATGTAAAAGAAAAATATTAATGCAAGGAGAAAAGAAAAGATATATTACCTAACTGGAACTCGCATAAGAGTATAATAGATTTATTGACAGTAACTATAGGAGCCAGAAGACAATGGAATCACATTTTTAGAGTGTTGAAAGTTGAAAAAAAGAATTTAAAAAGACTTTATCAACCTAAAATTTTAAATCTAGAAAAAATATCTATTTAAATTTAAGAAAAATACTATTTTATACAACAAAAATGTAGAATTCATTTCCAGCTACTATGCATTACATGAAGTCCTGCATTGAAGGAAGTCCTCAAGAGCAAGCAGAATGTTAGCAGCTGAAAAGTTGAATCTGCACAAAGGAATGAAGCACACCAGCTATGGAATATATTCAGATAGATATTTAAAACTTTTCTATAGATAGAGGGGTGCGAGGGAAAGGAAGGGGGCAAGGGATTAGCAAGGATGGTGGGATGTGATAGACATCTTATCCAAAGTAGATGTATGAAGACACGAATTAGTGTCAACATACTTTATATATAACCAGATATGAAAAATTGTGCTGTATATATGTAATAAGAATTGTAATGCTTTCTGCTGTCATTTATTTTTTAAAAAATCAATTAAAAAGATAAAGCAAAACTAGTAACAATGTATTGTATGGCTTATAGCATATATATTTTTAAAGTAAGAATAAGAACAACATATTATAGGTTTTACAACGTGTATGACCACAATAGCCAAAGTAACAGACTATAGAAATGAAAATATATTGTTGGAAGTTTCTTTCATTATACATGAAATAGCACACAGTGGCACAGCCTGTAATTCAAGTGGCTCAGGAGGCTGAGGCAGGAGGATCACAAGTTCGAGGTCAGCCTCACAAACTTAGCAAGACTGTAAGTAACTTAGTGGGACCCTGTCTCAAAATAAAAAGTAATAGGCTGGGTATGTGGCTCAGAGGTTAAGTCCCCTTGGGTTCAATCCTTGGTACAAAGAAAGAAGAAGAGGAGGAGGAAGAGGAGGAGGAGGAGGAGGAGAAAGAAGAGGAGGAAAGTTTATATAAAAGAGATTGTAATCCTAGAAAAAACACGAAAACTAAATTAACAAGGTCTAGATAATAATATTTTAATGCAACAGTGACCATAAAATGAAATCATAAAAAATTCTCAATCCTAAAGAAGGCAGAAATTGCGGGGGGGGGGGACAAGGAAGAACAGATGTGATTAAATTTTAAAAATCACAATGATTGACTTAAATCCAATCAGATTGATTGTGAATATTGTAAACTACAGTACGAGAGAAATTTTCATAATGAATAAAAAAGCAAGGTCAGCTATGATAAATCTTTTGAAAAGACTTTCTGTGATAGATCTTAACATAAAGACACAAACATGTTAAAAATAAAATCACAGGAAAAAAATATGCCACAGATATACTAATCATGATCATGGCAGCAAATAGCTGTCTTTTCCTGTTATTTTCATGTGGGGTGGTGGTGTGATATCACTCCTCAAACAAAAATGGGTCCCATAGATCATAATTTTGAGCAAAATAAATCAGACTCAGAGATAAAAATATCATTTGCCTTATTTTATATGTAGAAGCTAGAATGAGAAAAAATAAACAAGGGAAAAGGAGAGACCAAGGAAGTAAAGGGAGATCCTTAGAGCAGAGGAGTGGGATCAGGGGAGGGAGGTGGGAAGGTAGGGGGAGTGACAGGGGAGTGACTAGAGATTGAAATAAATCAAACGACATTTTTATGTATATAAGAATAGGCCACAATGAAACCCACCATTCTGTATAACTAACACGCACCAATGTTTTAAAACAGAGGGAAAAAATGGGTCTCACAGATGTTCATGTGACAGCTTTCAAACTGAAAAGCAGAGGATTTTAGTAGGTGTTGGGCTGAGAGGTTTGGGCAAGAGAGACAGGCAGGGGTTTGCCTTTTATCTAGTATGGAATTAAAGCTAAGTGAGGCATTTTGATGAAGTTTGGAGCAGGGGCCATTGACTGTTAAGTTGGGGCCCCTCCGAAAAGGTTTGACATCTCATCTGCTTATGAAGCATGTCAAGTTTCAAGCCTTCTCCTCAGCAAGAACGCCTGTCCAAAAAGTGTTGACCAAGAATTAGAAAGAACAGGCCCAGGACATTCTAAACAATGATTTCATACTCTGGGTTTATTCTGGGTTTCCCTGAGTTTCCATGGTAACCATTTATTGTAAAGACTTGGCATCTTTTGGGTTAAGTTATAGGGTAAAGGCCAATAAAATTAGTGAAACAGAGCTCTTTTGAGGTCTGTGAGCACATCAAGCAGCCCAAACCAATGTTTGATCTGGGACCACATCTAGCTCTTCCACTCCCACTTTGTGATTCCCCTGGGATGGAAAAGTAGTAGAATAGCAGAGGTTTCACTGAATCTTCAGATGTATTTTACTACTGGAGACTGCCTAGTCTAGAGAGAAATAGAGGAAAAAACCTTGCAGGTCCTGATATTAATTCTTATCAGTCTAGCAAAAAAATCTTGATGAGAAGTTTAATCTGAAAATCTTTCTTAGGAACTCTGATAAGCAGCAGCATGATCACCAGGAAAGTTACATGCAATAAAGATATCTAGGCCTCATGGAAGAGAGAAAAGAGAAATTTCAGCAAAAATATTGATAATGTCCACTCCACCTCTTCTCTCCTCTTCCCGCTGAGTTACAAATTAAGACACTTGAAGAAAGAAAGGGAGAGTAAATTATTGCCAGTGTCTGAGGAGGCCCCTTGGAAAGAAAGTAGCTTCACTTAAGCATAGGATTAGTGAGCTCATCTCAGAATAGAGCTTCATTTAGGAATGCTAATTTTATAGCACAGGTCAACACTGTCCAATGACCCAGCCTCTCGTGAGCCAGCAAGAACTCCTAGTAGTAAGATACGCAGAGATCATCTATGTGTAGTTTCAAAAATTACAGAGCGATACCCCAAAGCAAAATACCCTGAGCTCTGCTCGCCCCCCACAGCTTCTCTCATTGGGATGATTTGGACTCAAACATCATCTGGTCTGTTAGTCCACGCAGTGATGATTCTATTTCTGTTATTTCTGATAAATGCTTAATTTTTTGATGAGTATAAAGCCATTGAAAACTTTGAAATTGCTATTTTAAAAAGCTGTAGCTTCAAAGGAAACAAAATTCAAAGGCTAAAAAAAAAAAAAAAGGAAAGAAAGTGCCAAGAAGATGACGGATGTCCACAGAGTAGTGGGATGAGTCACTCATTAGAAGGAGCAATTTTGAAGGACAAAGAGCAAATCATGCAACATGAAGATCTCCAGGCCTAAGCAAAGCACAGTAATCAGCAAGAGACAAAGAAAAGTGACTGTTGAAATGGAATATTTATCCTTAATATCAAAAATCTGCTAGCTTACTGTTAAATCAGAAGAAAGGAGTATGTTGGAAAACTGAACCACAGTAACATTCACAAAACTATATGCCTGGTTTTAAAGTTTATACCCTTTGCCATGAAGGACTTAGGAATAAACGGACCTGCAAGCAGCATTTTAAAGCTTACCCTTTGTGCAAAGGGAAGTATTAGGTGTGTATTAAAGTTGTCTTGTGCTCAAATCAAGGTGTCATAACCAGGGCTGGTCTACTGCAAGAGAGGTGTCCGTTCCCAATTTGAATGAGAATTTTAGAAGCAGCTCTAGAAGTGGCAAGGCATTGGAAACAGGAAGGAGGAGTGTCTTGGAACCACTAGGAGATTTTTAAGAAAGAACTTGAAAAGAAAGGTCTGTGTATTCTGCTCAGTTCTACCCCTGGTCCCCCAAAGGGATGGAATGAGCAGAGGAGAGATTCCAGAGCCTCTAGGATCCCACCGCCCAGGTGGTGTGGCTCAATGAAAAAGGGCCTCTGCTCTTACATGTCCACAGAGGGAGTGAATACGAGTTTAAAGGTCCCCACGATCTTGGCTTACGTACGTGCTCAAAAAGATATTTTTATGGGGCTGGGGTTGTGGCTCAGTGGTAGAGTGCTTGCCTAAGTGCGTGTGATGCCCTGGGTTCAATCTTCAGCATCACATCAAAATAAATAAATAAAACAAAGGTATTGTGTCCAACTACAACTAAAAAATAAATATATTTTTTAAAAAGATATTTTTACTGCTGAGTGACAAGCATTCACCAAAGCTGGAAAATGAGAATTCATCTAATGTACTTACTTAACCCTGGTTAAACAGAATTTCTTTGAAACAACCATCTTTGTTTAGGCTTGGTGGAATTGTCTGGGAATACAATTAAGGACAAACTAAAATGGGTTTGAATTAGAGAAACTGGTCTCTCTACAAAACAAGTAGGAATTCAAGGGGAGAGAATGAACAGTGTGAATGAGATGGAGAGGAGAGGAAGGATGATGGATGAGTTAGACAAAAACACGAGGGAGCAAAAAAAGCTTCAGGGAGAGAGATGTGGAGCTTCCTTTTCAGGTTTGTATATTGTGAATCCCAGTCCCCACCCGTGAGTGGGGCTGTTCCACACAGTATACTTCAGACACAAAGAGATTAGCATTGTGCCAAGTGGGATGACACAGAACTACAAAGGAACAGGAAGAAAAGGCTCTGATGCCCCAGAGAGTTCTCTGCAAGAATTCAATGGAGAACTAAGAGAAAGCCCCATCACCTTCCCACACAGACACACGTCTGTCCACCACCACCAAGAATCGCTACGTATGTTAGAAAGGACACCAGATATACAACTGTAGATTTCACATGGTTCATGCAAATTGTACCTAAATCGCAGAGGACAAAGTAGCCCAAGCAAATGGAGACATTGGACCCATCCAGGAGCTGAATTCTGGGTCTGCCTTCCAAACACAGCACCCCAGGCTCTCATTGTCACTCTAACTGCAGCACAGCTCCAAATCCTATGATTTCTTTCATTCCTCTTAATGACTTCCAGAGCATTTCTCAGAGATGGAAGAAAAGGCGCTTGGGAGGAAAAAAAAAATCAGGGAGATTTCAAGACTTGATTCAGCCAACCTTCCTCTATTAGAGAGATCCCTGGAAATTACCCAGTGCTTGGGGGGGAGAAAGGTTCATTGCTCCTAGTTTTTCTGGCAGACTCACTATATATGTAATTATATTTACTTCTCATTTTCTCTTAACATGGGAATAGGATTTAGAAGTCTTCAGCTGCAACTGCTGATATTTAGAGCTTCTTACAAGTCAAAATATCTGACAATCCAGAATATTTCTAGAAATATCTAGAATTCAGGGTAAGGGTGTATTGGGTGTCTTTGAGTGCAAGCTACAAGGAACTTTCCATTGTTACAGGCAAATTCTTTATCCAAAAGGGATTTCTGATATTCCTTCAGGGATTTATAATTTAATTGGTTTTGTTTTTGTTTTTTGCTTAAACTCTGGTGGAATATGAAATCCGATATGGAAGCTAATAGAGGACTACACTCTTTCCATTTAGATTGTATGGCTAGGTCACTTTCGTAATCAAAAATACTTCATTACATGTACACACCAGACATCAGGTTGACAGACTCAGCTTTTCTCAAGAAAGTCTATCACATCTTAACTTTGTGTTCACATCTTAAATATTTTCCATCATGGCATCTCTTTTCTCTAACAATTTTGCAAAGAAGCTTGTTTTTCACACTAAGGTGGTTCCTGAAGAGCCAACCCATGGAATATTTGCAAATCAGATACATATTAAATATAACCAGAAAACTTATTCTTTATGAAAACTCCAGTCAAAACAAAAAATGATTATGTAAACAATAGCTCTAAATCCATTTGTTCTATAAATGTACATGTGAGCAGGTTTTCTTAAAGTCAATAATATTGAGATATGTAAAAATAAGGTTTTTTTGGTCACAAAATAACTATTAAACTACCCAGGATCTCCTTTAATTTCTCTGATCCTAAAATCCTACAGAAAACTTCAGCCCCACTAGTGTCCTATTGGCACTTCCTTTAAGGAATGACTTTCTAATTGGCTTAAATATAGAACGATTGTGTCACAAAAGAAAAATGCCAATTACCATTAGACCCAGCAGTCTGGACTATTAACATTAACAAAGAGGAGGGTCTGGGGAAGACTGACTCCTCTAAACCCCCAGCCTAGGATTAAATGTGTGCTAATCTATCATTGTATCAGTCTATAAAAGGGCTGTGCTGCTGCCTCAGCCTTTACACTGCACGGAATCAGTTCATATATATTTCCCATTTGGGGGTTTGGGCAAAGTTCCACTGAGGTCTGATCCAGGAACCTCCCCCAGGGCTTTCAGGGTCATAAGTCCTGCAGGTTTATGATGGTTTGATTTTAACTTCTGACTACACTGGGCAAGGTTTTTACATACCTGATGATAGCAAGCTTCACTCCAGGCCAAAAAGCTGTGCAATCCAATTGGTGGTAAGTCCTGCTAATTCCCTAAAGTCTAGCAAGGAAGCTGAGAAGAAGGATAAAACACACACAAAAAATAGAATTGTTGCTAGGCATATGGAATCTGGCCCTCCAGAAGTGTTAGAGAATTGACTTGAGAAAATGTATGCTTGTGAATTTTTTATGTAGAAAATGTGTCTTATGAATTCTATGACCACACTGCTTTTGATGACAATGTTCCCTAAAACCACTCTGAAAATCTTGTGGAAGTGAAGAATCTTGAGAGTCGTAGCCAATAAGAAGAACCATAGAACCAGAAGGGCTCCTTGACTTTTGACAACCTGCTTGCATCATCCACGAAGTTTCCTGACCATTCTTTCTTCTCTAAGCCTGCCCAGTACTTTCAATAAGGTAAAGGTCCTTAAATGTTCTGAAATCAATTTTTTTAAAAATCATCTTTGAGTGGGGGTTATAATTCTGGTTAATGATATCAACCCTATATTTATTGACAAGGAAGAAAAAGAACCAAGTTAATTTATCTTTATATCTTCTTTTATCCCTTTCTTTTCATACCATATTTGCAAACAAACATCATTCTATGGGTTAGGAGATGCTCCTCTTGCAAAGAGAGCTGAGAGATCTCTAACAAGACTGTGCTTCATTCCAACATACTGTCAACATGTCCCTTCTCCAACAGCCTCCCTCTCCCACCTCCAACCTGTGGCCATACTCATGAACTTGAAAATATTCCACATTTCTTATAGGAAGTGAAGTAAGGATATGAGTTTCAATCAGTAAAGAGTCATATTTAGATCATATCTAATACAATGTTTCACATAGTCTATAATAGGATCAAGTACAAAAATCTGTTGGCACCATTCATCCAGGACCCAGATATGGATACAGACAGACTACTGCAACTAGAGCTTTTTGGTTGTTTTGTTTTTAATGATTTTTTTCTCCAAATACTCTCATCATTGTTTTAAATGTTTAACCTGCTGATTAACCCTTGCTGCATGTGGTGGTAGTATTTTTTAAACATTTATCTGAGTAATAAGCATTATTTTTTAATTATCACCAAGCATTCAACCCATGCTACAAGTTGTAAAAGATTTATAGCTATGGAAGATATGTCTGTTCCCCTTAAGAAAGTCACAATTAAGGTGGAGTAAAGGAGCTAATAGCATGAAGCAAGACCCAGCATACAAGATGGTGTATGATAAGGGCCAAGCTATCCAGTTCATCCTTGATTAATAGTTTAGAATCTTTTCTGAGACCTCCAGAACTTTGAAATTCACATAAAGGCTATGTAGTTTGTCCCAGAAAGATGCAAATTATTTATATACACATTTGACATTGATTCCAAAGTAGAAAAGTTTAGGTCATTAAACTTCCTGAAGTCCACTCATGAACCTAGGAGCAGTTCATGTATCTTTCCCCTAGAAGACTGTAGGAGATCAGATGAGAAGCAGCTTGATGAATTCTGAAGGATGTTAAAGATGGTTTAGTAAAGGTATCTGCATATAAAGTTTATCTTGGATGGTGGATGAGATTTAGGAGAAGGGAAATTAATTTTTGTGAGAGTTATAATAGATAATTTATATAGGCCACCTCCTTTAATCTGCAGAGTTATTCAGTAAAGAAGGTCTTGAGACCCTCATACCATTTATGAAGAAATGGAGATAGGAGGTTCAATAAATAGCCTGACATTACTTTTAACTTAAAATAATTTAGTTCCTGAGTTGGATTGAAACTCTCGTCTGTGTGAAAACAGATCCCAAGCTATTTCCCCTACATATCCCACTGAAGAGAAAAAACAATAAATCTTTTCCAATGGAATGAATATTTCCTCTAGTATGTGTATATGATCAGATGGAGACATTGAGTGTGGAGGTTAGTGGAAAAACTCTTTTCTAGTTCTCTAGGAAAATTAAATTAAATTAGGCCACAACTGAGATAGGCACTCTTCTGCTCTGATGTTACCTGAAAAACTAAGAACATCTAATAAACTATGTGTAAATTATGTTAAATCTTTTTTAGTGCATTTTATAGTTGATATGGTAGGGTAGAACTATTGTTTTCAACTCTTTGATCTGTCTGTATAATAGGAAAATACATCTCTGACCATCTTCATACAAATTACTCACACCTCCGAGTAGGTATATATATGTCTCCACACCATGGACCTTGGACTTGGCTCTGTGAATTAATTGCTTTGACCAAAGATCTGTGACTGGAGGTGTCAGTGTGCCAGTTTTAAGCAGAGCCCCCCCTCACTCTTCCTGACTGTCTGTTCTCCTTCCCAGGGATAGCATGCTGTAGAATACAGGTGACCCTTTAGCCCATGGGTAGAATGAGAAGGTACACGGAGCAGATATGAGCCCAGCCTACAGCCCAGAGGAAATTCCAGCTGAGCCCTGTCAAACCAGCAGAGCTGCAGCTGACATATCCAACTGGGAGTGAGAAATTAGTGTTTATTTTGGTAAGTGGTTGAGTTTTTGAGGTTGGTTGTTAACCACAGAAAACCCTGACTGTGATAGTTTGTCAAGTATAGCCTCAAGATTTTGAAACCAACCAAGAGTCTAAGCCTCACCAGAGAAACTCAAATGACATCAGGGAAAATTCCAGAACCAACATGAAGTAACCTGGTTGCCTCAAATCAGGGACAGGATTTTTAGCCTGATTTTTAGCCCATCCTGTCAGCAAATGGCTCACCTCCAGGGAGATGGTAGGAAGCTAAATGTCATTTGAAGACTTAGCTCTTGACTAGATGGTACTCACCAGAAATTAACTTAAGATTTTTATTAGATTGTAGGTTTTCCAGTATCTTCCCCGTTCTCATTGTGAAGGAAGTAAGATTAATATAAGACAGAAAAAAAATATGGTAAAACGTAAAGTGCTTAAAGAGCTCATCAAGTTGACAACCAGACAGAACAACTGAGAGAGCATGCTGTACTTTAGGATTTCTACACACGTACAGAAACAAACAGTCCATTTTCTTGCTCCTACGACTGATTTCTGCGAAAGCCTTGATTCAATTATTGGTCACACAATCTCAATGCCAACTCTACAAGGTCTAATTAGTATTCTCACATATGTAATTCTCTACTGAGAGTTGTGTGGATGATGGAGTGGCCGTGAGCAGAGAGGCTACCACCAACTTCTCACTAGTA
Source organism: Ictidomys tridecemlineatus (assembly GCF_052094955.1). Lineage (NCBI taxonomy): Eukaryota > Metazoa > Chordata > Mammalia > Rodentia > Sciuridae > Ictidomys > Ictidomys tridecemlineatus. The sequence goes on along the minus strand of NC_135488.1, from coordinate 22,638,960 downwards.
CACCCACAACACCTAATTACTTCAAGGATTTAAAAATCAGTATGTGGCCTCTGTAAAATAGACTGTTAAAGATGTTTCAAAGTTTTTATGTGACCAGCCTCTCAACTATAGTGTTTTACTAAAACTGTGAAGAATGAGGGCGTCAAGTTCTGTTAAGAGGGAATTGGGAGCACACATGCAAACACTTTCTTATTCCACCCAACCAAATTCATCCCGAGGCCTTCACATGAATCTCCAGTGTGCATGGCAGTCCGTCAAACTGAATATAGACTGACACTTTGTTAAATTCAGGTTTTGTAGAGCAAGCTGCTAGGACTCCACAGTTTTGGCTGCAGGACTTAGCTGGGCTTCAGCAGCTCAAATGTTGGAGCCCAAGCCCTGTTCCAGTGCCAAACATTTGTCCACATGCTGTTCCCTTGCAGCAAAGACTCAGCTCTGTCAACATCCCTGTGACTAGAGGAAGGTACTCCTCCTCCCATCCCACATGTGGGAAGTGTCCCCTGGTAATGAAGTCATAGTGGGCTGAAGGCACGGGCTTGAAATGAACTGCAGCGCCAATCCTCAGGAGAGAGAGGGAAATTGGTCAGTGTCCCACAGTAACTGACCCCTGAGCAGGGAAAACACGATCTGCTCTCAGGGTTGCATGACATTTTCATTCAGGTGTTTCCAAGCTCTGCTATTAGATCATTATAATTTACAGGATCTCTCCACATAAGGGGAATGGGTTAAAAGATCAGATGGTTTCATCAATGTAGTCTTTCTGTCAATGCAGACTCTCCAGACAATGAGGAACTTTGTTACATGAAACCTTTCCCCATTAGACGTCTCTCTGCCTTAGAGAACTAGTCTTAGCTGAATAGGCCTTTCTTCCTGTCACATACGTGGTACGTTATCTACGAGGATCTCAACATAACCATATTTTGAAATAAAGAGCTTTCTACTTTTAAGAAAGGAAGACTGGGAAAAGTTGTATTTAAAATGGCATCTGGTTTAGGATCCCTTATTCAGTCTCTCTCAATCATCTAACAAAATACCTAAATAGAAACACACAAAAATGAAAACGTAAACCACCACCAAAACAAATGACTTATTTTCAGAAAAGAGGATCAATTTTCATTAATTGTAAGATTGGGGAAAATGGGATTTAAAACACAATCCATGATCCTTTGTGCTATAACTCCCGGAAATAGAGTCAGCCACTCACCCCTGCCATCCCCCCGTCCAAATGAACAGGTGGTAGGTGAGAAGACCTTACCAACACTGCCCCATCTTCCTGTGGGTGATACACATTGAGGCCTGGTGCCATCCTTTACCCTATTTTCTCCCTACCCTCAGCTCCTTTTTCTATTTCCATCCGAGATATGAAATCCCAGAGAGTGAGTAGAAAGGGCAATTCCCCAAAGAAAATCATAATAGACAGGGTGCTTCCAGGGAGCAGCACATTCTAGGGATTATGGCCTTCTAGGATTTCCATTAGGCCAAAGTGTCAAGAGGTGGGAGTGGTATTTGTCAGTGTAACAGGTGCACTTGCGATTTCTCAGCCTAGATTTGAGAATGGATCTAGAAGCTGGGCATGTAGTACAGTGTTCTTCTGCTCGTTTGAAGAATGAGATCAAAGAGGAAGCACAAATTTGTCTTTGAAAAACAGTGTATCTCTCCTTCTTTGAAAATGAGAAATGAGAGGGAAAAGATATCATCAGACCTACAAAAATGTCAGAGTGACCCTAACACTGAAGATCTACATGATGAACCAAAATCTGAAGATGATTTATAATAGTGACCAGAAGGAATTCATAGGAAACCATGTCTTATCCTCAGTAAGAGGACATAGAAGAACAAAAAACCCTTACTGAAAAGAGGCTAAAATGATAAAACAATATATGAGAGGTAATAAATAATGCATAGGTAAGACAGGGACTACTTAGAAAATAAACACTGAATAGCAGAATTTCAATCTATACTAATAAATAAGAAACTGACATCAACTAAAAATCAAATTAGTTTAGGAGTGCATCATATATTAGGAGTTCAATGGAGATCTAAAAGAATTCTTAGATTGTTGTGACCTCTCTAAAACTGCTAGGTTGTTCAGTGGAACAGCATGGAGAGAAAAACCAGCTCCTTAATAACTGCTGAGTTTGCTGTTTACTTGTGGTAAATTTTACATAAAGAATTTAGAGTGAGGAAAAGAGAATATAAAGAAACAACTTGGCACGTAAATAGGATGCCTAGTACCTCAGTTGTGGATCTCAGGTTCCCTAGGCTAGGTGTATTTCCCAGAGGAGAATGTGCTGCACTGGGGACTTATTTTGCACCTAAATTTAGACCCTGATTTTATAATAGATGTGTTTTATTCTGAATTCCTTATTTTCCATCTCCCTCAAGTCAAATCATGTTATAGTATGCACTTAATTTTGCAACACACTTTCATCAAGGAATAGACAGCATCAACTCAAAACGGACCAAAGACCTTAATGCAAGACCTGAAACTTAGAAACATAGGGGGAACAGTTATGATATTGTTATAGGCAATGATTTTCTGAACAGGACTTCAATTGCTCAGTACCTACTAGCAAGAATTGACAAACAGAATTACATCAAATTAAAACACCTTTGCAGCAATGTAAACAATCTCAGGGTGAAGATACAGCATATTAGAATGAGAGAATATCTTTGAAAGCTGTTCAGCTGATTAATATCCAGAAAAAGAATTTTTAAAAAGTCAACACTAAAATAATAAATAATCTAATCAATATATGGTCAAGTGATTTGAACCAGCACTTCTAAATAGAAGAAGTACAAATGGCCAATAAAATATGAAAACGTGCTCAACCTCTTCTGCAATCAGGGAAATGCAAATCAAAACAACATTGAGGTTCTATCTCAGCCCATTAATTGGGCTACAATGAAAAAAAAAAAAAGACAAGAAGAGGAACCCGTATACATTGTTGGTGGGAATGCAAATTAGTACAGCCTCTGTAGAAAACAGTATGGAGGTCCCTCAAAAAAGGAAAAAATAGAGACTGAAGATATAGCTCATTTGGTAGAGTTCTTGCCTAACATACACAAGGCCTTGGGTTTGATCCCCAATACCACACACACACACACACACACACACACACACACACACACACACCCCAAAAAAATAGAATTATACTGGGATTGAAGATCATTGTGTTAAGAAAAATAAATCAATTTCACATGTTTCATTTCACATGTAAAATCTTAAAAAAAGACAAATACAAAGATATGAAAGTAGAAGGAGAAATTTTAGGGGTGGGAAAAGGACTAGAGGGAGGAGGAACTGGGTGGTGAGAAGGTAAATATAATCAAAGCACATTAAATGGATGTATGGAAATATCACAATGAAACCATTAATTTATACAATCAATATATACTAATCATTAAAATTTTATAAAGGCATAGAGAGCAGACTTCCTTACAACTCTTTTAGCATATAAGGAGAATGGGGCTCAAATGGTGATTCCCACATTTATTGTTCAAGGCAAAAAAGTTAGGGGATATCAATGAACATCTGGAGAGTCAGCCAACACAAGCAGCCTAAAACTAAAGGCTAGGAAACCATACATTCCATGTTGTTAAGCACCTAAATTTAGTCCCTGGTTTCATGTTAGATGTGATTTATTCTGAATTCCTTATTTTTCATCTCCCACAAATCAAATCATGCTACAGTATGCACTTAATTGGGGTTGAAATCCTTCCAAACATGTTTGGTGCTCGCTAGCTTCCTCTTTATTTGAGGTTAATCAAAAGACAAAGATGAAAATCTCCACCACCAGCCATCTAAAGGGAAACAGATGAAGTGCTAAAACAATAACACCCAGTGTTAGGACCGTAACAAATATCATCAATCAGGCCACTGGCAGGCTGGCCACATCTCCAGCTGTGAGGCTGTCAGGCCTAATGATCTTAGTAGGGCTGGGCTGGAGCAGAGGGTCAAAAGCAGGCTTCCCTGGAGAGCCACACCACTGACTCACTGGTTGGTCCTCTTCCTCTTAAATTAAACTTCAGAGCACGCATGACCAGGAGGCTGGAGCTGGTGGGGTGGCCTCACCCTGCTTGGCTGTCCTGCCTGCACAGGGAAGAGGTTCCAAGTTGGTGGGTGGGTGGTAGTTGGGTGAGCATGGGTGAGTCAAAGAGGAAAGAGCCTGAAGGACCAGGTTGGAATCAGCCAGTAAAAAGCTGTGTGACTGAATCTCCCTGAACCTCTGTTTCCCCAACTCTAAAGTATGATAGTAATAGTCACCTTGCAGAGCAGCTAAGAGGAGTAAATAAGATAAACAAACACAGAGTCAGAGTCAACATCAAAGCTCCTTAAAGGTTTGAAGAGTTTGTGAGTGACAGCCTGAAGCATAGCCCAGCAAATCAATAGCTAGCAAAAGAAGCAGTGTGCTTAGTTAGAGAACCAGAGCCCCGGCATGACTCCCGCACACTTGGAGTCAGATTTTGGTTTTCTACTTAGAAGGTCCATGAGCATAGAGAAGAGCCTTAAGGTACCCCTGTACATGTCTGAGCTCCATAAATTAGCTATAATATTTTAAATGATGAGTAAATGCAGCTTGTTTCCATTTATCTATATTTCATTCAACATGAGTACATAATTAAGTCTTATATAATAACATATGTTATCACATATAATATTTCTTTCCTATGAATTATGGAATAAAGCCTACTGTAGTAGGTTTAGGAAGTCTCCCCCACATATTTCACATTGGTTAACTCTCTATGTGGTTAAATAACCAATAACTGTATAGCAGACACATGTGTCTATTATGGTGAGTTTCCAAGAATCCCTGTTATTTTTATTATTGAACATATACTATTGTGGCAGGAGCTATGCTATGTGCTTTGTGTTATTATTTAAACTTAATCCTCACACAAACTTACTCTTGGATTATTTTATTATTATTATCATTATTATTAAAATTATGAAGAGAATTGCTCCAGGCTTCAGGCCTGTCCTCTTACTACCTCTATCTCCTCAAATAAAATGTATTTCTTCAGAAATATTAACTGGTGGGGTGAGCTATCACTTACTAATGACACCAAGAAAGTATGAATTTTTTTTTTCAGGAACAATAAACTCAGAGTCATGATCCTGTTGATCATAACTTCCTGACACAAAACTCCATTTTTAGGGAAAGGAGTCTTAGATATAAGACTAGTCCAAGAAAACTTCATGACCCCACCAGATCTCCCTGAGAGAATTCTCAACCAGCTCCCAGGGAGGAGAGTGGCAAAATGCCCCAAGTCCCTTCTTCTTCCTGACTCTCAGCACCAATCAGAGATCTATCAATCCCCATTGAAGAGAGGCAAGAATGTCACTGAAACCTGAGTTCTTGGAAGAATCAATGTTCAAGGGGAAGATAAACTCAATATCACCTGTGTAGTCACATAGGTCATCCTGGGAGGGTCTCAATCTGTGATGACTGGGAACTCTGATGGGTGACCCTGGGAAGCCAGATCCCATGGGCACCAGTGAGCCCAGCCCCAGTGAGGGTCGGCAAGGCAAGCCATGTGTGACCTGGGATTTCTCTTTCCCATGGTCACCTGTGAATTTCGAAGACTTTGGACTTTTTCCAACATATGCAAAGTTTTATTATTTATGGTGCCAAAAGACATCAACAATGCAGATGTGTTAGATATTGGGCCAGTCACCTGGATATGACATGATTTTTTTTCCCACATACCAGAAAAGATTTTAAATATTACTTCCTGGATCAATGTGGAAATTTTGGTGCCTTTGGCATTTGTGGCATTTTAGTTGCATATGGACAAACTCTTCTGTTGGAACAAAAATACAAGCACAAAGCAATTCCTTATCTTGATGTTTACAAGTTGTCCAGATCAGATCATCATCAATTATTTCAGAGACAAAAATAAGGCCTGTCAGGTGATTAAAATAATTGACAAAAGTGGATCTATACTGACATACAGATGAAATGATGCAATAATATTTTAAAAAATCGATTTCTGCATTGTCTTTTACCTTGTCAAAATTATGGACAGAGTTGACTACAGATTGGGACAGATCTAAAAAAGCAGAGAAACAGTGAGGTAAAAGCAGCAAGGCAGACGTGACAGGATGAGAAGGCAGGTGGGTAGCAAAACAGAAGGCAGGCCAGCAGAGAATCTAGTTTAGTCCCAGCCCCTCACAAACCACAGCCCACCTCCTTCCCTTCTGTAGCCTATTTCTTTTTGCCTAGTGTTATGATTTATTTATGGGATATCCCTCAAAACTCATGTGTGGGGCTGGGGTTGTGGCTCAGTGGTAGAGCGCTTGCCTAGCATGTATGAGGTACTGGGTTCAATCCTCAGCACCTCATATAAATAAATAAAATAAAGGTCCATTGAAAACTAAAAAAATATTTTTAAAAACTTATGTGTAAAACAATTTAAGAATTTTCAGAGATGGAAATAGTTAGATGATGAGAGGTGTTACCTGTTCCATGGATTAATCCACTGAGATGGTTAACTGAGCCGTAACTGTAGGCAGGTGAGGCATCCCTGGAGGAGGTAGATCCCTAGAGCATGCCCTAGAGGCTTGTTCTTCCTGAGGCCCCTTCCTCCCTCTCTGTCTCTGTTTCCTGACCCTGCCATGAGCTGAGCAGTTTCCCCCGACTGCACTCTTCCCCCATAATGTGCTGCCTCACCTTGGGCCTACAGCAGTAGAGTTGGTCACTCATCTATGGACTGAGACTTCTTAAGTGCCAAATAAACTTTTTCTCCTCTAAATTGTTCTCCTCAGGTCTTTCAGTCACAGCAACACAAGCTAACAAAAATACCCAACATCTTGGGAGCAGCTGCCCCAACACACCAATCACCTAAATAATTGCCCCAACTACTCCATCTTCTTAGGCCAAATTTCCTCCTAACCCAACTTCACTCCAATATAACTCCTCAATAGATGGACAGATATCAGGAAAGGGAAAGGATCCTCTCAAAATGCACAGCAAGCCCAAGAATTCAGCACTGTAATGACAACATAGGCCCCTCTTGTCATCTATTGGTGGATAAAATGCAATTTTCCTTGAAATTCTGGGTAACTAAAAATATAAAGTCAACGTAGCTGTCGCGATTTCTAATAAACATCCCCTCCTGCTGAAGAGCCACAAATTTGCTTTTCCTTAGAGGGAAGGTGAGACTTCCTCTGGCCCTGAGACTGGAAATTTAATATCCAGTAAAGACAGAATAAATTCTGATAACAAATCTCCTCTTTCTGCATTAAAAAAAAATAAGAAGCAGACAATCAAAACCATCTCCCCCAAAATAAAAAGGGATTAAACTTTATGACCTAAATGTTAATTAGTGAAAGAAAAACAACAAAATATTGCTTTATGGCTTGCTTTCTACCCCACCTTCTAGAAATGGAGGAGGAGGAGGATGTAAAGGAGGAAGGAGAAGGAGGAGGAGGAGAAAGAGGAAGAGGAGGAAGAAGGAGGAGAGGGAGAAGACGGAGAAGAGGAGAAGGAGGAGGAGAGGAGGAGGAGGAGGGGAAAGACAAAGGGGAAGAAAAAAGTAGAGCCAAAATTCTGTATTTATTAGAAATATTTCCCAGTTTGAACAAGGGCAGCCTGTGGGAGAGAGTGGGCCACTCAGGAAGAAGCCAAGGAAAAGTCTCATAGGATTGAAAGTCCTATACAGGATTAGAAAGTCCTATCTGCCTGAAGAATCCAAGGCTGAGGTAGGAAAATGCTGCTTGGGCTCTGGGCTGATTGAATAGCCCAAAGCAAAGGAATGGGGTGTGCTTCAGCAGAACTGGGACCTTTCATAGTGCATTTATGGACTGTTAAAACAATTTATATGCTCTAACAAAGACTGCATCCAATCCCAAATAATCTTTCCCTCTCTTCCCAAAGCCTTCAGGTTTCAAAAAAAGAGTCTAGAATATAAATTTATACCTCAAACTTTAGATGAGAGAGGAAGAAAGGTAGATTTAGAAAAAGAAAGATGTGATTCACAGAGTGTGCACTCGTAGTCTCTTAAAGACTGGTGAGCGCTTCCTACACTATGCATTAAAATATAAACAAAAAGAGAAGAGGCATAGCAACTTTGCAAACAGACACAAAATAAGAAAAGAAGCAACGATATTTAGCAGGCAAAGACAGATGATGAACCTAGTCTCAAAGAAAGTCTGTCCTAAGAAACAGAAAGATACTCCTTGGAAATGCTTTGAAATACAACATTTTTAAAATATCTTAATTCTGTAAATGAAGATAATAAAACTACAGAGTTGAAAATACACACTGCAAAGCTAGGGAAACTGATTACCAAAACAATCATATCAATAAGTAATTAATAACAAAGAACAAAAAGAATTACTAGAATTTATTATAGTGAATATAGATGAGAATGACAAAGTGATAATAGCAAATAGAGAAGAGATGGGGTGTGTGTGTGGAGAGAGAGAGAGAGAGAGAGAGAGAGAGAGAGAGAGAGAGAGAGAGAGAGAGAAAATAGATAAAAATAATTCATGTGGATGAGTTAGAGCAAGAAATATATCACCTGACACATTAGAATAGCTACTACTTTTAAAAAACAGGAAACAAGGGAGTAAGGATGTGGAAAAAGTGACATCTTTGTTTACTGCTGGGATTACACAAATACAATTATATATTATATTTTACATAATGTAAAATGGTGCTGCTGCTATAGAAAATGACATGGCAGGGGATGGGGCTGGGGCTCAGTGGTAGAGCATGTGTGAGGCACTAGGTTCCATCCTCAGCACCACATAAAAAAATAATACAGAAATAAAATTAAGTTATAAAAAATGTTTTTAAAAGAAAATGGAATGGCAGTTTTTTAAAAAATTAAATATAGAATTGCCAAATTATCCAGCAATTCAACTTGTTGATAAATATTCCAAAGAATTGAAAGTGGAAGTCAAATAGATGTATGTATGTTCATAGCAGCATTATTCATAATAGCCAAAATGTAGTAGCAACCTAAATACTGATTTAATAAGAACAAACAAACAAAATATGGTATACACACACAGTTTAATATTATTGTTTGGTTTCAAAGAGGAAGAACATTCTGACACATATTATAACATGGATGAACTCTGAAAACGTTATATTAGGGGGGATAAAAAGCCAGCAACAATGAGAAGTTCTTTATGATTCTACCTACACATGTCACCTAGAATAATCAAATTCACAGAAAGTTGAATGGTGGTTGCCCAGAGTGGGTGGAGAGCTGAATAGGGAATTATTTAAGAGTTAGAAAGTTTCAGTTTTGTAAGATAATAAAAAAGTTCTGAAGATGGATAGTGGATGTGGTTGCAAAACAATGTGAATGCATTGAACTCCTGCACACATAAAAATGGATGAAATGTTAAATTTTGCTATGCTTATTTTACCACAATTTTTAAAAATTAAAATAAATAAATGAGTCACTATATGGATAATTTAGTATTCTTTCATCAGAGAATCAGTAAAACAGAAACAGATATTCAGAGCTATGATTTAAAAAATTCCATTAAATAGAAAATTCAAAATAGAAAAGACCAGAAAAAATTGATATATAATAATCTGCACAGATCTCTCTCTATATATTTATATATCTTGTCTTCTTTAATGGGCTTCAAACAAACAAATAAGCAAAGAATATATTAGAAATGTAGTCAAAAGAAAAAATTTGCTTATAAGGAAAAAACATATTAGCCTGTCCTTTGAAGTTTTCTATAGCAACATTTACCTAATTTTTCTATTTCTTTAAATTTTCTTGTCAACACTTTAAAATAAAGGAATTAAAATTTAAGAATACTATACCCAGATAAGTTGGTATTCAACTAGAGATAGGCCACAAGATGTATTCACAAAATTGAAAAAAATTATCAAAACATAACATACAATTATGAACCTTTCTGGACAAACCTACTTAATGTTGAAATTTAGCTAATCAAGAGATGAATCAAAATAAATCATTCAGAAATGGAAATACCATGGTAAAATATTGATACTAAACCATAAATATATTTAAATATAAAACTAAATCTAAATAAGTGAAGGAATCATATTTATAGGACAAAATATAAATATATGAAGTTTACAACTGTTGCTGCTTTTGATGCTGTAATAAAAATCAATATCCTAATGGATTACAACAATAAATATTGTTAGCTTGCACATATTAAATAGGAAATCAGCTGTGGTTCTGTTGGGTTCATCCCCACATATTTTCTCCTTGTTTAAGCCAGACTGAAAGAATAGCCCCACTTTAGAACATGCTATTATCATTGTGGAAGGCCAAACCAGTTGGTTCTAAGCCAAAGCATACATTTACATTAAATACTTTTGCTTAGAAGAGGCAAACATCATGTCCAATCACGGTTCATTGGCCAAAGTAGGAAACATGATTAAGCCTACAGTCGTTGAGATGGGACTTTAACTAAATATGGGATTTGGGGAAAGTGGAGTGGGAGGAAATACAAAAATATTAATCTCATCTTTTCTGTAGGGAATCAATTTATACTTTATAAAGTCAACAATGTTGTTACAAACAAAATGTAATGACTTCAACCTCTTAATGTTTTTATCCTTTAACTTTCAAGGATTCTTGTGTTAACTGGTATCTTCTGTGGTAAAGAAGCAATTATGAGAAGTACACCTAATTATTTTAGCTTTTTCCTCTAATTTTGTTATAGTGTTTTTCTATATTGAATACTAAATTCAAGGAAAATTAAGTGTAATGCCTTTTACTTTACTATTCCACATATGGTTGATTCCATTTCAATGAAATTATTCCCCTTCATTATTTTGGTGTGCTAGTTAGCTTTCCATCAGTGTGACAAAATATCTGAGATAATAAAACTAAAAAGATATGAAAGGTTTATTTTGGCTCATGGTCTCAGAGTTATCAATGCATGGTTGCTTGGCCCTATTGCTCTGGGCCTATGGATGTATAATACATCATGACAGGAGCACGTGGCAGAAAAGGGCTGTTCACCACATGACCCTTAGGAAGCAAAGATCCATATGGAAGGGGATCTCCATATTCACCCCAAGGGCATGCCCCAAATGACCAAACTTCCTTCTACTATGCCCCACTTCCAATAGGTTCCATTACCTCCAAATAGTACCAAGCCAAGAATCAAGAATTTAATATATAGGCCTTTGGGAGACATTCCAGCTCCAAATTAAAGCAATAGGTCACCTATTAGTGATGTTATTTGGCATGATTTATTGCTTCTTTCATTATTATTGTCATTATAAGCATTTATCACTTTTACTAATGAAATTAAGTCACCATTATAATATTGCAATGCAGTGCCAAATATGAGTGAGTATACATCTCATTTACTACCCAGGAATTCTTTAAAAAACATTAACATTTTTTATTTAATAAAGTTTAATGCCTCCCTCAGGTCTCCATGATTTTCAGGAACATGTGCCATCCAAAAAGGGAAGTTATTTTTATTGGATGGAGAAGGGAACATTGGATCCTCAGCTTATCTCTCTGTTTTGGTTTTCCTGTCACAGCTGTTACGGTCTGCGTGTCTCCCAGAATTCATATCTTGAAACATAACCACCAACGTCGTAGTATTGTGGGGGAGGCCTTTAGGAGGTGAGTAGGTCATGAGGGCAGAGCCCCTTTGAATGAGATGAAGGCTTTTTACCAGCGGCTTCATGCTGCATTCACCCTTTTTGGTTCTCCTACTTTTCATTATATGAGGAAATGGCAACAAAGTACCATTTTGGAAGCAGAACCTATTCCAGAAACTAAATCCCAGCACCTTGATCTTAGGCTTTCCAACTTCCAGAATTGTAGGAAATAAATTTCTATTTATTATAAATTACCTAGTCTATGGAATTTTGTTATAGCAGCACAAATGGACCAAGACCACAGACTTCATCTCATAATATCATGGCCCCTAGAGATTTATTCTCTTTTTCTAGTTCTCATTTGAGGTACAAAGATCTCAGTGAGGCTGACTGGCATCATCTACCTAAACGTAGCAGAGAGCAATTTCTTCCCTTCAGTCTTACCCGCTTCCTTGTACTTTACTCCATGGACAAGAAGCCAGGCTACAGTCAGTCTCTGGAGAATCTCCAGCATGCTGTATAGAAACATGTAACATCACAGGCTAACAAGAGTTGGCACCTCTCTGTCTTCATTTTCATTCCAATTTTTGGAGATATTTCCCAGACTAGGGACTAGAAAGGGAAGAATTCACTCTGCTTCTTGAGGGAGATATCAGTGAATGATGCTCTTGAATGACATTCCTTCTCTTTCAAGGTCCCATTGGAGGCACCTAGCATAATCTTGTTGATGTGCTGAGGTTCGGGGGATACAGACCTAGGGAAGTTTTAAGTCCTGTTACATCCCTGTACTGAGGTTATCTTCTTGTTGAATGGAACCAAACCAAATGGGGGAAAAGACATCTAAAGGGAGGCAAAGGGAAGAAGAAGGTAAGGAGAAATCCATTGGTTAACAACTCAAAATTATTGTTTTATCATACTTAAATTGAATTTAAAAAAACACTCTATGAGTTCAACCTAGAAGATAGTGTACCTGCCAGGTTATGGGATATTATTTCAGTTTTTGGAAAGGAGATGCTAATAGTTGACAATGAAGAGGTTGAGAGTGAGTGATTTACTGGAAGATTGTTCTCAGCTTACCTCCAACACAAAGGGAAACACACTTCATCTTCCTCTCCGACATGCCAAGTGCTCTGCAGACCAAGAGACTGCTGAGGAAGGGTCTGAAATATTGGAAGGGGAGTGAGTTGGACGTTGAAGCAGGCCAGCAAGAGGATTTATGGCTAGTGGGACACTACAGTCAGACTCTCATTCAAAGAGAAGGCAAAAAGAAAAAAAGCAACAACAGCACAGCAAAAGAAAATGTGTTAATAAAGAGGTAAGGGTTTAAAAGTTAATTATAGTTCTCAACTTAGCTTGAGAAAAATCTATCTGGAACAACAAGAGCATATTAAGGCAAGATGAATCAAATAATTTCCTGTTTTTTCCTTAGAATTAAAGGTACATATGCATGATGCATAAGAATGAGTCATAGATGTGCATAAAATTTTGAAAACACCTTTGCTTTCTACTGGAGCATGAATCATAGGGCCACATAAAATGAAGAGAACATCTGCTCAAATAGAATGAGTATCCAGAATGGTCCATGGAGAGCTTATGCCCCAGATGAAACATCTTTCGACTTTAATACTTGGGACATTTTCTGTATTCCTACAGGAAATCACTCCAGTATATCACATTTCCCCCAACAAGTAGTGTTGTTCTTATTGTTAATTCAACTAAAATAGGAAACTTTGTAATACAAACAAACAAAAAACTCACAGGTAAACAAAGTCTAAAAACAAGTACAGATCTACAAGTGTTATCAGAGAGGAATATTTCCCTAAAGTTGATTTTACATGTTTGAAACAAAAATCACTGCTCAATTATGCCTTAGTATTGTATTAAGCAATATTTTTATATTCCACTTCATTCCAGAGAATCTGATGCATGTGCTCTACATAATGTATATAGTTATGATATAAACATGGCACACTTCCATGATATGGGTCTCACTGTTTTCCCAGATACTCATAAGCAGAAGGTCAAGTTTCCAAAATCTCTAACACCAACTAATTGAACTGATGGGGGGACTGTTGAAATGTATCTTATCAATGATTTTAAGTTTCATCTCAACATCAGTATCAAATGGTCAGTGGCCCAATTGTGGACCAAGACTCACTTGAGGCAAAGTTCTGAATGTCTTTCAAAGAACTATTGCATGACAACTGCCTCCTTGTCATTTCTGCTCGTTTTCTTCCCAGAATTTTTCATGGATTCAGAGACACATCCAAAATCTAAATGATACTTCAGTGTGTCATCTGCCTTTAATCTCTCAGTAACTTTTAGGCAAAAGAATCTTATTCTGTCACTTAGGACCAGTGTTCACCTAAAGAAGTTTACAAAGCACCAAATTCTAACTTTCCTAAATCAGTTTTATCTTGACGTTTGAATGAATATATTTTATTTAGTAAATTATCACCAGCATTGGCTATCCAATTTTTTTTCACTGCTCCAATGTGAGAATATTTGTGTCCTTCTAAAATCATGTTGCAACTTAATTCCTAATGAGAATATTAAGAAGTGGGGCCTTTAGAGGTAATTTGGCCATCAGGGACCCACCCACATGAATGGAGTTAGTACCTCTATAAAGTATTTTAAGGGAACCTGTTTTGCTATTTTGTCCCATCTGTGAGAACACTGGGTTCATCCTCTTCAGACACCAGATCTGCTGACACCTTGATCTTTATCCCAGCTTCTAAAACTTTGAGCAATTCTCACCCACGTCCTGCACAGGTGGTGGAATTCGAGTTTCCTCTGCATGATTTGGGCTGGCTGCGAAATAAAGCTAAGAAAAGAAGGTGGCAGAAAAACCACACGACATCCAAAGTAATTTAGAAAGTGAGGGCAGGAGGGCTCTTTGACCTTAAGGGTCCACTTCCACATCAGAAAGAGAGAACAAGAGCCCCCACTTGCTTTATTTATATGGGGGAAATTCAAAGGTATTCCATAGAATGTTCTTTTGCCAAATTAGGTAGGAGGTGGTCTGTCCAGGACCAATGGGTCACGCCCAATTCCACAGCTAACAGAGCAGCTTCCTAGCAGAGGGACTTGAAGTCACACTCGTTGTATAATCCATTAAGTGGGAGGGGCCACAAAATAGTGTGCAATGCCAGACCAAAATCTCCTTGGCTCAAGGCTAAGTGAAGACACTAAATAGCTCAGGAGTGGCTTCCCACAAGCAATAAATTTCTATTATTTATAAATTACCCAGTCTATAGTGTTTTGTTATAGAAGCAGGAAAGGACTTAGGTGAGCATTACTCTAAAAGGGGCTCTTTTCACTACAAACATTGCCATACTGTTTTATGCTTTATGTTATTTTCCTTTTTAAAGATTGGGAGTTACTGTATTAGAAGCACATTTCATACAATGATCTTGGGTGTTTTTTAGAAAATTTGATGTCCAAAGTAAATATACAGGACAGAATATAAGAATGTGGCTTAATAGTCATTTGTTCTTTGTTGGTACTATGAAAATATTGTTTTTTCTAGACCTCCAATAAGGATTTGGTCTTTGGAGTTCATTTATAAGATTGGCACCTGGCATTGTGATCTTTATGGAGCAGAAAATACACACCTACCTGATTCTGCTTTTAGCTGTGTTTGATTTTTAAGTTAGATATTTGTACTACAATTAAGGCACTTTCTGTTTCCATTTGAAAAGAGTTCATCACATCCTAGGCTATAGAATTCCAATATTTCTCCATCAACCCCAAATTTTTCACTGGTTTTATACACTACGTAAGAATGAGAGTATATTTCTTGGTACATAGCCGTCCAACCTCCTGAACACATTTTCTAATCAAATCCTCATGTTCTCCTCATAGATGTTCTTTATATCTGGGTGGGGACAATCTCCCCAAAGTTCAAGCCTGAGGTTACAGGCCTCTGTTTAAACCACAGGGACTGAGGGCCTGGCAGGAGTTGGGGGTGAACGAAGTGAGCCACAGGCATTTAGGGAGTTGGGGCTGCCTTCTTGCCCCCATGAATTTCGTATTACATCCGATACTACAGGGACCTTTTTAAAGAATGAACAATGTTAGTTCCCCATATATACATCAGCTGCTGAGAATTTGCCATGATTCTTGGTTGAGAATGAAAACATGGATCCACAAGTGTGTATAACTAATAGTAAAATTGGTTTTCCCAAGGGCTGGAAAAAAGAACACTATAATTGGGAACATTTCAAGGGTGTATAAGATGAGCATTCTACACTGGAAAGCATTAAGCAGGGATTTTTACAATACGTGAAATTCATCACGTTTTTTTCTTTATGCTCCTTCATAGAAAAACTGTTACATCAGTCTCCCTGGAGACAAATCACCCATTTGGGCAAAAAGAACCACATCATGAATGAGGGGCAAGACCAGCTTCATCAACACAGGTGTATTTTTGAGTTTGTCAAAAGTGGGAAATGCTTTTTTTTTTTTTTTTCCAATAAAAGTAAGCTTTGCGATCTAATCTTTCAGAGGGCCATTTCTTAACTTATAACTTGTATGACCTAAATAGCACTGAATTTTCACATTGTGGAAAGATCATTACCAAATGCATTCTTGATTCTCAAGGAGATATGGGACACTGACTTTGAAATAAAACAAGTGAACAGAGTTTCCTTCCCAGCTCATAGGCAAGAGAAAAGGCTGGGTAATAATGTTGGAGCCATTCGGAGGCAGGTGTGAGCCAACTTCCCAATGGGGAAGTTCCACATCAGAGACCCCAGCATCACACCTGGAACTAATTGGCCTCCTTTTTGGCAAATTCAGTAACTAGGCCAAAGATTAAATAGACCTTGGAGACTGTACAACCACTTCCGCGTTTCTAAGTGCCGTCAACCCCGGGGCAGGAAGGTGGGATGCTGGGGAGGTGGCCCAGAGAAATGGCTGCCCCACTCGTCCCACACCTGCTGCAGGAACACACTAAACATGTTTGTTTTCATAGCACCTAAATTAAAATCTGGAACATTATGTGGATGATTTCTTTCAAGTTGTATTTTTCTCTATACTAAAATCATTCACTTTTAAAGGAATATAGGTACACAAATTCAAAATAACACTCAATAATTCTGCATACCCTGGAGAAAGTTAGATGTCAAACATTAAAATTGTCTTACTAATTAGAGGGGTTATTTTTAAATAACTTGTTTTTTTTCCCATTTTAAAAAAGATAATTGAATTTTCTTTCTGTTTATGTGAATGAAATTAATGTGTTTGTTTAAATTACATTTACCCGTCATCTTTTCAACCCACATTTCTGCTGTGCCCACCCTGCACTAGTTTCCCTTTGAGACCCTGAGCAAACAAACAATACATGAAAAGAGTTTGTCCTCAGGAGCTCACTGTCTGATGGATGAGATTAATAACCAGACAATTACAATGAAGTGCTATAATTACATAATTGGCAAAGGGAAACAGAGCCCTGTGTGAACATAGAAGGGGGTTGGGGTGGGAGGAGGCAAGAGCTGTGTGTGTGTTGTTTGTTTTGGAGTCAGTGAAGACTTTCAGCTCATAATGCCACTCCCTATCCAAGAGCCCCTGTGTTTTTAGCATGTCCTGGTTCTTGAACTCACAGAAGGAGATTGGTTGGGTGGAGCTCTGAGTCCAAGGAGAAAGCTCTCACAGGTGAGGCGACAGACTTAAGAGGAAGCCAGGTTGTCAAGAGCTGCATGTCTGCAAAAGAGATCAGGTTAACCCTGGGGAATAGGAAGACTGAAGTCTTTTGAGCCAGGGAGTATCATCAGCAGCTTTGTGTGCTGGAAACGCCCTTTGGCTATAGTGGGAAGGATCATTTGGAGAGTGAGGACTAACATGGAGAAACTTAGCATGAAGCCAAGGCTACAATATAGTGATATGTGGATCTGAACTGGGAATGAAAGCAGAGAGACAGGAACTAAGTTCAGAGACACTGAGTGGGTAAAAGTGATATTGATACTGAGTGATATTGAATATTGAGGAGAGGAACAAGACTAAGGTGAATCCCAGATTTCTGATGTGATTTATGTAGGACAGTTTAAATCGATTGCAGTGAATTACCTCTTCTCATGGAAAGACATATTGTTCATTCATTCATTCATCCTCTCAACAAATATGTATTGAGTCTGCCAGGCCTTGTCTGAAGCACTGGAGATATAATGCTAAGCAAAGCAGCAAAATTTCCTGCCCTCCTGTAGCTTACAGTCCAAAAGGAGAAAATAGACACATCACTTAAAATATGTCACATGGTGATATTTGCTAAGAAAAGGGGATGTGGGGAGTCAGGTGGAGGATGGAGAGTGATGGAGAGGTGCGAGGTAATAAAAGGTGGTTAGAGAAAGTTACATTCCAGCAGAGATAAACAGAAAGTGGGGAGGGGAGGTAAAGAATGTTCCAGACATGGAAGGAGGGAGTTGATTGTGCAAAGTTTTGGAGGATAGAACAAGGTGCTATTAGGAAGAATCTTTACATTCACAAAAGGGCCACCACCCAAATGCTGGCTATAACAGGACCTAATTGAGGCAGTGCCCTGCCCTTCCTGCCTCCCAGGCAAATACTGCAATTCATTTTGAAAGAAATGCATAAGACCAGTTAAAATAATTAATTGTGAGCCCATTGGACCAGGCCAGCTCCAGTGCCCTAGGTTTCTACATCAGCAAACCAAAGTCCAACTCATTTTCATATTCTAGGAAGATGAAACTTAAGATTAATAGGTCAGAAAACTGCCCACTAACCTCTAAACAGAGGCTTTCCACTAGAATGATCCCAAGTAAGACTGCTTCTCCACTTCAACCAATCAAATGGTTCTTTGCCTTGCTTTACATTCATCCTATGAAAACCACACTCTCGTGCTCCTTTGGAGGAGCCCTGAACCACTCTAGTTTCAAACTGCCCTATCCATGAATCCCTGTCTGCTCAAATAAACTCTGAAATTAAAATGTGACAAAGTTTATCTTTTGACTTACCTTGGAGAGTAAAAAAACAAACCAAAAGAAATGTTCTGCTTGTAAGATAGAAGAACCCTAAACTTGTTGGAAAAAGCAGGGTTGTTACCACCAGGAAGTGAACAGTCAAAGAGACAACACTCACTCCTGCAAAAAAAAAAAATGCAGGATGGAAAAGGTGTGGTTGGGGCAAAGAGGGACTAAGTCCTTGGTGGTGGATAAGTTCACTTGAGGGAGATGCAGGCAGAAAAGCAAGGCACAGGAGAATACAGGCGGCAACAACAACATGGGAAAGCTTAGAGGCTCACTAGGGAGGCCAGAGGTGGCCAGAAAGCCTGAAGAGGATAGGCCAGGGGAGGAAGGAGCTTTAAGAAGCAATGGTCAACAGGAGCAAATGCTGCTAAGGGTTAAGTGAGATAAAGCTGCCACAGGCCCAGTGGATTGGAAGTCTAAAAGGAAGGGGTTAGGAGTAATGGGTGCTGTGTTCCTCTTTCAAAAACACCCAAGGAGGAGATTAAAAATGGACATACAATCAGGTGGGGAATTTAGTTGAGTGTTTGTATATGTGTCTTGATGGGGAAAACATAAAGATGATTAAATGTGAGGTGATGGAAGCAGTAAACCAGGGAGATTGCAGATAGGGGAAGAGAATGAGAGGTGAGGCCAGGCTGGAACAGGGCTCTGATGACAGTGAAGGGAGTAGGCTGGGTGGGTACACAGATGGTTGGAGGTTGCGGTGTAAATAAGAGTTCATTTTTTGCCTTTATTATTCACTTCTTTTCCTCTACCTGCCAAGCAACAGGTAGAGGACAATGCTCATTGTTCTCGGTGGAAAAACTCAGCTGTCTGATTCATGAAAAAGTTCCTCAAGTTCCTGGTGAAGGTAAGTGAGAAGCCCAAGTGTTTTTGATTTATTTATTTTTTTTTAGAGAGAGAATTTTTAATATTTAGTTTTTTTTTAATTCTCGGCGGACACAACATCTTTGTTGGGATGTGATGCTGAGGATCGAACCCAGGCCGCACGCATGCCAGGCGAGCACGCTACCGCTTGAGCCACATCCCCAGCCCGTGTTTTTGATTTATAAGAGCTGGTATTAAAGATACAAGCCAGGCCTCTAAGACTAGAGCACAAGCCTATAAAACCAGCCATTGGGCATCACAGGTAGGAGGCATGATATGATATCAAATTAAATTTTCCTGCCAGGCAAACCTGTAAACCTAGGGGCTCAGGAGGCTGAAGCAGGAGGATCACAAGTTCAAAGCCACCCTCAGCAAAAGCGATGTGCTAAGCAACTCAGTGAGATCTTGTCTCTAAATAAAATACAGAATGGGGCTGGGGATATGGCTCAGTGGTCGAGTGCCCCTGAGTGCAATCCCTGGCACCCCCCACCCCCATTAAGTTTTTCCATCACACGGAAGGAGGTAAAATTCCCTCTTTGGCTGAGGAAAGGCTGGGGGATGAATAAAAGGAGAGCCAGAAAGACTTTCTCTGAGCCTTACTCCTCCAAGTCAAAACTTATGGGATGGGACAAGATGGAAATACCTAGAGAGCCTCAAGGAACTACAGCACCTCACTCACCTCACTCAATCTTGGTGCCACAGGATAGCCAGAGTAGAGAAAGCATGGCCGGGGAGTCAGCCCACCTTTGACAGCCCAGGATCTAGAGTAAGGGAGCGACAGCCATCTTGATCATGGCTGGTTGCCATGGCAAAGGAAAGAGGTTTCTAGAGGATGTTGCCCAGCTTGAGTCACCTCAGTTTTGATAATTAAATATGTCACATGGCCTCAGCCATTCATTAGGACCCAGGAAGTGTATTCAGATATCAGGTAAAGAAGACATTGGAATCAGACTTATGTTCAAGTCCTGGGTCCTCTAATTATCCCCAAATTACAACCTCTCTGGGGCAGTTGTTCTATCTATGAAATGAGGGGAACTTCAGTTCCCTTATTTGAAAGAAGGTCAAATGAGATAATTCACAAAAAAGTCCTGGAACATAGAAAATATTTGGGCACATAGGAAGCATTTATAAAAAATATTTCCACTTCCTTTGTTTGTACACTGGTGACCCATATGGTTATTCTGAAATTCTGAGAGTTCACAGCCTGCCTTCAAGTAATGAATTTTTCTTTTCACAGTGTTAGTAAATCATTTGAAAATCATATTCAACGGTACATTAAACATGTCAAAAGTATAAATGTCATGTAATAACTACACAATGACCTTGGATTTTGACTTTTCCATCCTACTTCTACTCTCAACAAGCCTGTTCTGTTATATTATACACAACATAAGAGAGTAAAAGACTGACAGGTTGGTGCTGGGTCAGTGTACTGAGAATTGAACTCAGGGACACTCAACCACTGAGCCACATCCCTGACCCTACTTTGTATTTTATTTAGAGACAGAGTCTCACTGAGTTGCTTAGTGCCTCGCTTTTTCTGAGTCTGGCTTTCAATTCGGGATCCTCCTGTCTCAGCCTCCGGAGCCACTGGGATTATAGGCATGTGTCACCGCAACCAGCAAAGAATGATAGATTTTTTGAATCTTGAAATTTGGCCACAAGATTTAAATGAATAGCTAATGGTTATCTGTGGGATTAAAATCCTTTTTCTTTTTTTGAATTTGTATTGAATGGTGGGAGAAATTTCTGGATTACACACTAAATACTATGATGTGAAGTGAACTGGAATACTTTTCCACTAAAGGTAGTATTCTGGTTGTCTACTGCTGATTAACAATCTGCCCAACACTTAGTGCTTACAACAACAATTTAGTTTTCTTTCTCATACTTCTGACCTGAATGGGCTCACATGGGCCATTCTCACAAGGTGTTTCCCCTGCAGTTGCTGTCAGATGGTGGGCCAGGGCTGGAGTCACCTAAAGGCTGGACAGGTACCTGTGTGGGGACAGTTGGACCAGATGACAACCAAGTACAAATCCCTCTCCTGATAGAGTCTCTGCTTTCTCCGAGAAAATTCTAGGATTTTTTTTTTAAGTTGAGAATGCATTTTGCTGGAGGTAGCATTAGATGATATGGTGTATAATCCTAACATTTAGTTTGAATAGGAGAGGTTTGGTAAGGTTAGAGCTCAGACTTGAGAAGGTCTCATGGAAGCAGTAAGGCATAGCAGTTAAGACATGAGCTGCAGAGGTGGAGACCTTGGGCTCCATTGACAGCCCCACCATTTTCTAGGCACTCACCCACTAGTTGTATGGCCTTATAGGGCAGATCCTTATCCTCTGTACTTTATTTTTCTCATCTCTAAAAAGGGAATGATAATGCCTACTTAAAATATTATTTGTGAAGATCAACTACGATAATAAAGAGCAACATTTTGTGATCAGGTGGTGCTTTATTAAGAGTTCGATGACTGTAAGAGACAGTGTGTCTGGAGCTGAGCTTGGATGCAGCCCAATGAGTGAGAAATCCCAGGGCTAAGGAACTGGAGTTCAGGATCTCAGATGATGGCTGGAACCAAACATCCCTTGCACTACTTTAAGCCAAAACCAAACACACACACATACACTTTTGATGAGCAAACTTGCTTTTGGATATACTTGTTTCTACCTGCATATATCTCGTTTAAGAGTGTCTCCTAAAGAAAACCATGGTTGTGGCTTACTCTGGTGCCTTATAAATGGGATGTTTTTTATTACAGTGGTTGAAACTCCTTTCCATTCTGTGTATTTGGCTCCAGGGAAAGGGGAAGTTCAGATCACAGCATGCTCTAAGTGGGTGTGTGCCGGGAATGCCCACTTCTGGTCCTTTGTACATAGCACCTCTCCCATAAACTGTCAGATCTCCTGATGACAGCTAAATATGTGCTTTAGATGTGTGTTAAAAATCAGGCATGCCAGGCAGGTTCGAATTTCATCTTACTGTATTGCCTTCTGCATTGGTCCTCAGGAAGGTGTAACAACCGCAAGTACAGATTAAGTTGCTTTCCCGTAGAATTACAAGACAAGGCCCTAGCTGGGGAGATGTTCTTATGATTGAAGGGCAACAAAGAGGGCCTACTGAATGAGTGCTTCAAGAAAAGCAGAATTTAGAAAGCATTTTGTGGCCATTTGTTTTTCTCTATAGAAGTTTAAAACACAACTTTAAGAGCTGGTTAAAAACTAGATAGACAGCAACAATTTATATCTTCATCAATATTACTGCTGGGCATAAGCCTTCTACCCAAGTGACAGGAAAGCATCCAGAACTAATTTGAGTTTCCAGGCAGGCTTAGAAAATTATTATGCCTCATCAGGGGGTAGAGCTGAATCTATCTGCTTTTGACCCACTTTGGAAGATGATCTCTTCCTACTACAAATAAACAAATGATGGAAACTCTAGACCAGGGTGAGAAGCCTGACTAGGTAATTTTAGCCATTGACACAGAATTTTTGCAACTCAACAAGATCAAAGCTTAACTTGGACTGGGCAGGGTTCCTTAGCCTCTTCTGTTGTCAAATATGCAGCCTGGCAATTAGTAAGGAGAGGAATGGGCACAGGATGCAGTGCCTTCCGCAAGGTCAGCCAGCCCAGTCACCCTTTTTACAACAAGATCTGTGGTTTCTTTCTCTCTCTGAGGGAAAGGGCATTTTTAAATAGGATCAGCAAAAGTCCTTGTCCAAATTTGTATTATGAGGTCAAGGAATAAAATCATCAGAAAGCTTAAGTAGAAATAGACACAGAGGCAATCAATCAATCTGAAATTAGATGAAGTAAATACAGAATATTACTTAACAAGTATCGGAGGCCTAATAATATGCACAGTTGTGATTTCTAAACCTATTTTTTTTATTTAACTGTATAGAGATAAAAATGGGTTTCTCATGGAAAGCAACCAAATAATGTAACCACTAAGAACTAAGCAAAATTTAGGTACCATTGAAAATACGGAAGCTAGAGAGAGAACGGTGATGATGTTGCTCCTCTGTACCTCAAATCCTAACACTACATGGATTCTAAGAGGGAGGAGTGAACACCTGGTCCAGGTTCAAATAAGAGAAATTAAGGTAGAAAGGAGATGCAAAACTTTGTCACATAGATACTTCCCAAGAACTGGGGCTGCTTTACGGGAGGGAGAATCAAGTGGAAGAGGGATATGAGGCCTTTTTTTTTTTTTAAGGCAGTCATGTGATTTTTAACTTGTTTATACAAAATTTCCAGGACAAGTACCTGATAAAAGCTGCAGAAAGTAACGTAAAAATGGAAAGGAGTCCCTCCGTGCAGTGAGTTCCCTGCACTCATTGAGGAGGGTCCATTGATAATATTAGGGCAGAGAGATGTGCACATTGGATAAGGATGAGATGGACAACAAGGCAGAGAAGTGCAACGATTACTTTAAGAGCTCAGCACTATAAACAGTCTATCCATTTTAATATGACCCCTAACACTCAACGGAACTTCAGTCACCCCAACAGGAAATAGAGATAGTAGAGCCTATTATGGTTTGTATGTGAGGTGTCCCCGAAAAACTCATATGTGAGACAATGCAAGAAGGATCAGCGGAGAAATGATTGGGTTATAGCCTTAGCCTAATCAGTGAGTTAATCCCTGAGGGTATTAACTAAAGTGGCAGGGTGTGGCTGGAGGAGGTGGGAATCAGGGCGTGGCTTTGGTGTATATTTTTGTATCTGGCAAGTAGAGTCTCTCTGTCCGCTTCTTGATCAACATGATGCCAGCTGCGTCCTTCTGCCACACACTCTGCCATGACATTCAGTCTCACCTTGAGCCCTGAGGAATGGAGATGGCCTTCTGTGAACTAAGACCTCTGAAACCGGGAGCCCTCAAATAAACTCTTCCTCCACTACTGTTGTTCTGGTCAGATTCTTTAGTCACAGCAGTGAAAAAGCTGACTATCTCATGTTTTAAAAAATAAATACATTAATGCACATAAAGAACTTCCCATTCCACTGGGTAGATAGCACTTAATAAATTACACCTGTTTCTTACAGTTAACCACAAGTATTAGGATTCTGATTAGCCTAGGAGTCAGATGTAAACTTTCTGAATACTCCAGTTTCAAGGAACTTCAGCTACCAATACTTGTGTTTCTAACCACAAGGTGGCAGACAGAGGGTCTCCCTAACATGCTCTGGGATCCAGTTTGGAAAGAAGCAGTGAAAAAGCAGTAAACCATGGAAGGGGGAAGAAAAACGATCCAGGACCCACATGCTCACAGCCAGAAACAAATCAGGGTGGGACTGTGAAGTCAGGTCATGGGTTGACAAGTTTACTGTGCTTTGACTTTTATATGGTTCCTCTTTTGTTTGGTTTTTGTAGGCATAAAGTATCAGTTGAATAAATAGAAGTTTTGCTGAAAGCTGATGCTTAGAGTGACTTTACCCCATAAAAAA
Source organism: Ictidomys tridecemlineatus (assembly GCF_052094955.1). Classification (NCBI taxonomy): domain Eukaryota; kingdom Metazoa; phylum Chordata; class Mammalia; order Rodentia; family Sciuridae; genus Ictidomys; species Ictidomys tridecemlineatus. Next base: position 22,614,090 of record NC_135488.1, on the reverse strand, counting down.
GAGAAAAGTAGGACAATGTGGTTAGAAAAGGGAAGCGTGTGTTTACATTCCCGTGAGGTAGATGCTGGAATACAACAGCAGCACTCCTGCCACCCATCCACCGCTCCCTCCAACTCAGGCTGGCATCTCTCTGCATGAAGACATAATCCACACGTAGCTAAGAGCCCTTTCCTGCCAACTTTTCTTCCAAACTGACCCTCCCAAAAGTCCTCGTCAAGAAAAATGAAAGAACAACTTCTCCTGGAAAAGGCATTGACATTGGGTTCAGAGGAGTGGATCCTAGTCCCAACTGGGCTACTTCAATAGCTGTGTGGGCTTAGACAAATCACAATCCCAGTCCTCAGCCATATTTTAAAGCAGATGACTCAGCCCTGATTGATTCCCAAGATGTTGTCCCCTCCTCACATCTTACCCTCTAAAGCAGAGAATACCATTCTCTGAAGTCTAGGACCTAATCCTCAGTTACCTGATCTATGATCCACAGTTCACATGAAAGTATCCAGATGCATAGACAGTTCGAACTGGGGAAGAAATATTTGAAATCAAATAGTGCTGCCCCTTCAGTATGATGAAGAAACTGAGACTCAGAACAATAAAGGAATTTTACCAATGATAGTTAATTAGAGGTCAGGCCAAGGCTGGGGTTCAAGCCTTCAGAAATTCTGCTCATTCCCACACATACACAAAACCCACACCCTTTGCACAATGAAATTTCTAAGAGCTTTGTTGAAAACAATGTAGCCTCCAGAAAATTCACCCATTTAAATGGCATAATCCAATAATTTTTAGTAAATTTACAGAGTTGTGAAGCCATCATCACAATTTGTTTTTAGAACCTTTTTACCACCTCATAAAGCTCGATGGGTCTGCCCATTTCAGTCACTCTCCATTGCCAACACTGCAGACATTAATCCGCTTTCTAACTTTACACATTTACTCTTTAGTACATTTTGTTTAAGTGAAATTGAACAATATATAATAATCCTTCTAGTTTTAGAGGGAAAAGCAGACCCTCTTTCATCAATAAATATGCTGCTACCTGCAGATTTTTCATAGACTCCCTTTATCAAATTGAGAAAATTCATTTCCATTGTAGATTACTGAAAGGTTTGTTTTTGTTTTTGTTTTGTCTTTTGACATTGAACTCAGGGCTTTACATATGCTAGGTAAGCACTTTACCACTGAGCCACATTCCCAGCCTGGAATTTTTTTTTTTTTTTAAATCATGAATGAGTGTTAGACCTTGTCAAATGTTTTTTTCTGTGTGTGTGTGTGAGTGTGTGTGTGTGTGTGTGTGTGTGTGTGTGTGCATCTATTGAGATAACATTTTTGTCCTCTATTCATATTACTATATTAATATGGCGTTACATTGATTGATTTTTAGATATTAAACTAACATTATAATAATGGGCAAAAATCCCATTTTGGCATGGTATATAATTCTTTTATACATTGCTGGAATCATGATGCTAATGTTTTGCTGAGTATTTTTGCATCTAGACTAATGAGGACTATTGGTAGGGTTTTTTGTGATATCTTTGGCTATGGTTTTGGGATAAAAATGGCCTCATGGAAGTTAGAAAGTGTTCTTTTCTATATTTTCTGGAAGAGTTTTTGAAAAATTGATGTTTTATAGAACCCAGGTGGGCCTAGGTTTTTCCATGAGGGAAAATTTTCTATTAATAATCAAATTACTTATTATAGGACTACTCAGATTTTTTGTTTCTTCCTCAGTTTCATGAATTTGAGTCATTGTATGAATCTTCCTATTTCATCTAAATTTTCTAATTTGTTGAAATAAATTTGTTCATAGTAGTATTACCTTATAATGCTTTTAATTTCTGTTTAAGTGCATCAATAATGTCTCCCCTTTTATTCCTGATTTTGGTAAGTTGTGTTTTCTCTGTTGTTGAGCAGTCACCCAACCTCAGCACTATTAATATGTGGGCTCAATAATTTTTATGATGAAGAGGCTATTATACATTATAGGATTTTAGTGGCCTTCCTGAACTCTATCCTCTGGATATTAGTCAAACACGCACACACACACACCATGATATGACAATTAAACATTTTTCCAGATGTTGACATGTGTCCCCTGGGCAGCAAAATCACCTGTGGATGAGAACTACTGGTTTAAATAGCTTCAATTTTGTTGATCTTAATCTGTTTTTCACTGATATAACGTAACATACATGCTGGGCAAATTATAAACCATAAAAATGTGTTTGGCTCACAGTTCCGGAGTTTGGGAAGTCCAAGATCAAGGATCTCATCTGGTAAGGGCATTCTTACTGTGTCATAACATGGCAGAAGTTATCACATGAAACAGAGAGGAAAAGGGTGCCAAGTTCCCCTTCTTGTAAATAACCCACTCCCACGATAATGGCCTTAGCCCATTAGGAGGGTGGAGCCCCATGACCTAATCATCTCTCAGAACTCCCACCTCCTAATGCATGGAGGATTAAGTTTCCAATACATAAATTTTGGAGGAATAAATGTGAACCATAACTTAATCTATTTAGAATAATCAACTTTTGTTTTCACTGATTATATCTAATTTTTTATTCTTCATTTCATTGGTGTCTACTCTCTCATCTTTCTTATTTCCCACTTTCTGCTTGCTTTGGACCGAGTTCACTTCTTTTTCTTCCCCCTAATTTCTTCAGGGGGAGGCTTGTAAGACAAATTGCATTTAGGACAATTTGGATTTTAGAAAGCCTTGCATCTTAGTATTTTTTATGTATTAACAACCAGAAAATGTTAAAAATTTCTCCTCAGCATTCAATTTGCCTTCCCTAACCAAAACACTATGTAAAGCATTTTATACTTTATCTTCCCTTATTTTACAGAGAATAAAAATTGAAGCTCACAAACTATAAACTATGTAAAGGAAACATAGCTACGTTGTCCTTCTAGCCTCCTTACTTAACCATGTCTTCTTTAAATTACTTGAATCCTTAGTCATTTCTTGAAACTTCTTTCCTACCTACCATCCTCATTCTGACTTATGGTTTCTCTTTTCCTTCACTCACATTGATAGATTAGCTAATCTGATTGAACAATTGCTGCTGATAATATAGTATTATATATATTATATATTATAGTATATTCCATTCATAATTATAGCACTTTCACTAAGTGCTATAATTATGAATGGAACACATAAGTGATCAATTCACAGTAGTTGCTGGGCTCAGAGTATAGTGCAGTGGTAAAGCACTTGTCTAGAATGAACAAGGCCCTGGGTTCCATCCCCAACACCATAAAAAGAAAAGAAAAAAAGTAGTAGTTTTTAATGTAATTCCTATCTTTGTTGTGGTGATGTAGATGATAAAGGAAGTATCTTGGAAAATTTAGACATTAAAACAGGATACTTTCAGATCATGAAGGGCTAAGAAAATAAAGTCACATCAGAAAGGAAAAGTGAGTTAAGTCAGGCTGATAGTCAACCCCAATTCCATGAACAGCTGGCAAAGCCAGGATGGGGTTACTGCCAGGAGTTAGATGTGACTTTAAGCCTCCTTAATAAGCATTAGAGCCAATGCATGGAGACCAGATTCATTCAGTGAGCACCAGCTCAGGAGCAGAGCTAACAACAGGAGACTACAAAGATAAATGAAGGGCAGCACTTTGCAAAAATAAAGAGTGTCTTGGATGGAGAATATTTCCAACTAGTCTGCATCTTGCCTTTCTGGGTTCACCAGACCTGCCAGTGGCCTTATAAATTGCAGAAAAGCTGTCCATCAGCTGGTGGCCTCCTCTGCCTGTGTGCTGCTGACAGAGGACAGGCAGTTGCCTTGCCTCCCCTTGAGGCCCATGCATGCTCTGTAGGACCTGTTCAGAGGGAAAGCAGTTGAGCTGCACATTCCTTCCTTGATTCCAGTCCCCTGCTCTCTCAGTCTCTATCCTTGTCCCTGTCCCTTTACCAGTCCCACTTTATCTTCAATTCTCCTTCACTCTTTTTGCTCCTCTCCCTCTGCCCAAACCTGGCTTCTCTCACATTTTTTAATTACAAAGGGCTACATCTGGTGCTAAGTCCAACACTGGGAGAAATATTCCTTCTTCACTTTAAACCCTGCTTCTTTGTAATATCAATTTATCCTGTTTCAGGGCAGCCTGGGTGTGGTGCACTGCAGTTTACAATACAAGAACATATTGTAGCTTTGCATAGCCACACAACTGAGAAAATGCTGAAACCAGAAAACTTGGGCTGGAGCTGAGATTCTATGGGTAGCTCTGTTCTGGGTTGAAATGTGCCTATTAGCTGAGGAATGAGGGATGAAAATAGGGGAAAGTTAGCAGAAAAAAAAGGTTTTTATTAAAAAGGGGGAGAAGGTGCTGCCTGAATATGCCAGGAGCTTTAAAGGTTTTGTCTGACTTAATTTTTGCAACTCTAAGAAGGGACTTTGATTTTCCTTATTTTACAGAGAAGGAAAATTAGGGCTCACAAACTCAAGTAACTTGCCCCCTATGAGCATGTGACAAAGCTGGGCTTCTAACCCAGGGCTGAATGGCTCCAAAGCCTCCTCTTTTCAGTACCATACTGCTTCACAAACCATTCAATGGAGAACATGATGTGGACCTTGGCCATTCTGTGGTCCTCCTTCTTTTGCTTAACAATAGTCCCTAGGGCAGAGAATCCTGGAAAGTTGACAGCTTGAATGTGTCTTGACCGCTTTACTCCCTTCTCCAATCCAGCTGTATCTCCAGAGTTTAGCACTGTCATGACTGCAGTTGACAGTGGTAAAGTTGGAGATTACTGACTGTACAGGACTCCTCCCACCTGGGCCAGGTAAGAACCTAGAAACAGTACTGGAGAACTTAAGGTCAAGGATTATAATACATGAACCCAGAAACTTAGACCACTGAGATCCATGGGAAACTCACCCTACCCAAGGAATGTGCAACAGGGCCTGGATAAATGTGACTGCCTCCCCACCCCTGAGATGTTTTACCATCATGTTTTTAAAAAGGACTTTCTTCTCTCTACTCCTTAGGTGGGAAAACCTAAGGAGTATGGGAAACAGAAAGGCTTCATTTTTATGCTGACACCTCAGTAGAGAATGATAAACTATCTGTTGCTCCATCACTGTCTCAAAGGAGCAGAGACCATCGAGCTTCCTGTTGCTCCTGGGACAGCACCACTTAATATGCATCAGAGTTGAAGCTAAGCCAAGTAAGCAGACAATCAAACCCAATAACACTTATACAGGAGGGTGTCTGGCAGTCAGCAGGAGGCTGCAGGAGGAGACTAACAATAAATGGGACAGCAAAACCAGTTATTAGAAAGATTAAAGGACAACACAAAAATTGTCACTCAGTACTGAAAAACACAATTGAAAATTATAAATTCAATGAGCAAATTGACAAAAAAAATGATCACCACTGAGACTGAAATCACAAGCCAGACAATTTGAAAAAAAAATATTTTAAAGAACTGAGTAACAATATAAGACAAAAAGTAAAAAATTAAGACATGAGGTAAAAACATGAAAGTTCTTGAGGATTAATTGAGGCAGCTTGAAAAACAAATGAGTCCCAAAGGAAATAAAAGAAGACTTAGGGGTAAGACCATCACTAAACATAATTAGATAAATCACAGAAGAAAAATTCCTGAGTTGTAGATGGATCTGTGGCTGCATAGTGAAGGCCTCACATAATTGTATGTAAAAACTACAAATTAAAGCAATGTTTTGTGTGGCATGTAATCTACATAAAAATAAAATATAAGACAACAATAGCACAAAGGATGGAGGAAATAAATAAAAGTATGGTGCTAAGGATCTTAAGTTATATATGAAGTAGCATATCACTCCATAGTAAACAAATTAGATACAAATGTTTTAATGTCTAAAATAACCTCAAAACAGATAAAAATTAAAAAGCAAATACCAAGAGCAAACTACAGCTGCACCACTAAAGACCTAAATTATATTAAATGTGAATGGACTAAACCTAACTTTAGAAAGTGATTGTCTGACTGGTATTCAAAAAAAATAAGCAAGAACAACTATATACCATCTAGAAAAAAAATGTATCTCAACACAGAGAAGTTAAACACAAATGGTTGGAAAAAGATACACTATGAAATTATTATTTCTATAAACAAAAGCTATATAATTTAGTATATAAAGACTTCTATAAACAAAAGCTATGTAGTTTAGTATATAAAAATCAGACAAACTAGACTTCAAGGCAAAGTATATTACTAAAGAAAAAGACATATAAAATGTCAATTCATCAGGAAACATAAAAATACCAAATGTGTATGTTTCAAATAGAATGAAGTAAATGCTTACACCAACATCTAACAAAATGACTCTGCATTCCTCTTTCAACTCTCTAAATATCTAAAAGTATAAAAACTATTCTTTTCATGGTGAGGCAAAAACAGATTATAGGCCAGACTATGGAGCTATGCTTTTTCTGATCCCTGAGGTAGAATATATGTGTTTTTAAAACCTATATGAGCTCTGGTTTCTCATTCCCTTTGAAAGGATCTTGGAGTCACCAAAACAACAAAAACAAAAATTTTCCAGAATTAAAGGGTGGAAAAATCCACTATTAGAATTATAGAACTTTATACTTCAAATAAAAGAGTAAACAAAATTTGAAAAAAAAAATTAGTAAAGATACAGAGCATAGGCTCCCAATGTTTGGTCCAGCTTCCACAGCTTCTCCCTGAGACCATTTCAGGGAGTCTGCGAATTCAGAATTAATTTCATAATAATGCTGAGAGGTTATGTGTGTTTCTACTCTCATTCTATACTAGAACAAAGCATAGAAGAAAATCTTCAGAATCAGGCAATATGTTCTTATATGAGATATGGAAAATACTAAGCCTACAAGGAAAAATATATAAATTATAGAACACCTGTAATTCCAGTGGTTCAGGAGACTGAGACAGGAAGATCATATGTTCAAAGGGAACCTCACCAAAAAGTAGGGCACTAAGCAGTTCAGAGAGACTCTGTCTCTAAACAAAATGCAAAACAGGACTGGGGATGTGGCTCAGTGGTTGAGTGAGCCTGAGTTCAATCCCCAGTACCTCCCCACCAAAAAAATTTAAAAACTTGTATTCATCCAGAGACACCACCAGCAAAACGAAAAGGCAAGTCATGGATTAGAAGAAAGAATTTGCAATAAACACATCTGATGTAATACTTATATACAGAATCCCACAGATTCATAACAAAAGTCAACCAAAATATTTTTAGTTGAACAAGACTTAGACACTTTACAAAAGGAGACATACAAATGTCTAAGAAGTATATGAAAAGGTGCTCAAGATCATTAGTCATTAGAGAACTTCAATTTTAAAGTCTAGTGAAATGCCACTTCACCAGAATGACTAAAATAAAAAGGAAAATAATATCAAGTTCTGGGGAGATATGGAACACTTGAACTTTCATATACCACTGACTTACAGTGTAAAATAGTATACTTTGGAAAATAAATTGGCTACATCCTAGGTAGTCAAGCATATGCAAATTTATACATCACCTACCAATCTCAAATACACCATAATGAGCAAAATATGTCAAACATGAAGACCATATTCTGTTAGATTCCATTAATCTGAAGTTTTGAAGAAGTTCTATAAAAGGTAAAATTAATCAATGGTATATATCAGTTTTATAAATTGTACTTCAATGAAAAATTAAAAGAGGAAGTCATTTGCCATTTTCCCCCTCCAAAAAGCAAAGAAAATTCACAAAACCAAGGTGAATTCACTTAGCCAGACACACATGAACTGCATTCTTTGCCATTGGAATTCTACATCTTCCCTCAGGCTATCTCTTATAGGAGATCTAATTGCCACACTGTGGCATAGAGACTGAGTGAATCCACCAGACAAGAATTATATCAAATATAATCATATTAATGTAATTTTATTATACTTAATATAATTTTATGTTAAATATTAATAAATTCTGATTTCTTAGTTTTAGAAAAAGAGTAAGAAGTTTTAATGTCTCCTCTTGCTAACAAGTCATTTCAGATACCCTTGGTCTGCCAGTTTGGAAATTGCTGGTTCAAGTCTTTACATCAGGATATTCTGAAACCTGTGGTTCAAAAATGGTCTCAACTGATAGAGCCCAACATGGAGGAAGCGGCCAGATTGAGAAGGAGATTCTAAATCATGCTAAAGCAGTAATATTTTATTCTGTTGACTATGAGTTGCCTCTAATATTTCTTAAGAAAATAAGAACGTGTGGGAACTAAAGACACAGAGGTCAGTTTGGTCTGGGCAAGGTGGTAGTCTGAATTAAGACAGGGACACTGGGGTAAAGAAGAAATTAAGAGACATTCAACAAGCAGAATCCAAAGATGTCCAGGCAAAAACACTAACAAGTCTTGGTGGTAGACGAGATGTGGGAAACATGGCAAAAGAGATGTCATCATCTCCCTGGATTTCTGGCTCACGAGTTGCATTTGTGGTGGTACCCTTAGCAAGGAGGAAGTCCTGGAGGTAGAGAAGGTAACAGTGAATTAAGCTTTGGGCATCCCAAGTCTTCGGTGTCCAAGAAATGTCCAGTAGGCAGCTGGGAATACAACACTGATTGAACAGTGATTGCTGGGAGAACTGCACCTTTCCTCTCTGGTATGATGCTCTCCTCCTTCCTTGCTGTACTTGAGAAGAACATAAATGAATGACATCATCCTATCCCACCTCTCATGAGTTCTGTCCCAAGGTTTGGTGACACCCTGACTCTGCTGAGATTGTGGACCTTCAAGCTTATATGCCTGGCAGCTTGCTTCCCAGTCTCTTCATCATGGAACCACGTTCATGTAACAATGAAGCTTTTGGAACATGCCAGGCCTTTAGGCTTGCAGTGGACATAATGATGTACACATAGTTGCTCTATGTTACAATTATTAGATTAATAGGGAGATGGCTGGGGATGTAGGATTTGATGGCAGAGTAAGGCTGCAGGAAACAGGAAGGCAACAGAGAGGTAGTGGCCTTTAGTGTGACATTGAAGAATTTACAAGAATCAGCTGGATATAGCAAGATGGAGCAGATGAACAAGTCTCATCAGAAGACCATGAAAATACCTAAGGGGTGAGAGAGCCTAGCATACTGACAGCAAGCACTTGCTGACCATGTGTTGTGGCTGCACGCAATGTATAAGGACAAAGTGTTTGAGGTGGGTCTGTAGGAAGATCACGTGGTTTGTCCACAGAGCAAGAACTAAGCTTAGCATGCAGTTTAATGTTTCACAAGCACTTTCTCATCTGAGCTCTGTTATTTAGATGAATAATATTAACAGTCTGGAGCTGGAGAAACGATGTCCTCAACATCATCCCAGGTGTTCAGGAAAAGAACATTTGCTAGCTAGTTAGGGTGTCTGTAGCTAAAGAAAACCAGGTTATGAGGTCAAGGTGTGAGGGTCCTAGAAAAGCCTAGCCAGTGATAAGCCAGCATTGGGCTCAGAATCTAGCTCTAGCTCAGGGTGCAGACATCCAGAGAACCCACCTCAGAACGGTTCCATGGTCAGGCTGACAAAGAGTCAATGGGGCCTAGAATGCCAAAATTGGCCCAAATGCAGTTTCTTCCTGAAATAGGGCTAATTACTTCTCAGGAACGTAACACATCAATTCTAGTAGACATGGACATGATCAGATTCCTAGGGGAAGCAATAGTCATGGCAAGGACACAAGCAGACACGGAAACCTTGGGCTAAGACAGTGCAATAGTAGGTTCATGACAAGATGGGGGAAAAACACAGGGCATCCTCTTTACCAGAGGTCACAGCTACCCCATGCACACGCAGATAGCCACAGTCTTAGCACATGTTCCTGAAGAGATATCCTGTGAGCTTCTGGATTCTTCTATTGGCTGTAAGTGTATTTATGATCATAAACTATGATTTTCTTCCCTTCATGTTGGTAGAATGTGGGGACTTGCCAAAAGGACAAGGAGCCAGCTTCAACTGTCCTAGTTTTGAGGCCCAAGTAAATTTTGATGTTATAGATTATAACCCATAGAATGCAATGAGAGTCATCAGTCCATACTATATAAATACCTAAATAAACAGATGACAAAGAAATTCAACTAATAGATACAGAAGAAATGAGGCAAATTTTTAAAAATCACTTTTGGCAACATAGCAATATCTGTTCTAACTCTATCATGAGGAATAGATATCATTTGCCTTCTTAAATTATGCACTGAGAAAAACTTATCTTTTTTTCTAGAGTGTTGTTTTCAAATAGGCATAACATGAATCTAATCATAGAGAAGCATCATACAAACCCCAAATGAAAGTGATCTCATGTATTAACTGGCCAGTAATTTTCAGAAATGTCTGACAAGAAAAAGACTGAAGATGTAAAGGGGAAAAAGAGACAACCAACTGCATCATGTCATCCAAAATTGGAGCCTGCACTGGAAAAGTAACTTTATTTTGTGCTACAAAACACATGAGTGTGATCACTGGTAAAATTTAAATAGGCCTATAGAGTGGAATGATAACTATATGACTATTAATTTCCTGGTCTTGATAATTGTGCTGTCATTACATAAAGAAAGTTCTTGTTTCAAAAACACATAAAAATAAAATAAAGATGTTGTATCCACTGAAAACTAAATGTATATATATATATATATATATATATATATATATATATACACATATTTATTTATTTATTTATTTATGAAAAAATTCTTTCTCTTTAAAAAAAGAAATACACTCTGAAGAATTAGGCATAAGGAGGCATTATGTCTTGATGTAATTTCCACTGATTCAAAGAAAGAATTATAAATCAAATTTGTAACATGTTAACATCTCAGGAATCTCAAAAGTATATGAGAATTCTCTGAAATATTTTTGCAACCTTTATGAAAGTCAAATTATTTCAAAATATAAATATTTTAAAAAGATTTAAAAATAAATGGCTAGAAAATTTCTGTGAGGTTTCTACTTGAAATAATAATAATAAATTGCACAGAATCCCATACAGGATGCACTGGATTATGGCTGGATGTAGGAAGAGATCTCGTCTACTTACACCCCGTGTGGATCCAGAGTGGTTATTTTTCCTGGCTGTTTCCTATTTCCTAATGTTCTCTAGTCTAATTCCATAGTATACTGCCAGGAAATGGTGCTTATAGGCCCCTAACCCCGGTGCAACCACATTCAATGCTCTGTTGGCACACCTGGAGTCACCTCTGAGCATTCCCTGAGGTCGCAGTACTCCTGGGGCAGAAAACCCAACCCATGCCTCTAACCACAGGTTCTGATTATTTTGCCAATTGTTTCCCCTCTTCAGCATCAGACCCCTCCCCAACCCTAGAACCTGATAAAAGTTTTACAGGGTTTCAAATGAGCCCATTCACAATCACTTCTGGGTTTTAATCATATTCTGTTTGTGTTCATGTTTGATCATATTTTCTAGTGGGAAAATAATCATAAATTAACAAAAACCACAAGCTGTGGCAGGAAGAGCACTGAACTGAGGGTCTTGCTTCTACCACAACTAGCTGTGTGGGTTTGTGTAACTTACTTATATAGTTCTCATTTATAAAATCAGTAATCTGAACTAAATCTTCTTTTGTTGTTGTTATTTTGTTTTGCAGTACTGGGGATCAAACCCAGGATGCTCTACCACTAATCGATATCCCATCCCTTTTAGTTTTATTTCATTTTGAGATGGGGTCTCATTAAATTGCCCAGTCTAGACTTGAACTTGTGATCCTCCTGCCTCAGGCTGGGATTGCAGTCCTGTGCCACCAGGCCCAGCTCCAAATGTTCTTAATAATGATTATAATGGTCTCTGTCACCTCTCAAAACACTGCTTATTTGGCAAGAATGGGATCCTAATTAGAAAAGTTTACCTCCATGTATGTATAATATGTCAAAATACACTCTACTATCACATACATCTAAAAAGAATAAATAATAAAAAATACTGTTTATTGTTAAAAAAAAAAATGGTCCTCTGACTTGAAGTAGGTTGCATACCCGTAAGAACAAACTTTTCCTCCTGAGGTGAAGTGATGAGACCTTTGTGTTTGATTCTCAGAGTTGACCTTGGTTTGAGTTCATGGCATTGACACTGCTTCACCCAAGGGAAGGATTATAGCTAAGAGGCAGCATTCCCACACCCAAGTTCTATTTTGTAACAACGCCTGCCAGCTTTGCTATGTTTAGCTTAAACTATTTCTGGATCCACAACAGTTAATCACCTCTTCAGTGAAAAATTAAAGGAGAAAAAAGTGGGAGAAAAAGGAAAAAGAAAACAAAAAGAGAAGTCCTATAATCATTCCTAAATACCCGTAACTGCCCCCATCCCTGAGATTTCTCTGCTATCACTGCAACAGTGGGCACATGAGCTATGCCTGTGTCTGGTGTCCTCAGGTATCTATTTCCTTCAGTCCTGGCTCAGATCCAGCAGCTCCAAGTTGTCAAGGAGTTGGGAAAGCTGTGCCCAGTTTTGCATGAAAGCCGGATTTGGGCATACGAATTTTAGAATTATTTTCCAGACTCTTCCTTCTCCCTTGGCTACTCATCCATGCTGAAGTCTTTGGCACTTATTCCCTAAGTCCAAACTTCTGATACATCATCTCTTCTCTTGGTGATTATTAAGTACAATTCTATTTACTTTTCAGATTTTGCTTTGATCTGATTGTTCCTTTTCTCAAAGAAAAAAAAATTCCAAGTGAGAAAGAAAGTTATGCTCAATTTCCCTTGTGGGGCCAGACAAGGGAATACAATGGGAGTCTTATATCCTGGAGGAATGCAAGGAATCCCGAAGATGGGCACAGGCTGCTTGAGCGGAGTGCATTTTATAACAGAAAACACAGGAGCAATAAGAGTGGGCTGAGTATACTTGGTACAGACAGGATAAATAGACCCTGGGACTCACAAGGCCCGGAAGTTCTGAAGGTTCTGTGAAAGAGAGGTGAAAATATTTTTAGTCCTTTAACATGTGAATTTTGTAAAGTAATAATAACATAATATGAAAATATCAAACATACAAAAATAAGAGTTAGTATAATCAACACCCATAGCATTTCTCTGTATTTGTTTTCTTATGTTTTGGGGTGCGTTTTCATATTTGCTCTAATATATGCATGTGTGTATGTGTACTGCTGAAGCATTTTGAAGGAAATCACAGGCATTGGGATACTTCAGTTCTAAATACAGACATTTTTCTTTCCAAACATAAGGGCATTTTGACTCAAAAGTAATAACATTGTTACTCTTAAAATTAACAATAATCCCATAATATATGTAATACCCTGGTGTCAGTTGTCCTTCTGGACTAAAATATGTTTTATAGTTGATTTTTTTCAAAATAGGATTCAATCAGAGCAAGCCACTTGCTTGGCTGACTGCAGCATTCTGTATTTATCTAATTGTTCCCCCTCTGGTGTCATTTCACTAATCTTGTTTATCTTTTTCTCTTTTCTAGAGATTAAATCTAGAAATCTTGATCCTCAGGCTCGAGACTTTGGGTAGGATTCAGTGATGCTATGGATCACCACTATCCAAAGAAAAACTTGATAACTGGTTATACAACTAAGGACACTAAATTTGGGTTCCCAGATACTACAGTCAGTTGTACCACATAGAGATAATCTTTGAAATCACTGCGCTGCATATAATATAAACCACAGGTTATGGGTAAAATTAGGTTATAACATTCAAAAAATTTTTAGTGAAATGTTTAAAAGAAGAGAGAAGCACCTATTAAAAACAGCAGCATACTGTTACATATGTGAAATGACTAAGAAAGACATAAATACCACAACAAATATAGATGGTTCTTAACCTTGAAAAAATCCTAAAGTTTGCCTATGGAAATGGGTATCTGTAAGGAGGAAGCTTGTGAGCTATTGGGAGGTAATAGGAGGATCATTTGAAACTGAATGGATAGGCCCAACACCAGATATGGATAGCTACAGCTCATGACACAGACAGTGACATGGTTAGCTGGTAGATGTGTGCATGTATGCATTTTGGGCATCCTACATGGCTTGGCTTATCTGGGTATGGTTTATTGTGCTTACCTTGAATTTGTTATGTACAAAATCATGTACAAGCATGAAGAATGAAAGGGCATCATGCTGAAAGAGTTCCCTTGTATGTGGAGTGCATTGGAAAGAATTTTTATTTCAAAACAAACACTATCAGAATTGACTAATTTGGTAATTTACTACTTTTGTCTTGATGAATCTAGCTTGAAATTCTTCAATCTTTTGTTCTTGTTGAAGAAAAAGCTATCATTTTCATTCCATTTTTCTATTCTTTTGTTCTCTGGTTTGTTTATTGTTCTCATATTTATTATTTCCTTCTTTCTAGTTACCTTTGATTTGCTCTTATATTTATCTTCTCTACCATGTTACTTACATGTCACAAATTCTGGTGGGTTATGTATTTAATTGTTCTAAAGTTATCTAATTGTTCTAAAGTTTCTCTTTAGATACCATACAGCATCACCTAAAAAGAATCTTACCAAAAATCTTGAGCCTAAAGACCAAGACTTCTTTGATTTAATCTCTAGAAAAGAGAAAAAGATGAGCAAGATAAGTAAAATGATACCAGAGGGGAACAATTATAAATACATACAGCATCAGGTTCAAACTATATTTTAAGATTTCTACATCTGTGAAGAAGCAGTAGATACCCTCTTCCTTACACTTTTTGTTAGACTTAGCTAAAAATCCTAGATATTGTATATAAAAGGAACATAAGAACACTCTGATAGACAGAAAAATACAGATAAGCTAGGGACCTTACCTACTGCTTATTGTGTACAACATCTTAAGACAAGCATGCATGAAAATGGATTGTGCATCACGGTGATATCCACAATATCGATAGAGACAAAGTGGGAATTCTGACCGCCCACCCCCATATGGCAGTAACATCTTCCTGTCTTCAATGTGTTGGCACCTGCCCTCTTCTGTGTGTCCATGAAGACCCAATAGGTAATGGGCTTCCTTGCCTACCTGCCAGGAACAAGCCACACTTCTCTTTCCCCACCCCTCCTGTATAAGATGCAGAGTCTCATAATACATTAACCAAAATGTTCAGGTACAATTCAAAATAACTTGTTATACCAAGAGATAGGAAAATATTAATGAGAAAGACAATAAATAGATGCCAACAGCAAGATGATACTGAGGTTAGAATTATCTGACAAAATTTTAAAGCAGCAATCCTAAAAAACAAAAATCTAAAAATATGCCTGAAATAAATGAAAAAAAAATAGTGTCCTCAAAGAGAAAGGACAACAAGAAAATTTAATATGTAAATAAACACAGAATTTAAATTTTTGAATAAGCAATACAATAATTGAAATGAGAAATTTAATAAAAGAGATCAATAGCACAATGCAGAGAACAGGAAAAAGGGAACTTGAAGATAGAACAATAAAATAACTCAATCTGAACTACAGAGAAAAATCATCTGAAAAAAGTCAACAGAGACATGGGGACCTATGACAAAACATCTAATATTCATGTCACTGGAATCTCAGAAAAAGAAAAGTAAGACAGTGGGACTGAAAAAGTATTCAAAGAAATAATGACTGAAAATTCCTCCTATTTGGCGTAAGACATAAACCTACAGATCCAAGAAGTTAAATAAGTCTCCAACATGATAAATTCAAAGAATTCTATACCAACATATATTAAGAGTCAAAATTCCAAAAACTAACAACAAAGAAAAATTCAATGCAAGAAGGTTCAGAGGAGAAATGATTAGTCTCATGGAATGAAGCCAGGCTTTTGTGGACTAAGACCTCTAAAACCTCAACTAAACTTTTCCTCTTTCAAAAGTGTTCTGGTCAGATCCTTTTAGTCATAGCAATGAAAAAGTGGACTAAGTCAGAGGGTGTGAACACGGTACCTTTTGGCAGGGCAGCAGGCCTGGCACAGTGTAGTCCTTACCTGATTGGTCATGAGGAAGACCTGGTAACTGGGAAAAAGACTGGTTTCTAAGGGCCAACCAGAAAGATTCTCCATGTTGCCAGTGATTATCCAGGTTTGGAGCAGCCATGGTATAAAAAGTATTTAACCCATTTGATAACAAATGTTATCAAACTGTGGGATAACATTTGTTTCTTTTCCTATAGCTATTAGGTCACTAAAACAGATTTCATCAGATTATAAGTGCCTTATGAACACAGCACTAACTATAGAAGTAATTGATTAGATGATATCAAATATTCTTACTCCCACTTATAGAAGTAAATGGCTTACAAAAGTAAGGTTACAAACCAGGCATGGTGGCATCCACTGATAATCCCACCTACTGAAGTGGCCAAGGCAGGAGGATCACAAGTCCAAGGCCAACCTTACCAACTTAGAGAGAACCTCTGTCAAAATTAAAAAAAATATATACATTTAAAAAGGGCAGGGGATATCGTTAGTTCCTTGGTAGAGTCCCTCTGGGTCCAGTCCCCAGTATGGGGGGGAAAAAGTTACAAAATTTAGCCAAGAGACAACACCACATATATGAAAGAGACTTATATAAAGACAGAGTTGGGGTGGAGTATATTTTCTGGTGGCAACTTTTTCTTCCATTTTTGTTTTAGCTCCCATAACCCTGTAGGCTTCCTAGTTTGAGGACTGGGCCAACAGTCTTCTTCAAAGGAATGAGGATCTCTTGCTGATAGAGATTCTTGTAGGACGTGGCTCCTTCTCTTTCTTGGAATACTTTTCCTCAGGCTTTCCATCCCCCTTAAGGATAAGCTTTAGGTATCTGAGATCTCAGTGTGCATTTGGAGAAAGAGAGCACAGAAAGTCAGAGACTCTCTGAGTCCAGAAGAGCTGGACAATCCTGACACCAGGTTAGGTTCTAGCAAGCCTTTCACCTTTCCTCTTCCTCTCTTTTCTCAGGTTCCAGGGGATCAATGCTGGGACCAGATGGGGGTCTGAAGTTTCCAGGTCATCTAAACACCTATGAATCTAGATAGAAGTCTTTTCTACAGAATTTTATAGATGTTTAGAGTTAGATGTTTGTAAAACTCATAGAAACCTTGATCACTATAATCAAATTATTTAAATCTAACTACTTTCAAAACAATTTAGCACAGTTGGGTAATTGTGAAGTGCTGAAAAACAGCTATGGACCCAAACAATTCCACCCTAGCTCATGCTCAAATAACTGCATCAGGGTAAGATGTTCCCATCATTTTGGAATCAAAAAAAATGTCAACTAATTTATAATTATTTTAGAAATGAGAGTGGAGTTTTTGTTGTTTTTTGTCAATGGAGGTCTCATTCAAGGATTCTCCATAGCCCATCCATAAGGGTAAGTTATCTTCAAGTTACTTGGGAGATACAATGATGTTTATTATGAAAAGATGTTTTTTTCTAAACTGTCTTCATTTGATTTCCACTTATATAAAGATTGGGTCTGAGTATGTAAGTTATCTCTACCAATTTTCTGCTCTTTAAAATGTTCATATGTTTGCTTGTATTTGGGGGTTTGTCTTTTTGAAAATTAATGCATCCTCACAAAGGTTTTGATGCAGGACAAGGAGGGGCAAGAGGAGGAGAAAGCGAGGAGCAAGGGGAGCAGAACATAAACAAAGAAAAATAAAAACAAAACACATGGTAGCGTGCCTCATCTGCTGCTGACCTTCATGGAGACGCCCATAACCCACACGAGAAGTTGCTGCTGGTTCTCAAGCTTTCATTCCCTTAAACTCACCTCTTATCAGAGACTGAGAAGCATGTGAACTACTGGATGAAAGGGTTGGATTAGGAATGTGCAGTGCTTGGTTCTATATCAGAGCTCTGGGAGGCTGGGCTGTGTCTGCACAGTCTAGAGAGCATTTCTGGAGACAGTAATATAAAAACAAAACAAAGTCTTTTTGTCTTCCACCCACTGAAAAGGCCTGTCAAACATGCATCAGTTCTCCCCAGCCCCACCTGCTGAGATAAGCAATTATTCTTAATCCTGTGCCTCTGAAATGCAGAGGATTATGCTAGGAGTAAACGTTCTCAGAGATCATGGAAGTGTTTTTTTTTAGAAGCATGTGGAGTCAGGCTTCAGTGCTGGAGGGGCCAGACTAACTCCTGATATAGTCATCCATTGATTTTTCTCCTAAATTCATTCATTCAACAGGATAGATTGATAAACCGAAGTGCAGGTTCTGGGTTGGGTCTCAGAAGTACAAAACTGAATAGCACATCCTTGTTTTTATTCACAGTCTGGCAAGGGATACAGGTACACAATCAACAAAGCAAGGTGCCACGCAGCATGATGGTGAAGGAAACGCTTTGTGTGCTCCAAGGAACACACACCCCAGGTCAGTCCTTATGAACCAAGCCTGGGCAAGATGACTGGTATCACAACATTTGGATGAGTTTGGGGGTATTTTGTGCTTGTCTACATTTTCTGTTTCCTTTGTCCTTAAATGAGAAACCCAATCCTAGCTTCTCTTGGACACTCATTAAAATTAGTAACTGCTGCCACTTCATCTCAGGTACTGATATTTCATTTCCCCCACAGCAGCCATTGAGGTGCCTCTGGTACCACTGATGCCATTCTTTGCTTGCCCACAGGGAGGTTTCCTTTGGACTTGAGGCTGATTCTCTTTTATCACAATTATTCTGGAATCGAAGGGGAAGACTTCCCTTCATACCAGTATCTATGACCCTGTAATAGGCTCCAAGATGGAATATACCCCTGATGATATTTGAATGTCCTGCCCTAAGGAATTCAGGTCCATTAAGAAACAATTTCCTCTGTCCCTGGACTAGAGCATACCGCTCTGGTACTCAGCAGGATGCCTCTGCCCAATACCATTTGTGTCTTAATATATATATATATATATATATATATATATATATATCAATTAATATATATATATCAATTAATATATATATTAATAATATATAATTAAATGTTTAATTGATATATATATATTAATTGATTTATATATTTATTTATATATATATATATCAATTAATCATTTAACTACCTACATTTTTTTGCCTTGTCATTCTCTCATGGAAAAATATTCCTTCACACCCAAAGCTCCCCTGGTAGTATTCACATCTTCCTCTTCTTCCTGCAGATACACCTGCAGGTATTTGCAGATGTTCTGTCCTTCTGAGTCCAAAGCAGCATGAGAAGCAAGCCAAACCCACACAGTTCCCTGCATTTGTGACACTCTGAGTTCCAGCACAGTGCAGAAACTCTGGGTGACCCTTGGAACTTCAGAATGCAGGGAAAATGCTTCGCATGCTCTGTTTTTATATTGGAACTCCTTAAAGAGTTAAAATTGCACAAGGGAAAAGGAGAAGGGAAGACAAAAACCAAGTTATTGACTTACCACATACATGAATAAAACTTTATAACACATTGAATAATTTAATTACATTTCATCTTACTATTCAAAACATGTTAAATCTACAATGAATGCCAGAAAGTCAGAAATACTCTTGATAGGAGATGGGGTGATTTTGTTTACCATCTGTTGTAAATTGCAACATAGCCCAAGGTTTATAAAGTGAAACATTCCCCAAACCTCATCCCATGAAAAGGGGCATTTCTTTTTTCTTTTCTTTCTTTTCTTTCTTTTTTTTTTTTTTAGGTCTTCTCTGAATTTTTATAGGAACTCTCACAGAATCTTACAGGAACTCTTTCAATCATCAGGAAGTGTGTGAGAGCCAACAAAGTCAAAAACAAAATTTTTGGGCCTTTACTCAACAGGCAATTTATAAGCATGAAATATGCCTCTGGTACATTACTAAACCCTGAAAAATTACAGAATGTAAATAAAACATGATCTTCCGTAGTCTCCTACGGAAAACTATTCATATTATCATAAATAGAAAAGGCTTAAAGGAGTCACAGGCACACAGAGATCACTTAGCAAACAGCTCCTTCAGTCATTAGCATCTGTGCTACAATGGAGACACAAGAGTCTCCAAAGATCTTGTGGCAGCACAGGGAAGAAAGGTGGAGGAAGATAATGCAAGATCCTCCAAGGGGGTGTCCCGCTCATGCCCCATGCAGGCAGTGGAAATGGGGTTCCCCTCAGTGGAATGGGCTGGTTGAGAAATAAAAGCTAGGAAAAGTAGAATAACAAAAAGACCACAGGGCACAGAAAGCAGTTTCAAAAACAGGGGCAGGACAGGCAAGCTGTTCTGATGGATGGAATTCCTAGACTCTGGCCAAAATGGAGCCCGTGCCTGCTTTATTTATATTGGAAACATCAAAGGCCTTCCATAGAATGTTCTTCACCAAAAAAGGTTAAACTTGGGCTTTCCAGTTCCCAGTGAGTTACACCCATCTCTGGAACTATTATGAGGGATCTTCCTAGCAGAGCAGAGATAAAGGTCACATGCATTGGGTAATCTATTGCCCTAGGAGAGCCATGGATAGATACCAAGGCCAAGCCTAAATCTCCCTGCCTTCCATGCAGAGAGAAGATCCTCAAGTAATTCACAGATGGCTTCCCGCAGGGTGCTCTAAGATGAGCATTGGAAAATCAGTGAGCTATTCCAGTGAGGAAGAGGAAAGAGCATTCCAGGCAGGAGGAAGAGCATAAGGAAAGCAAAGACCTGAGTTGACCCCCTGACTGAAGGAATGTGAATGTGTCCTATGTCAAGAAAATGCAGGGTTGAAAAGATGGGTGTGAACAGATGCAAATATCAAGGCAAGTTGGGTCCAGATTATGAAGGACATTTGAAGGTCAGACTTTATAGACAACAGGGGCAAACATTTTTTTTTGGGGGGGGAGGAGTTGATGTGTTCAAATCTATAATTCTGGAAACTACAATCAGGAGGTTCTTGTAAAACAAGAGGAGATAAAATGAGGAGACCAAAATAGGCACTGAATAGCAGAGAAGTTGACTTAGGAAAGAGTGAAAAGGCAGGCTTTTCTTGTTATGAATTACTGTTAAAACGGTCTTTCCAAGTTATTGGGTACAGTTTTTAATGAGATTCATTTCTATTAACTGCAAATCTTTTTTAATGAAAGGAACAACTGGATTTTTACAATCTGTTCTTCCTCACTCCTTTCCCCAGAGCCTAGGGAGGTAACCTGTTAAATTTTGCAGGCACCACTTGGTGGCAGCTGCTGGAATTACAGGCATAGGACCCCAGAGACTGTATAACCAAGGTGTTTTTGCCAACCTATTGGGAAGTAATGACAACCGTCATGCTGAGGTTTCATTACTTTCTCAGGATAGGAAATGATTTGGGAGGGGGGCGGCTCTAAGAATAAACATTATAAAGGTTCTTGCTGCAGCTAATGAAATGAAATGCTGCCATTCCACATGAGACAGCAGAAAGGGGTGGAGGGCAGGAGCAGAGGACACCAAGAGAAAATAGTCCAATCTTACACATCATCCAAGCCTGACTAATGGACTGCTGGACGTTATAGGAAGAATGATGTAGGAAGACCCCTGTTATTTGAAATCAGAGATCCTTGTTGTTAACCATAGTTGTTTGGTTCTAGGTTTGGCATTAGGGTACAAAAGAACTTAAAATAGATGATTCGTTTAGACTTTGTTTAAATAACACCTTCAAAAATGAAAGAAAAATAATGAGTCCTCTGGCTTTGGCCATTTTGTAATACCCTTTATAAAACCATCCATCAAAACTCCAAACCAATTCCATCATTAAAATCTTTCAAGTACAGCCTAATTTGACCACTGTGGGTCACCTCACTACTGCCACCACTATCCTGCCTCTAGCACCTCTTGACTGTTCCTTGCTCTCTGCAATAACCTCTTGGCTAGCCTCCTTGCTTGCTTCAGCTGCAGATCACCCTTCCCATGGTCAGTCGGGATTTTCTTTCTGAAGAGTAAAACAGATCAACTCACTCCACTGACTTTGAGGTAAAAATTTCATTCCTTACCAAACCTACCAGGTCCTCCCTTATCCACCCTTGCTACCTCTCAGACCTCATCTACCCCCACCCTTACTCCCTTGCTGCAACTCCTGTTGGCTCCTGGCCACAGAAACATGCCAGGCACCCTTCTGATTTTAGGATTTTCTGCAACTTCTTAACTGTCCAGAGTGTTATTATGCCCTCTATGGCACCTACTTCTAATACACCTTCCTCCAGCCCTTTACTATGCCCCTTTCTGTCCCCCATAGGATTTTTTCCTGATACTGTATTATACATGTTTATTTGTTGGTCTCCCTCCCTGGAAAGTAAATTTCATGAAGTCAGGGGTTCATTCTGTTTCATTTAACTGTTTTGTCCCTATTCCTAGAATAATGCCAGGTACACAATAGGTTCTCAAACATGTATTAAAGGCATGAACAACTGGATGAACAATATACTATCTTTATTTCCTAACCCCACAACCACTGCTCTTCAGTTCTGAAATAACACTTACCTTTACCTGCACAACATCCTTGGCCAACCTGGTCTAAGTGATTTTCCATGAGGTGAAGGCATAGAATAGGCTTTAAAGCAGATGACACCAGACTATGCTCTTCAGGCCACTTCAGCTCTTCAGATAACTTCTCAGGAACTCAACAGCTGCACACATTCTGCCTACGAAGGGGAATTTAAAGTGTGCATCATATTAGCAATAAACCTCAGAAAACTCAATGGAGGTATGCCATAACTCTAAATGACCTCAATGGAGTCCAGGGATGCATTACCCAAGCAAGATATAACTTTAAATAAACAATGCATGATTTCAATCTTTTTATTGAGTAACTCAGAAACGGCCACTTCTTTGAGGGAAAATAAAAACAAAGCAAGCTTTCTGCTGCAGGAATCAGGGAGGGCTGAAAGGCACTCTAGCCAAAGCCATAGTGCCCTCTACTGGCCATTGGTAGCTAACAAAGATGTGGGCAACCACAAAGAGGAAGCCACTGTTTGTATATTCAGATCCATTCATGGGATTATTAGAAAACATTTCAGTGCCTTCAAACAAAATGAGCTATAGCTATAATAGAGGAAGATATTCAGTCTGTATTATCAAGCAGGTTAAAGATTACTACAAGGAACAGAAATTTGGAATTAGAATGAGATAGACATTTAATCCAGCAGGTAGAGGTGTAAGAAGTGTGAGATGATGCCTGAGCTGAGGTTTCAAAAGAAACTAGGAGGTGGCCAGGTGCAGAGAGTGTTGTACACACGGGGATTTACATTCCAGTGATGAAACCACAGATGCGGAGGCATGGAGGTGAAAGAAATGTGGTTAGGGACTCCAGGTGTAGAAAGTTAGGATAATTACTTTTGGCTGCCTATCTACCAGTCATTCTCCCACCCATCTTTCCTTGCTGATTTGCTTCTTCTTGGCATCTGAGATAATAATTTTCCTAGTTGCTTTTATGATTAAAGATATACATCTGACCCAATTCTGCTCAATGAGATATCAGGGGACATTGCTGGAGGGATGGATGAGATATAATTTCTTCCATATCAAAACAGGAGAAACCCATGAGGGGCACCCTCCACTTTCAATCTACTTGTTGATGTCACAGGAAGCTATTGCTGTTACATGAAGGTGTTGCTATTGCTGCCATCTGGTGACCATGAATGGAGACATTACCAACACTCTGGAGATGGCAATCTTTGGTGGCCTCATGGAGATACTGAATCACCCTGATACCACCTATCTCTGGATATTTTATTATGAAGGGGAAAAATAAAGTAGCCTCTTGATCAGATATTCTATTATTTGTAGCCAAGACATATCCATTGCCATGCTCACATTCCATAACATGAGGAACCAACGATTGATTTTAAAAGGTTGTAATATAATGAAATTTGTATTTCAGAGAGTCCAGGTTAAAACAAGCAGAAAAATTTATTTATTTTTTTAAAGAGAGAGAGAGAGAGAGAGAGAGAGAGAGAGAGAGAGAGAGAATTTTTAACATTTATTTTCTAGTTCTTGGCAGACACAACATCTTTGTTGGTACGTGGTGCTGAGGATCGAACCCAGGCTGCATGCATGCCAGGCAAGCGCACTACTGCTTGAGCCACATCCCCAGACCCAGAAAAATTTATTAAACAAAATGGGACAAAAGGCAAGAAGACCAACTAGGATGCTTATGATGGTGTACATGGAGATGGAGAGAAGAAGGCAAAAATTAGGGCCTTTTGAACTGATGTACACATACACACAATTTTAGAGGTAAAATGGACAAGATGTGGTCATTGGTGGGAGAACTAGTAGGTAAGATAAATGAAAGAATTAAGAGGTTAGGTAATTACATAGGTGGATGAGTCATATCCTGGTGATTTAGATTTTTGAAGAAGAACCAGATCAAGGATGGGATAGAAATGATTAATTCTGTTTGGGACATACTGAGTTCGAAGAACCCAGAAGAAATGTCCAGTGGGCAGCTTAATCTTATATCTAGAGCTCAGAAAATCTGGACTTGAGGTAAAGAGTTTCAACGTTATCAACATGTACATGGTAAATGGATCCCTGAAAAAAGTTCAGTCTTTTTAGAGCATATGTATAGAGAGGGAGACAAGAGGACTGAGTTGGAAAGGAGACTTCATGGTGACCAACATTCTCAGACAGAAGGAAAGTCTCATACAGACTATGAAACCACAAAGGAAGGAAGCAAAGAGAAAAAAATGCCTCCAATGGTAAATACAGTTTCCACAAGGAAACGTCTACTTCAGAAGATGTAAATGAAATAGGGTCAGAAAAGGACACCATGGTGACCTTCACCAGAGTGGTTCTGTGGAGTGCTAAGTGCAGAAGTCAGAGTGAGTTAAGCAAAAAAGATGAAGTGAATCTGACCTAAGTTTATTATTTTTTATTTTTTGTGTTCTAATTAGTTAAACATGCAGCATTTCTGTTCATTTTACACAAATGGAGCACAGGTTTTCATTTATCTGGTAGTATATGACATAGAACTGCACCATATGTGCAGTCATACATGTACCCAGGGTAATGATGTCTGTCTCATTCCACCATCTTTCCTACTCTTGTGTCCCCTTCCTCCCCTCTCTCCCATTTGCCCAAAGTTCCTCCATTCTTCCCACTCCACATTATGTATTAGCATCCACTTATCAGGGAGAACATTCAGCATTGTTTTGGGGGGATTGGTTTACTTTGTTTAGCATGATATTCTCTAACTCCATCCATTTATCTGCAAATGCCATAATTTTATTCTCATTTAATGCTGAGTAATATTCCATTGTGTATATATACCACAGTTTTCTTATTCATTCATCTATTGAAGGGCATCTAGGTTGCTTCCACAGTTTAGCTATTGTGAATTGAGCAGCTATAAACATTGATGTGTCTATGTCACTATAGTTTGCTATTTTAAGTCCTTTGAGTATAGACTAAGGAGTAGAATAGCTGGGTCAAATGGAGGTTCCATTCCAAGTTTTTTAAGGAATCTCCATACTGTTTTCACAGTGGTTGCACCAATTTGCAGTGCCATCAGCAATTTATGAGTGTACCTTTTTCCCCACATCGTTGCCAACACTTATTGTTGTTTGTATTCTTGATAATTGCCATTCTAGTTTTTCTTTTAAGAAGATTTCTATGAAAGGAAGGAGGAAGATTGAAGACAGGGAGTGCATGGGGTCCAGGAAAAGGCATCTATTCAAGATTGGGAGGATTGAATGTGTTTATATATTGAGGAGAAAGAAGCACTGGAAGGGGTGGAGCAGGTTTGAGAGGAATACAGGTGGCAACTGATGGAGTGAGGTCCCTGAAGATTCAGGGGGGAGTTGGAGGCATGAGCCTTGAGAACAATTTCAGATTGCAGTTCCCTCTAAAGAAACTTAAATCCAACTCTCTAAAGGAAAGTTCAGTCAATCTATACTGGAGCTACCCATTTCCCTAGGATCGTGCAAGGGTCCCAGCACAGCATCAAAACATCTGGATGGACACTCCTATTGCTGACCACAGTGGTTATCACAAAGATGCTAATTCTTCAAGCCTGCAGGACCTGATCTTCTTTGGGTGATACTGATAGCCCATAGAACTGGGAAGTCAGCATTATTAGATTTATCACATAGACAACTCCACATTCCCCAGGGAACCACCAGAGGGTTCCATTAATGATTGGAATTCCCATGTCTTGTCCACCTCCAGTCTCCTCCTAGTACTCAGAAAATCATTCCGCTCCTACATATGGTACCTTCATTGTGTTGGTTTTTGTTGTTGCTGTTGTTGTTGTTGTTTTTACCTAAATAAGCTGCCTCTCCTCATAAAGGGGGAGAAAATGAAAGGAGTAGATGAGATGAAAGTGAAAGTTGTGTGATTCTCCAGAGGGGGGGGGGAAGCATGCAGCCAGCCTCCCTAATACAAGTATCATAGGAATATTCATGTCATGATCTAGAGAGACTTCAAAACATGGCAAGGGTACAGCTTAGGAGTTGTATTGCTTTAATATTGGCTGGCAAATGATACAATGTCATAATATCTCAGGGTCTCACTAACAGATTAGGATTTAATCACTCCCTACCCTTAGTCTGATAGTCCCAAACCTAAAAAGGTAATTTGTCATTCTTACCTAAAAATCAGCTAGCTCTGTGAATCAGATGTTCCTTCTGAAGACTGAACTACACATTTTCAGTTCAGAAGAAGAAAGCAACTTTATTTTGAAAAGTAAAGGCAACAATCCTCTTTAGATATTTGGATAAGGACCAAAGTAGTGCTGTCTATAAAGCCCAGAACTTCTCTGAATAAAGATTCCAGAACCCATTAGTTAAGATGCATCATAAAATGCAATATTTTTAAGAGAAAAGGGGAGGTATTGGTGGTAACTGATGTACAAAGAGGAGTCTTGCTTTTTACACAACAGTCTCCAGCAATATGCAGGGAAAGGGGAGCTTGGTAGATGGAAAGGTGCATTCCCGCTCTCCTGTAGGAATGCCCCCAAGGTGGAAATAATTGCATCAGGCCATCAGAAAAGCTGAACCTTATGATTAATGACTATCTGAAATCAGATTAAGCACAATGAGGTTAAAATTTAGCTTTTTGCACAGCTCAGCTATACAAACAACACTCGGATCGGATGATCTGGCCTTTCCAGCCTCTGCGAGCATTTCCCCACCAGCTGGCATCCCACATTGCTTGAATGAATGTTGAACCATCGTTAAATAAATAAATCCTTGCCGCCAGTCCTCCTGAGGCCTATTACACAGGACTGCCCATGTGAGAAGCAGCTTGCTTACACAAATCAGTGCCTGAAATTCAAAGCATCTGGCCTAGTGACTTCAATTTTAGACTTATATTTGAAAGCACAGCTTGATTTCTCTGTTCATTAAGCATATCTCACGTGGTCAGCAGTCCCACAGGCCTCTCATCAGGCCTCAAGTTCAGCTCCTTGGGAGGATAACAGCTGATATCTTTGAGAAGCCCCCAAGGATAATGGGGGAGGAGGTGCGGATTGCACAAAACCATTTAAACATAAACATACTGTCAAACATAACTTGAAAATTTTCTAAAATCTATAAAGCCTTGTCATGGAATTGGCAACAGTCAGAGCTTATATATTGCTTATATAAATTATAATTGAATAATATGGCATTCTCATTAATGCAGAAAACAAAATGACCCTCTGGCACCTAGTCTGAGGTCTTAAGACTCTATCTCCTGCTCAAAGGAAACAGGATTCCTTGAATAAATATTCAATTGTAGTTCCAGGGCAATAAATCTACCAGATGTGTCACCTTTCACCTCACCAGAAAGCAAGGAAGATATAGGTGGGAAACCTAGGGTTGTATGGAAAAACCTCAGAATTCAACTCAAATGGAGTCACACTTCACATTGGCCCAAACAGTAGCAATTTGAGTATCAGTAAGAATAACTGAAGCATATCAAATATGCTAGATCCATGAGTTCACAGTGGTACTTACTGGTCACTGTTAGAGATGCTAGTGAATGAACTCTGTTTTCAAAACAGGAAAACAGAAGGAAAAAATTCCAGATTTTATGCTACTTTTTGATATAGTCTGTACCACTGAGAAACAAGTAGTAGATAAAAGGAAGTTTCTTTTTATAGAAGTATTCTAGTAAATAAATGAAAAATAAATAAGTTAGGATATTACTTTGCAATTCCTGATGAAGTAATGTGTCCAAAGAGACTGCCAAAATCACAGAAAAATAAATTATCAAAGATTAAATGTCACTCAATGAAAGAATTCACTAAGGGCCTGTCCTGTCTTGCAAAAAACTCAAGGTCCTTCTCTAGATCTAACTTCCTAATTACTAGAAACAAAGAGGATGTCAGGAACATGCATACCACCACCACGGGGATGCAAAAGAAAACTAAAAACTGTGGGGTGCTCTGCAGTGAATGATTTCATGCCTTTATCAAATGGCAAGAAAACTATATGAAGTGAGAACAGATTGAGTCTTAAGAGACTATCAACCCTCCCACAAATAAAAGAAAGTAGGACATCCATGTTTTTCATTGACCCTGGAGTAATCCCTCAGAGTTCCCTTTTTCCCAGGATCTGAACTGAAGCAATGCTCCACTCCGATACATTGATAGTCTCCAGTCCTATCTCCTACCCTAATATTTCTCATCCTTCCCTAACATTGAGATACCAACCCTCCCCCATTCCCTTTAGTGCTCTGTATAAACTGCTTACTATCAGCCACATGAGCCCTAAGATGCTGCAACTCGGATATCACCAAGAGGTCTGGTTCTGGGAAGCTCAAGGGGCTGGGAAGGTAAAACTAGTGCTAGAAGCTGGGTCTGTAATGGTTGGCCAGTGCAGGGAGAGTAATGGAGCACATCTGAACCATAATCCCACAGGTACAGCCAGGAGACAAGCATCAGGGCATCAAATGTAAATATTAAACTTAAAAGTAAATGAAATTACAAATGGCAAAAAAACCAAGAGCCAGAAATTGGTTGGGACCTAGACTGGAGGGGAAAGAGGAAGGGAATAATTGAGAATGTTTGAGATTGAGGTGGCAGGGTGGACACTAGTTGATTTTTGCTTGTATGGCTTCTTGCTTTCACTTTGGGAGCTGCTGCTTCTCCATCCCCAAACCATAAACCTCCTATTCCACAAGGGAGAGCAATGACAATTACGGGACTACCATAGGGCCACATCCACCTAACAAGAGAGATTGAACCAGAAAACTGGCCCAATGATGAACACAGACCCAAGTGGGGCCAATCAGAGTTCTTCCATGAGATGTTTCTATTTGGAAGAAAAAGGGACTCTCTTCCTATAAGGATGAAGATTTGTACCTGTCAGCAATTATCTTTCTCGTGACATGCAAAAGATGTCTACAGCAGATGAGAATTAAGCCAACACATTAAAAAAGAGTGGAAACATGCACAGATGAGAAATTTTTTAAAAAAAAATTCCTAAAAATTAAATTCCAGGTGCAGCAGCACACATCTGAAATCCCAGCAGCTTGGGAGGCTAAGGCAGGAGGATTTCCAGTTCAAAACGAGCCTCAGCAATTTATCGAGGCCCTAAGCAACTCAGTGAGACCCTGTCTCTAAATAAAATATTAAAAAGGGCTGGGGATATGATTCAGTGTTTAAGCACCCCTGGGTTCAATCCCCGTAGCCCCCTGGCAATTTTTTTTTAAGAGAACAATAAGCGCCAATGGCATTTCTTAGTTCCTAGAATTGCTTTTGTTTGTTTGTTTGTGACACTGGGCTTTGAACCCAGGAGTGCTCTACCACAGAGCTACATTTCCAGTCCTGATTTTTTATTTTGATATAAATATCTTGCTAATTTGCCTAGTCTAGCCTTAAACTTGTAATCCTCTTGCCTCAGCCTCACTAGGAGCTGGGATTATAGGTGTGTACCCACCACACCCAGCTACTTCTAGTCTTGTCCAAAAGTGAATTCTACCCTAAAGTCTACCGATTGCATTTACCAACTCATTCCTTTTTTGTTCAGTTTTGTTTTAGTGTATGTTGGTAATTGTCACTTGCAATCAAGATCTTCACTGTTGTAATGAATAGGAGAGGTATGAGCTATATTCAGCCCAAAGATTCACAAGGCATGACTTTTCCTGCTTGATCAACATCCATTTATTTGGTCTCTCCAGTTTGATACCTCCCATCTTTAAAGTCTGATTGGCTCGAATCTTATGAGTTCCTGCTTCCCTTGCCTAAAGAATAAGGGAATGAATTTTTTTAATATTTATTTTTAGTTGTAATTGGACACAATATCTTTATTTCACTTATTTATTTTTATGTGGTGCTGAGGATCGAACCCAGGGTCTTGCACATGCAAGGCAAGCGTTCTACTGCTGAGCCCCAGCCCCAGCCCAAGGGAATGAATTTTAATAAGTCTATACTAGTTGCAGTCTACAAATAATCAAAACCATGAATTGTCACTGTTTAATATCATGTTGGCTGAAAAGAGTATTTTGGAAAGTGAAATTCATTTTCCCATAGATTAAATTACCATTTTAGATATGTATCATAAAGGAGGACTTTAGAGTGGAGATTAGAAGAACTGATTCTAGCCCCAGAATCTGTGAGCCTTGTTTGGGCTTTGTTTCACTAAACCACATGGCATGCCTATACTGTGTATTCCAGTATTTTAAATACTTCACATGTATGAAATCACTGAATCCTCAACAAATGACCATAACCATTAGGAAGGTGCTATTATATCCCTTCTTTTACCATGAAGGAATCTGGGGCTCAGAGAGTCTCATTTACTCAGTATAACAGAGCTCTTGAATAGGAGTGAGAGGTTCTGTGTTTTGAATTTGAGGACTTGTGTTCCTCATCTACAAAATATGAGTTACTAGATAACTGCTGTTGTACAAGAAAAGCCTGAACTTTGGAGTCAGAAAAAATTGGTGCTATAATGCTCAGCCACGGTTTCTTCATATGTAAAATTGACACCTTTCTCTTGGGTTTGTTGCATAAATTACACAAGCATCTATGGAAATGCTCAAGAAAATCCCCTCCCCTGCCACCTCTGTGAAGCAAATGAACTATGCCCTATATATTTTTAGGCAAGATACAGGGGCATTTGCGACTTTCTTAGGACAAGGAAATATCTGCCACAAATGAAGAAAGAGAGTTGAAATTAGATGCCACCCCAGGCTTATGATTTCTACCTTGAAGAAAAATAATGTGTCCAGACAGGTATCTCTCTCTCAGAGAATACTTACCAGTGGCCAATGCAGAAGTTCAGCTGTGTGTGCAGACAGAAGCCTTTTCTATCCACAGCCCACCAAGAGAATCATGCCAGCTTGGGTCAGGACCATGAAGACGACTGAAACATCCTCTCTTCAGCAGGGGGTTAAAATCAGCAAACTTAGCTATGGGACAGTATCTGGCCCTGGATAGAGAGTAACCCAGATGAGAGTGAGGCTTAGGATTCATCCCCCACTCATGGACCTGACATTTCCATCTCCTTGTGATTTAAAGAATTAGAATAGGAATTCTGGTATAAAGACAGCAGTGAAACAGAAATTTTCTAGTCCTCTTCCAGGACAACAAGATGAATGGAAATAAAATTGGTGGGGGCAATGCCATTTTGAGCACAGCTAGAAAAGAGATATAATCCTCAGGCTCAAAAGGCATCTAGGGATGGTCCAAAGTAGCCAAGCAGGTGCAAAAATGTCATAGGAAGAAGTTCTGCAGGGGTAATGCTTAGTGAGCTGTCTCAGGGGCTCACAAGGTGCCAGCAAGAATATACTTCCTCTAGGTAAGCAGCTTCCCTTGATGTGACAGATAAATATCCTTGATATAACAAGAGTTGCAAAATCTGTGGAGAAGGGTAGAATTGGATTGAGGATGAGCTGCCTGCAGTAGGAGGTAGGGTATATATTGTGCATCACTTCAAAATCCTCTTGGCCCTACTTCTTACTCCTGCCAAGCTGCAGCATACACTTGCATGCAAGTTTCACTGATTTGTACAGATTCAGCTAGTGCCTTGCTCTATATTAGGGCTGCCTACTTGATTCTTGGAAACCTACTCTTGTATTCAGCCATGAGATACCCAGAAGTGTCAGGGATAGGAGCCAAAAGACAATTGTTTCCCATTTCACTCCCCAAGAAAATATTCCTCCTCAGCATTTTCCAGTGGGATCTAGTACTAGATGCCAAAACATGACACCTCTAGAACAGCTTGGGGGACCAACCTGAGAAAGGCAGTACCAGAAATGGTCCCAGAATGCATGTACTCAGAATGGAATTTTGGAGATGATTACCCACCAATCAGGTGGCATTAAGGACACCATTTGTAGTGGTCATTGATGGACAAATAATCACAATTATCAACATTTTCCTTTGGGGGTTAGGATTAGGTACAGAGGGAAGGTGAAGTTACACATGGGACTTGAAGGGTATAGGGCAACTGTAATTATAAAGACTGTAGCACTATTTTGGTAATTGCTTTGAATATCCTGAAAAAAAAAGATGGCTACAGGTCAGCCAACCATGAGCTATAAAAGCCAGAGAATCTCTAAGGAAGCCTTTGGGAGGTCTCTACCTTCTGCAGCAAAGCAGACTCTAATAGAAATCTAAATCAGAATCTGTTGAGATAAAACTGTAAAGAAAATGGAATATGCTATTTTAATAGTATCTTACATTGAAGTCAGGGAACATGGAACCCAGAAAACAGCAATGGAACTGGCTAAGTGCATGAGGCCCAGAATCTTGAACTTGGGTTTTTCTGAATTATCCCACCTGACAAATTCTCCCTCTACTTCTCTAGGGAAGACCAGCCCTCCCCTTGCTTGAAGCCCCTCAGGTTCCATCCTCCTCCACCCTCAGGCTGCTGTTTTAAAATCTCAGCCCTTGCTGCCTCTCTCTGCCTCTGGGCCAATATTGTCACAGATTAGTCACCCACAGCAGAGAGATGCAGTGTCTTCCCTGCAAGAAATAATCCACACCATGAAGAAAGAAGAGACTGATGCACACCAATAGGTACGAGTTATACATGTGGGAGTGGATTTCTGGAGAGTGAACTGGGGATGGGAGTTAGGAATACAAGGCTGAACTGGGAAAGATTTATTGGCAGACCTGATAAAATTGGCTTGTTAAAGGATCAAGGGCTTCAGCAGCATATGACAGGGAAAAGGGAGATCTTAAGTACTGCCTACATTTGAGGATTTTAAAACCACCAGGGGAATTTGTCAGTTTTTACTTTTTTTTTTTTTTTTTTTTGCCAGCAGAGGGCAATCTAGGCTCCATGAAACTACTTACAGGAAAAATAAGAGAAAGGCGGGGAGGATATAAAATATATAATCATCAGATGACACTAAAATGTTGGTGTTTGGATACATTATGTCAGTCAATCCAGGTTTCCGCAGACTCATGAACTATCTTCCTCCGCCCAATTGCTATTTCCTACGCAACAATTTCAAATCCTTGATTTTTTTGGGGGTGGGGGCGGTATTAGGGATATCCCTAATATGAACTGAGCCACATCCCCAGCCCTATTTTAATTTTATTGGCAGGGTCTCACTGAGTTACTTAGTGCCTTGCCTTTGCTGAGGCTGGCTTTGAATTCACGATCCTCCTGCCTCAGCCTCCCAAGCCGCTGGGATTATAGGCCTGTGCCACCTTGACAGTCCTTGATGTTCTTAAACCGAAAAACCAAGAGAAGAGGCTATGTTGCTGTCAGCATCCGGAGCTTACTTGTGCATTCTGCAGTGCTTTTCACTGTCTTGTCATGGAAATCACTTGCACTACAAGGTGAGAGGAAGCTGGTTCCTTCTTTCTCCTCAATTGCCAGCCCATGTCCATTAATTGATCCTTCTCCAACATACTCACAAATCAATATTCCCAAGAATGAACCAGGGTTTCTCAGAGTGTGGCTTTGTCAGGACCTGCAAACAAACCATAGGGTGGGACAGGAGCTGTAAAACATGAGAACCCTGGCCTTATTCCTGGTGTGCTCAGGACCCAAGAATCTGCATTTTAACATGCGTCCTTCGTGATTCTGATATGCACTGAAGCATGTGACCCACTGATCTAAACAAGAAAAGCAAGAACTCTGGCAGTGGCCCCATGTGGGGCTTTTGAGACTACCATAGACAACCCTTTCTCCTGACCCCTCAGGATACAGGAAGTTAGCAGTGAGGCATCAAGGAATGGCAGGGAAGAGAGAAGATAGAGACTCCAAGTCAGCACAGACTCAGATCAGGATGCCTTTTGTCCTCAATTTAAAAAAAAATAAAAGAAAAATCACTGGAGTTCCTGAATTTGCAAAATCACTCTTGAGTAAGGGTAGAAAAGCATATATCAAATATTATTGAATCAATAAACATGAATACCTTAAAGCAAAAAATTAACAAGAAAAAGTCAGTGAGCAGTGTCCTGCTTATTTAGAACATTTGTATCTAGAGGAGTACTTCCCAAACTTGTGGGAATCTGAGTCATTTGGGAAGTAGACTGGGACTCTCCAGAGCATGTTGAAGCAGCCACCAAAGCATGCCTGAAGTGCCACCTCTCAGGTCTGCAGAATATGCCTGGATTTTCCCCACTCGTCATTCTACATAGAAAATTCTATTGTGTGTGAGAGCACAATGAACAATTATTTGGGGAAAATAATAATAGTGAATAGTGTGTCAATGTTTCCTTATCATGTTCAACACCACAGGCAGGGATTAAAAACCAGGAAACAAGAAGCTGATCTAGTAGAACAGTGATACTCCAAGTGTTGTCCAGAGATGGGCAATAACACTATGGAGCTTGGTAGAAATGTGAATTCTCAGGTTCTGGCTCCAGACTTAGGACTGGTTTCTGGAGGTGGGGCTCAGACATCTGCTTTAACAAGACCCATGATTCTGCTTATTTAGAATACTGATTCACATCAGCACTGCAGATTTTTCCTAAACCTTTCTGATGGTAAATATAATTTCCTAGGCCCCTCTGTGGGCAACTCTGATTCAGAGCATCTGGAACAAAAACCTTGAAATTCAGTTTGTACAATTAACCCCAGGTGCGACTTTTAGGAAGGTTGAGGTACTCTAGGTCCCTTCCTAATCTCTTATCTACCTGAGTTCTGATGAAGGCAGATGCTTGGATAAGAAATATACATTAGAATCACTGGTAGAGCTTTTTAAAAATAGATTCTCACGTTTTCCAAACTCCAGCGAATCCACCTTCTGTTCTAAGCAAATGGTTTTGAGAAGCTCTTTGCTTTTGCTTTTAATGTGGACAATTTCACTTGTCAAGCATTGTAGCCTTCTCTAAGTGAAAGGCCACCATCATCTACTCATTTGCACTGAGTGACATTCAAGGGCCTGAACTTTAAGTAGCTAGCACTCAATGAGCCCTTAAAAACAGCTTTGCTGGTCAATTTGACAGCTCCTTTAACCTGGAGTCAGAACAGGTCTCAACAGTGGCGCCCAGAAAAAGCTGGTATTGGCCTTGTTGTATTGCATGTCTTCTCTCCCAGCCACCACCCAGAGTTCTTAGCGCAGGTGTCACGCCTCTTTCTTCATCTTAAAGTCTGTCCTTCCACTCCATCCACAGAAGATGAAGGGCAGTGGGCATGTTAAGCAGTTGTTAACCTGGCTGGTGAAACAATGGGTTTTAAAATGTGTCCACATGGTTTCATCCAGTATGTTAGATGCTATCCTGGAAGTAACAGCCTGAGAAAACACCGATTTCCTAAGCAATATATGCAGTGATGGTCCAGGTTATATACCACATATACATAGTCCCACAGAAGTTTCCATTTCTGGTCATATTCTTATTGTGTACTTATTTACAAAGAAGATAAATTGAGTGTGGGAGGGAGGACTATGTTTCCAGAGTTTTCTCTTTAAGACCTATTAAACCTATTTGAAAAATAGAGAAACAATCGTCCCACTGAACTTGTTTACCATTTTAGGTTCAGTTTAATTCAGTTCCACTTCCATTTCTGAAAGTTTGTTCTGTGATTACTTTGAAGGGCAAGAATTTTGGAGAAGTTTAACTTCCACTGATAGTCCACAGAGTTGTCTATTCTTTTCTATATTTATGATTTCATTACAAACTATTTACTACATAGTTAAATAAAAATAAGAAATTCAAACAGTTATGAATCTGCTAAGTGTATTAGTAATAATCTCCAGAAGACTCCCTGAAAAAAAAGGTTTTTTGAATCCTGGAATCTATGGTCAGGGCACTTTTATTTCAATTCATATTGACTCATAATGATATTACTCTATTTCGTCAGGTTTTGATGTTCGTTATCCTTTAGGTCACAAAAATAACATTAGACAGATACAGCTGATATGACTATATCACATTAAAGATAATGGAATGCTTTATTGGTTCAAATATGATTGAATGTCTCTTTCTGGATTCACTATTCTGTATAGACTATGCTTCTACTGTTGCATTAACAGTATACTACCTTAATTACTAAAACTTTATGATGTTTTAGATTTATATAGGGTAAGTCCTCCAAGTTTGTCCTTCAAGAAAAAATATCCCTTTGCTTTTACATGTAAATTTTATAAGGCTTGAAGCTGAATACAAAGAAACAAACATTCTTAGATTTCTGTAGAGACCACATTGAATATTTCAACAGGTATATTTGGAGAAATATCTTACCTTTACTGAACCGACTTTTCCAATCCAGAAAAATACCTCTTCACTATTTTTCCTAAAACATATTCCATAATTTCATATGCAGAGATCTTGCTAGATTTCTATCTATAGGTTTGACCTTTTGATGCTTCTGTAAATTTTTTTAATTGAAATTTTCATCTTATACAGAGTAATCCTATAAAAATCATTTATTAACATTTTATCTTGAGATCCTTCTGGATTTCTACATTCACAACAATGTCATTAGTAGTTTTTTAAAACTGAATTAATCTTTAATAATCTAGAACTCATGTAGCTTCCGAAAACATTGTTTTTGTTAGGTTAGTTCACATATGTAAGTTTTTAAAACTCTTCATATTAGTTTCGAAAATCTGGATTACTAGTCTGAGCATAAAATAATTTAAAGGGTGCCTAATATACGAAGAGCATGTTTATTTTCTTGGAAGCTTTGGAAATACCTATTCTGTGTGCAACTTCCCCTGTTGCCACCTGCCCAGTGCTGCTACACACAACACAACAAGAGAAAAAGAATGCTGGATTTTTTAATTTAATTTAATTTAATTTAATTTAATTTATAATGCTGGACTTTGACCCAATTGTTTTTCAATATATATTTGTTTCTCTTCATGTATGAGAGGAAATAAAAAGACTGGTTGATGTGATATATTTCATTTGCCCTTTGTTGTATTATTATCTTGCTGTTGCCACTGGTGCATCTTATGGGATCTTGAGACCTCCCCTCTTCACTTGTCTCATCTCTCAAGTTCTTCTCCTTCCTGGAGTTAATGGAAGTTACCAATGTCCAGCTGGCTTCTTGCTGCCGGAACCTTCCTACTTACAGTGAGATAGAAAGGTGGCTGGAGTCAGGTCTGGGTGCAACAGGAGATAAAGGAGACTGAAGTGAGTCCTCTTCTACCCACCGTCAGACCCTCAAAATGGACACAAAATGAAGAAGCAGAGCCTCTGTGTTTGTTTTCAGCAATATTTATTGGAAACAGCAATGCTTCCCGGGTGAGAGTTTATACGTTAAGCAGTAAGTAAGATTTGCCTTTCACTCCACATGATCCACTACTGCAGGTGGCACATCGGAAGCAACACATTAAATCTCTGAAATAGTCTGTACAGCTAGATAAATAGAACTCTGGATACCTAACAGGACTTTCATGACTGATATAGGGGGAAAAAAAACAACACTGGTAAGTTTACACACAGCACTGTACACACCAGATGGAGATGGGATAGAAGGGACAGATGTAGATGTGATGACTGAATTGGGAGAGGTTTTGCATATGCAGTCACAAACCTTAAACCGCTAAGCACAAAAATCATTTTATTTGGTCCTCATTGAGGGCAAATTCACACAAATGATGTTCAAGGAACACAAGGTAAAAGTGTAAAGGAAAGACATTTACTGTTTCTTGGTCTATGAAGTTGTGGGAAATGGTTACTAGTATTTTTCTCCTTGTATCTCTGTGCCTAATGAATTTATGTGATGAAACATATATTTCATGAATAAAACTGAAGGGAAGATAACTGTTCCCCCTTCCCTGTACCCTCCAGATATGGTCTAACTATGTACATGGCTTCTGTACAGCAAGAAATTTGAGCTTGAAAACCAGACCTTTTCCCAATTCCTCATAATAGAGAACTTCATCTTTTCAGCCCTTTCTACAATATGCCGATTGCTGTCTCACTTCAAAATAAATGAGTATCTCTCTCCCCTGGCCCACTGGATTTAATAACAGGGAGTAAAGAAAACAGGCTGTATCTCAGAAATAGGCATCAATGGGAAGAAAAAGGTGACTGTTTCCAGAGGAATGCTCTTAGCCCACCATTAATACTTTTCTACTGCTGGCATCAGGAAACTTATTCATTCAGACCAGAAGACAATTTGCTGGTGAGGGAGGCTTTTTTGACAATTCCATGCCTCACATATTTAGGAAGGGACAAAGTGAAAAAGAAAGAACTTTCTCCTCTTTGAATGAAGAAGTTGAGGCCTGAATGGCCCCTAGGTGATAGACAATATCTTCAATAGGATTTTTTTTGTGATGTGGCTCATAGTCATATTCTAAGAAACCACAGCCTCCTGAAAACTGGGTAAACAGTAGTTCTGTGACTACCAGCTAGTCTCAGATGGTGTTTAAAAGCACATGCCATGCCCACTAGGCTTGGAAGATACCATCCGTCACCAAGGCTCCTGTGGGAGCACACAAGTCAACCCAAAATACTTGTGGGGCATGATGACTTGGTCCACTGCAGCCTGCACTCAAGATGTGTTGTAAAGCAGCATTATCAAAGCAGTGGTTAAACTTAACTATCTGGGTCAAGAAAAGGTGAGCCAGCCAGCATAACTTTCTAATGGGGCAGGGAAACCAGAATTTCTACATAATTGATGGGGAAGAAGCCTGACTGGCCATGAAGCATCCCCTCATACCAGTTCTCATCAATTTGGTTGGTGAGTGTGATGATGTCACCCTCTTTAAAACCCAATTCCCCTTCATTTTCAGGTTCAAAGTCATACAGAGCTCGGCAGCAGGGCTGATCCATTGGGACACCTGGGAGTAGGAACAGGAGAGAAGAACACAAAGGATATTTAACTTGCAGTATCTACTGCCTGCTACATCCAACTGGCTTCTTGTTCCCCTTCTTCCTTCCCATATACCTCTCCCTGCCAATGCTCCCTCTTGCTACTAGACTCCAGCATCGCTCTAGGGCCATCTTGACCCTAACAGTTTTCAGACGCTTACTTCAATCTTTGGAAGTTGTTGGATATTCCTGTTTCTATTCTCAATATGAAAAAATGGCCACATCTATTCTTGTGATACATACAGCAGCATTCATTAAGGTTTGCCTTCTCGACAATACCCAGAGATGGGAGACCCTATGACTTGGGGAGCTTATAATGAGATCTAGGTTAGTAACACAGCATGGCCAGAATCCTGTTATATTAGCACTTTAAAATCCCTGCATATTCAAAATAGGACAATTAACTCCATGTACAATGCTTTGCATCCTCAGAATAACAGTTAAGTTACCATTCGTCAAAAAAAAACAAAAAAACAAAAAAAAACCTCACCTCTGGAAAACTGCTGTAATGTAATGAAAGCACAATAATAAAATACACTGGGTTCAAGTTCTTACTCTGTGTGACCTTGCACAAGGTCACCCTTGGTTTCATTTTTTTCCAAATTGTAATTAACAATAGAATTTACTTCATATGATTATGTCTACTAAATGAGATGATGTTAAAAGAAATATAATTCATTCTTGGTAAAATGTTGAAGCTCAGAGCTATGATGGTAGATAAAAATAATGTATTTCACTTTAAGTAGAATAATAAGGGTTGGAATCATATCTTAAAATATATCTCTCTGGGGCTGGGGATATAAGTCAGTTGGCAGAGTGCTTGCTTCACATGCACAATGCCCTGGCAACACACACACAGTGTGTATATGTCTGTATGTGTGTGTGTGTATACACGAAATGACCAAATATTTTAATATAGCCCACATATACTTATGAATATGGACCCAAGTACATATAGCTCCCATACAAACTAGCTGTCTTGGCAGAGAAACAAGGTAATTAATATTTTATTTAGAGAAAGCCCCAAATTCAAATGAAAAGCAAAATATACTACTGGTTTCTGGATAGAAGCACTGTTACAGATAATTTATATGAATAGTCCTGGTAGCCAGAAGCCACTGCTGTTGACACAGGGAACTCAGCTCAGAGTTGCAGAGGTGAAAGCAAGGACAGAGCTGAGATTCATCTGCGGGTTTCTGTCTCCTTTCCTTTTCAGCTCCCTAAGAACATCTATCCAAAGTTTTCTCCTAAAGAACATCAAGCAATGAAGATTCATAGAAAATAGGATAAAGCTGCATATATCGAAAATTCTGTATCTAGTAAAAGACAGTTCCCATGTTTTAACCAAGCCGTGTCATGGAGTTAGCAATGCTTCAAGCACAGGCTTTGTCTGTCCTATGGATAGGGGGTGGAGAGTGATCGTGATAACTGAGAGAATGTGTTACTGGGTGTGCATCAATATTACTTGGAGAAAACAAAACTTAGCTTTCGTAAGACCAACCTCAGTTACCACCCCACCACGAACTGGTAGAGGGTGGGAGTAGAAAAAAAAACCTAGCAGGTGCTGAGGTTCAAAATACATCCATCTGCAAATATATTGAACCATATGTTCCTGTGACTCAAGAAATCCAGCTCCACACGTTCCTGGAGCTGCTGTCGCTGGGTGATGTAGGGTATATGTGGGTGCACACTGCCCAGGGGCTTCATTTTCATGTGTTGGATGCACAGGAGGGAAAAGGCAGGGAAAAAAAGAAGACATGCCTAGCACCTTCCTGTGGTACTTGACCACCACAAAACGAGGCCCACAATCAAATGTGTCTCCTAGGAAGTCTGTGTGTACTGCTGAGTAAGAGAAAAGGGTCATGCAAAGGAAGTTTTGCAGAAAAGTGGTGGAGGAAAAGAAAAGGAAAAAAGATTCCTTTAACAGTTTCTACCCAGCAAGCCACTCCATGAGACTTGTGTTACCGTACATTTCTCATGCAGATTGAAATCCTGGAAAAATATTAGCCATGTGTCCAAAGCCTAGGTAGTGAGGTCAGTGATGTGTGCTCCTTACCTGCAGGCTTAGGAGTGCCTGTGTGGGAGAGGCCTCCATTGGGCTGCGTGCTGTCTCCAGTTGAAAACTCCAGGCTCATTCGAGGTTTAGGCTGATATTCTCTTCTAGGCTGAGATGAAGCTTGTCTTATTCTGCACAGAAGAGAGAGAGGAGAGGAAAAAAAAGGCTGGGTTGATTCAGGAGCAAAAACAGAAAGCAACAAAATCAAGGAGATGTTGGGCCACTTGCCAGTCTACTATGACAGAATGTGGAAAATCAAAGGAGCCGTAGTTTCCTTCTGTGTGTGCACCTGTGCTCTTGGTGATGTCCTCCTTCAGTGTTATCCTCACTGTCTTTATTCATCTATCAGTCCCTCACTTCCTCCCTCCTTTATTCAGTGATTTATTCCACTATGCACTGTGTGAAGTGCCAGGAACAGAGAGGTGATTAGGATACAATTCTTGCCCTCAAGCAATTTATGTTCTGTAGGGAACAGCACAACAGATTATCAAATTATAATAGTGCTGTCAAGGAGATATCTACAAAGTGCTGTGGAATTTGGGGTGAGACTGGGGGTAGGGAGCAGTCCTCCTCACCTGGGAAAGGTAGAGAAGTTTCAGGAAAGATGCAAAAGATCCCTAGGAGTTATTTCCAAAAGAACACTGTGGAAGAAAGCTACTCTAGAACAAGAGCAGGTTTAAAGGGAAGGAAGAAGGAAATACTGAGAGGAGTGAGCAGTCTAAGATAGTGGGGGAAAGGGAATAAGGGAAAGCAGGAGAAAAATGGAAAGGTGTGGCTGATAACACATTCTGCATACCACTAAGTATTTTCCACAGCTTTAGATACTCGATAAGCAAAGAACACCAGAGATATGCAAGCATGGAAGGGGCTAAGGGTATGGTCACTGTAGAATGATACTGACTTTCAACATATTTCAGAGGAAAGAAAGGAAACTGGTCCCTTTATGTTCAACAGGTATCACAAAGGCACATACTTCTTTACTAGTCTGACATGTATAGTTTTAACTCTTTCTAGAGGCTTCAGCGATACATACATTCCCACAAGGCACAGTGTACCAAAGGAAGCTGCATGATCAAAGCACCGAAGAAGATACTGAGGAGAGGAAGAGCCTAGCCAGATGCAAACAAGTGACATTTCCAACAGTGCAGCACAATACCAATGGTGTATTTACTGTGCACTAAGCCATCTATCTGTTCAGCTATGTGAGTCTAATCTGGCCATAATCTGAGAGTAAAGGCTGCTGGATGATCTTTTAAGGTATATATATATATATATATATATATATATATATATATATATATATATATATATATTTTTTTTAAGCAAGATTATCCTGCTTCATCTGGCTAAGTAAAATAACACATGTATATAGTTGCCAGCCTACAATGGTTTGACTCAATAATTTTTTGATTTTTGAAGGTGCCAAAAGGATGCAGATGGAATAGAAACCACACTTCAAATTTTGATCTTTTCTGGGTTAGCAACATGCAATACAATATTTTCTCACAATGCTGAGGGCAGGAGTCGGGGGAGGGGAGCCACAAATCCCAGTGAGCTATATAATCACAAATATAAACAATCCCTATTCTAAAGTGCACTGTGCGTTAAGCTATGTTGTTCCATAACTTAGGTATATTAAATGCTTTTTATACTTTGGGTTTATTGACTATAATCCCAATGTAAGTCAGATAAGCAGCATCTGTAGGATAGTGTAGAGTCACTGCATGTAGCTCTGCAGGCTGTGTCCCCAAATCCAGAAAGCCCATTTGCACAGAGAACTACTATACGTCTCTTTGAAGTGTATCTATGGAAGTAGAACAGGTATATGAAAATGGCTTTCTCTGTTAGTGAGAGAGGACTTTATTATTCTGTTAGGACTTTATTATCATTCAAAGAAACCTGATATGAAAAGATGCAGGTATTCAAATAGTTTGTACTTGCCAGTGAGCCCCAGATCCACCACTGAGTGTGGCCATGGGCTCCCTAAACCTCAGTTTGATCAACTGTTACTTAGACTACAAGGATGTTTTTAGAATAATTATATGCATTAAGTCTCTTGCTGAACATCTGCTCACAAACTGCATCCATCATCATCAACAGTATCCAGGTGTCCATCTGTGATAGTCAGTATAGAATCCAACCTATCATAAACCCAAGCCTAGATCCAAAAGAACAAAGTAAAATGAAGCACAGACAACTAATCCACAAGATGTCTATGTAGGATCAACAAAAATTTTGGCAAAAGTTTTGTCTCCAAATGTATTCTATTATTTTGGTTTCTTTACATCATTTTATATCAAGGAAATGTGAATGAGAAATGCAAGGAAGTGTTACCCACCTTTCCTCCAGTCTGACTGTGACCTGCTGCAGGATCTGCACTGCCTGCTTGTGGTACTCCAGCTGGGCTTGCACAAGCGCAGAGAGCTGGCTCACCTGTTCAATCTTCAGATAGAGGGGAAATCATGCCTCAGTTACTAGGTTACTGTCCTGAAGCTCCTACTACTTACTGCCCCACACATATGACTGTGCCTGGCAATGCTGATGACTGTGTGGCAGGCCAGGCTAAGACAGATGTTCTGCAGGCTCCAAATTCCTTACAGATAAGAAAGCATCCTTGTTCTCAGAACCACATATATCAGTACCAGGAAGAGCAGTATAAGTAAGAAACCCCGTGAAGATGACATCACTCTATTAAACAGTCTGATGTCTAGTTACCACCTTCTGATGATGATGTGGCTTCCTTTATGGATTTCTTAAAGGAAAAAGATCCACTGACTAAAGGACTCTTTGTTCCCTATACTTTTTATGCTAAGTTAATATCAGTGTTGTAATAAAAATGTGAATATTGACTGCTCACATAGGCACCATGGAGGTAATATAGTCTGATGGAAAACCTTTGATCCTCTCAGAGCTTCATTTGTAGTGCAAAGGGGTTTGATTATGTGACATCTTGAGTTCTTTCTAGCTCTAATATTCTTAGCATCCTTAGTTATTCTTTTTTTAAAAAATATATTTTTAGAGAGAGGGGGGGGAGGGAGGGAGGGAGGGAGGGAGGGAGAGAGAATTTTTTAATATTTATTTATTTTAGTTTTCGGCAGACACAACATCTTTGTTTGTATGTGGTGCTGAGGATCGAAGCCGGGCTGCACGCACGCCAGGCGAGCGCGCTACAGCTTGAACCACATCCCCAGCCCCTTAGTTATTCTTCATTTTGAATCTCCTGTTGTGTTCTGACATGAGCAGTAGCCTCCTAGTGAACAGAGGTGATGTTACCCTGAATTTGAGGTATAGGGAAAGATCCCTGAGATTCAGGT
Source organism: Ictidomys tridecemlineatus (assembly GCF_052094955.1). Taxonomy (NCBI): domain Eukaryota; kingdom Metazoa; phylum Chordata; class Mammalia; order Rodentia; family Sciuridae; genus Ictidomys; species Ictidomys tridecemlineatus. Next base: position 22,569,718 of record NC_135488.1, on the reverse strand, counting down.
TTCCTATGTGATTCCTCCTGAGTATTTAGGTAGACAAAAGTTATTTCACATGAACACAAACCTATACCACTTCCGGATGGTGAAAAAGACCAGATTTGTTCAATATGCCTTCCCTGCCACAGGAGGAAGGCAGTTAAGTGATGTAATGGTTAATTTTAAGTGTCAACTCAACTAGATTAAAGGAGACCCAGATAGCAAGCAAAGCACTATTTCTGGGTATATTTGTCAAGGTATTTCCAGAAGAGATTAGCATTTGAATCAGAAGAATGTGTAAGGAAGATGTGCCCTTATCCAATGTGGACAGGCACCATCAACTTGGCTAAGTGTCCAAACAGAGTAACACTGCATAAGAAAGGAAAATATTTACTAGCTCCTGAAACTAGGCATCTGTTCCTGCCCTTGGACATCAGAGCTCCCAGTTCTTCAGCCTTCAGACTTGGTTTCCAAGACTTGCACCACTAGCTCTCCACCTCTGTCTGGTTCTAGGACTCTACCCTCAGACTGAGAATTACACATTAACTCCACTGGTTCTCACAACTTCAGGCTTGACTGAGCCATGTTACTGGCTTCCCTGGTTCTCCAGCTTTTGGATGGCTTATTGTGGGACTTCTGAGACTATAATTTCATGTGCCAATTTCCCTGATAAATTCCCTCTTCTGTATCTTTACCTATATCATATTGGTTTTATTTCTCTGGAGACCCTAACCTAAGTAATAAATACATAATATCTATGAACATTTTGGCAAAAGTTGCTGAGCAGCTTATAGGGTAGGAGGTGGAGATGAACAAGGACAGGAAAGCTGGTATAACAGGTCTTATTGCATAAGTGAAATGAGGAAGGAGGATCTTTCGTTGTAATTTCAAAGCTAAAAGAATTTAACAGAATGTCTATAGCAATAAACAATAATTTAGCACCCTGGGTATGCTTTTAAACCATCTCATCTATATCCCAAGTGTAATACCTATACTACAATCATCATTCTCAATAAAAATTACCTTTTCAAAGACAATGTCAACTTTACTTCAAAATGTAGAATGTCTTAATCTATGTTAGATGCTCAATTATAAATGTATTTCATAATCTCAAATCAATATACTTTGTATTAACAAAGTATTTTTTCAAATATTGGACTTATTCATGAATCATTACCAACATTCTTTTTCTCTTTGACTACTAGTAATGTTTTAAGATTCCTCATCAGAAATAAAAATCTAGGTAAATCAAACTATAACAGTGCAGGAAAATACTACTTCTCTGTATACTTTATCACTTAAAATTATTTAAAAGAAATAAGCATCTATGTGTTCTCACCACATAGTATAATCCAATCTTAACATTTTTAATATCAGACTCTTTAACACATTAATCTACAGCCTCAATGATAAGATTAAATTAAAAACCACAGAAGAGTCACTTACATCCATCTCCAAAAGATTGAACATGCTTGACTCAGCAATTTCTTTAGACTCATCAAATTTCTCCAGAGCTTGACGGAGCTCTTCATCTGGAATCTTGCCTTGTCGTTTCTTCTTATAATCAAAGTCCAGGCGTCGACCTTCCAACTTCTTTAAATGATGCTGAAAAAGTCAAGGGCATGAATATTCTATGAAAGGACTTACAGAAAAGGTCCACTTGCAGCTCACTTATACGTCATGCCTATCAGCCTCCAAAATAAGACAGGCTACATTTCAAAATGGCACACTGCCAGAGAAACAAAAAAAAATACACATTAAGGAGGCAAATATTTCCAAATGTGGAGAAATATCTTCAAAACTAATTAAGAATGAGAAAGACGTTGTGGGAAATGACATTGTCCTTTATTTTCTGCCTTTGCCAGGCCAAAGTCAAGCTGGACTTTGCCTTTCCCTCACAATGATAAGGGAATATGTGTGCATATCCTACACATACTAAAAGGATATACTCAGCCCACAAGTCTCCATCTTCAAGAGAAACTGTATCTCAGGAAAAGGCAGGGCAAAAACACTTTCCCTGAAATAATGTGAAAAGGAATGGAATTCTTGATTTTGTAATCATTCAGTCTGTTAGAATCACCTAAATTGTTCATCAATAAAATAAATAATTCCTAATCACCTAAATCAAAACATCCAGGGCTGGGCCTGGGAATCTCTATCTTAACCGTGTTCCAGTTGATTGTGGCAGGTTTTGGAAATGTCCTGATTTAGCCTAAGCCTCCTCCTGACAGGTGATACAACTCAATCAGAAAGCCTCACCCGGAAGGATTTCATCTAATGCTCCACAATGAGCTTCAATTCTTCCTTGTACTACCCCAGTCAGGCTGCCCAGCCTCTGCCCAGCACTGTTAGTGGCCAGGTGGGCAAGTTGCTTTCCAAAGTCAAAAGGTACTTTCCCCACCCTGAGAGCTGCAGTCTTCTATTACTAATGACTGGAAGAAAATGCTGGACTTTCCCTTTTTTCTGGATATGTCTGCAGTGGAAGGAAAAGAAAAGAAAACAGAGCTTGGAGTGACAAAGAACTGAGAAAAAAAGGAGGATGAAAAATATCCTTCCCTCCCACTTCATAACCTGCCCCCAGTCCATGGCTGATCCAAACTAAATGATATCTGTTCCTCTGTTATTTTAAAACATCTGAACTTTCAGCCAGCTGTGGGGTAGAGCATGGGATCAGTTACAGTTTGGATGCAGAGTGCCAGTCCACCATTTACTGGGTGACCCTGAATGAGTAGTAGGGCTGAAGGAGACTTACACTAGAACAGGGAGAACCAGAGAACCCGAGTTCAAGCTATTGAAGTCCACTTGACAGTCAACAAAATTTAAGCTACATCAGGTTCAACAAATATTAATTGTTCAGTTTTAGGTTCAGTGATTGAATGAGCAAACATCATATATCCAGTCAGAGACAAAGCCCATTGAATTTATTAGAAATAGCTCAATGGTTCTGTAAGTTTCAGAAAGAGGATTATTGGCTACTCCTGATCAATCCCAATCATATTTTTTATAAAAATTTTAAAAAATACATTTAAAAGTGAAAGAATATTTACTTAAACTAACATATAGTCCAACTACATTTGGGGAGTGACATCAGTCTGGCAAATCATTCCAACTGATAAAATTATGTTTTCTCAGGTTGAGTCCATTATGCTTCCAGAGGGAAAAATGTTTGAAAAAACGAATGTGGAAATTGAACATAAAGAAGTCACATGTAATACACAAGAGTGGCACATCACAACAGTAGGCAGAAAGGTATTATACTTCTAATTTCTCTTGTCTTGCCCTGTTGTTTTAAATTTCATGTGCCCAGTTCTGTCAACATAAATATTAACTTCAAAAATGTTTTCTAAAGGAAATGAGCATCTGGACAACTTCTACAGGACTAGTTGCACATACCTGAATTTCCCTTAAATCTTTGTCATGAAGATTCTGAAGGGGGTCAATGAAGTTCTGCTTCACTTCCATGTCCAAAGAGTCTTTCACTTCTGAAAGTTCCCGCATGGCCTCCCCTACGTCACCAAGTGCTGGACCTGGAAGGAGAGAAGGAAATTCTTCTAACTCAAAGAACAAAGATGAGCTACACTTGCAAAAATAGGGCATTCACAGATGAAAATTCAGGATTACACATCCTAAAGATGACGAAGACCAGAAGGAATGTGTAATGTCTTTTCCACTTAGGATGTTCATTTTGAGAACCAGACTCAAAGCCCCATGCCAATGGGGAATAACCCTTATCATCAAGAATGTAACATTTTACTTTACTTTTAAAAAGTAATTTGTGAGGCTCTCTGCCCTCTGCTGGAAGTACCAGCTCTTGTTGATAGAGGACCAGTTTCAGACCAATGTATTTAGAAGAAGCTCATTCACTAGGAATGAAAAGCAGGTTCAATCAGGAAGAACAATCATCATGTCAAGAAGGACATGTCCCACATCACAAGGGGGTGAAGGAAGACAAGAGGTATTTAGTGTCATCGCTGAGTGCCGGAAAATGTGGGTAGTGAAGGAATAAACCCTGTCTCACTTGGAGAAGTGGGATTAGGTACATATACAAAGGAGCTAAGATCTAAGAGAAAGCCCAAATGGCAAGATGTTGCTTTGTGCTGTGACTGTTTCCTCTATCTCAATTCTCAGTTCCTCCCAGACACACCAAATAGAAAGTACAGAGGCACCTGGGTATGTCAACCAAAGGAAAATATTCAATTCTAGAAGTCTGTTGTAAGCACTGGATCCAATCATAGAAAAGAAAAACAAACTAACCAAAAAAAGACAAATCACCTTTAAAAAAAAGGTGAAAATTTAAAAAAAATTGTTTCATATATGTAAGATCTAAAACAAAAAATAGCTTGACTAACTGCCTACAGAGTTTCTTACCAGAAATACAGCCCCCAGGGCTAACCAGAGTAAGTACACTGTGAAAAAGCATGGCACTCCTTACCAAAGTTGCAATCATCTCCAAGTTCCCTTCCAAACTTGAGCATGGCCTCTGCAAGTAGCGCCTCTGCCTGAGGATATCCTGGCCCCTTCTCCTGGCCACGAATTTTTGACATGGTGTTGATCATGCTGAGCTTAGCTCTGGATGCTGAAGGCAAAGAGAGAACAGGCTTTTGAAGTCAGCAATGTGGCACAGTAGAAACAGGGACAGATGAGGAAGCAGACCTCAGACCAGCCTATAATCGGCTTAATGATTAAAAACCGTACCTTTATCCTTCATGGTTTGGGCTTTACTTGAAATATGTGGGTGTTGATGTATAGATAGACATAGATGTACATATGGATAGAGACATAGATAAATAGAGATAGAAAGATATCAATATAACATATATATGCAAATAAATATAGACTGTGTTGATATATAATCGCTAAGCTCTCTCTTTTCCCTTAAAGTCCTATGAGGAATTATAAAGAAAAGGCAAAGCTATTCTCAAAGAAGCAATAGTAGAGGCTCAGATCCTATCCCCATCTGTCCCTGTCCCCTCTTCATTCTGGTGGCTCCAGCTGAGAGTCTGTGGCACTTGGTGGCTCCACAGAGACCATTTTGGAAAATCCTGAATTATGTGATGATCTCTAACTTTATTCCAGTTTTATATCTCAATTCTAGAAGTCTATGGAATAAAGTCCCAAATCAATGGTAAATTATTGAAGGGTGAGCCTTTATGCCGTGTTTCAATGACATCATCTATAAAATAGAAGTATGTTCAAAATAGTCTCTTAATTAAGATTATGACCACAAACAGATTCATGAAGAAGAAACATAGTGTGCTCATTAAGAATTAATTACTTCTTTTGCACATAGTTACATCTGAAAATTAGTTTAATGCCTCAAAGATAGCATTTCAATTATTTATTTGGCTTTTATTTTTATAAAAGAAGATGCCTGGAAAGCAGTTTCAATCTTAGTAGAAGAAAAGGCTTTATTACCAAGATATTAAAGCTATGGTTTAATTTATTCTAGAATGCCTGGGTTCCTTAGGCTCATTGTTAGAGCTTGGATTGTACATTAACCCAGGATTGTGCCTAAGATCCCAGTTGCAGGGAAACCCCTGTCAGAACCACATCTAAAGGTACTTCTGGCATTCAGTGGCTGATCTAGTTCAAATAGACTCTTATTTAAACTCTGGGCCTCAATGATACAAACTGGAGATAAGAGAGTTATCAGGGGAGGATTTCCCAACCCTGCCCAGGGACGTTATAATGAGTGAGATAATTAAGGCCACAGCTGTCACAGTTTATAAGGACCTGAGGGTAAAGTCTATTTTAAAAGTAATTAGTGTGACATGTACATACTAAGTGCCATGATGGGGGACTTCTATGAGTTATAGGAACATGGCACTGTCCAACTTGTGGGGTGGGACACTGCAAAGGATTCTGAAAACAACAACTCACTGAGCATAGAACCATAGAGAGTACAGGCTGACCAACGACACACGCAAAGCTGGAGGTGACTGTAAAAATGTAAAATTCACCTTTTATTTACCTCCACTTTCCAAAGAAAAGTGTATCAGATATATTGAATTTTTAAAATTAAAACGGTCTCATAATCACCCGTTTACTAGAGGAAACTGTCATTAAAGTGGAATTGCAGAGCTGTTTCTGTAATCAGCCCCGGCTGAGACCCAGGAAAATCACAATCCCTGCCCTCACGGTGTTCACTGAACACTGAGGAGTTGGGCAGACAGGCAGTAGTCTGATAGGATAAATATTATACTGGCTGATACACACAAGGGGATGGGGAAAATGAAGAAGTAGTAACATCCGTACAAATAAAAGAAAGAAGCCAACACCTGATAATAAGGCACACAGAATGAACACATGGAACACAGACCAAAGACAGAGAGTAGTAAAACCACCCCTGGTGGGTAAGGTAAGCCTTCAAATCCTGTTTTGAACATTTTACATTCCACAGATATATTCTGTTTATGAAAGCTGGGTATTGGTTAGTGTTATACCTTCTTCTGTTAAAAACTGTCTTTGGTAAGCAATTTTAAACAGTTTAATATATTGTAGCTGATTTTAAAATTCCTCATTTTGACTGTTGCTGAATTATGAATAGCCCTGTTCTCTTACTAATTACTTAAAAACATCTTTGATACATTCCACATCTTTACAACAAGGAAGAATAAAGCCATATTTTATTATTTTATCTATTTATTCAAATGATCTAAAAAAAAAACTATTAGCCCACATTTGAAGAGGTTGGCTTTTAAGTTCATTCACAAACTCATTAAATTTTTATTAAGAACCTTGGTTTGGTAAAAACTCTCTGTTCTTGAAAAATAACATCAGATCTTGAAATTACCATATATGTATGTATGTATATATATATATATATATATATATATATATATATATATGTTAACAATCATTTCAAATGATTTTCTAAAGGAAGCTGAGTATGAGCCTGGAAAATACAAATATAAGACATTAAAATTCCTGTAATGGGACCTCAGCCTGGATTGTTTGTCCAAGTTGTATTGTGACCCTGGAGACCTAAATCCCTTTTCTCCAAAGGGGCCTGACTATTCTCCAAAATATCTTCCCCTGCTTCATCACTTGGTTTTCTTACAAATGGTTATATTCTCTCTGAATATGCCAAACCTTTACTTTCCCACCATCACTATCTTAGTTCATTTGGGTTTACTGAAAAAGTGGTTTCCTATCCTAATAGCAATCTCTCCCCTGGGCCATGAGAGTAGGACCCTGGCATATTGGTCTGTGTATCTCCCAGTTAGGGTCAACACAAAGCTGTGCACACTGGAGATGTTCAACACATCTGCTGAAGGCATGAAGAAATGAATGAGAAGACCATCCTAGAAAAGACAGAGCTGAGTAGTGGTTTGCATAAATGGACCGCTCACGTGCTGACCACCCCCTGAAGCACAACAATGGAAATTAGAACCTTGTTTCTTTGGTTGACAAATAAAAGGTACGGCAATTCAACAGATTTTTTTTTTAAAGAAAACCCCTGACCCTGTGAGCTAGGATTCTGTGGCAGTCACTATGTGCACTGTAGGACTCACCAATTGATGTGTTCAGAGTGTGGGTAGTATCCCTCAATGTCCATATATTAAGGGCTTGGTCCCCAGGCTGGCATTATGTGGAGGTGTTGGAACCTTTGGGAGGGGGGTCTAGTGGAAGATTCTTGGTCACTGGGAGTGTATGTGTACATGTCTCCTGCTCTGACTTGAGAGGTAACCATTTCTTTCTACACATGCTCCCAAGATGATGTGCTCTAATCTACTGCCCTCACCAGAGACCACACCAGCATGAGCAACAGAAGTTTTCTTAGAAAACAATGAAACAATACCTCCAAATTTCTTAGAGAAAATAAGGAAAATTATACTAGTCTATATTTGAATTATTAACGACAAATAAAGATCAAACAGTGACATTTTCAAACACACAAAAGGAAGGTCACAAATTTTTCCCCTTCCCAGACTAATGGAAGAGTTCCACTAAAATGAAATTATAAATCATGAAAAGGGATAGGTATGAGACCTAGAAAATAAACAGGAACCCAATGTAAAGAAGCAGACAGAGGGAATCCCAACATGACTGCAAAGGGAGATAAAGACAGTCCTAGAGCAGGTGCGGTGGCACATGGCTGTAATTCCAGGCATTCAGGAGTCTGAGGCAGGAGGATCACAAGATCAAAGCCAGCCTCAGCAACGGTGAGGCACTAAGCAACTCAGTGAGACTGTGTTTCTAAATAAAATACAAAATGGGGTTGGGGATGTGGCTGAGTGATTGAGTTCAATCCCCAGTACACCCATCCCCACAGGGGAAAAAAAAAAAGATTAAGAAAAAGATAGTCCCAATATTTCAGGCACCACAGGCAACTAGACCAACATAACCAAATGTGTGCAGCCCTGAGAGCCATGAGCTGCGAAGGTGCAACAATCTCTGTGGATCCACAGGCTTAATTCTGAAGTTTTCTTTGCTCCTATGCTCCCACTGGGATCATCATGCTGCAGTTGCCTGCCGTCATACCATGATTTATAATGTCCCCTTTACTGGGTTCCTCTTCTTCCCTGTTCCCCTCACAGGGTTTGCTGAAATCACCTTGAAAACCAGTACTTGTGCTAAATCTTTGTCTTGTGGCTTGCTTCTGAGGAACTCAAACTGAGGGAGTAGTCAATCCAGAGTACAGCATCAGATGTTTCAAAGATGATGAACACCTGATGGGTTTCACCATATTTTGTGAGGAAATTCATATGTGAGGCACAGCTTGGGAAAGAATCAGTGAAAGGTACACAAAATGTTCTGAAAATTTAAAAATAAGACAAAGATTAGCTCCATGAAAACCAAAAAAAATACATGAGAAAGAAAATACTATTATATTATTCTACATGCCTCAGCTTTGTATAAAGTTTATAAGGACAAAAAAATTAAATACTGATGTAACAAAAATTATGCTACAAACATACCAGAAAAATGAGAGAACAGAGGTATGTGAAAAATAGGGAGGTAGGAAAAAAACAAGTGATTCCAATCTTCCAAATTGGGAATCAAATGGAAAACATCTAAAACTGGAAAACTAAGCAGGATCAACATAAATATATTGTTTTAGGATTGGAAACAAACAAACAAACAAGCAAAAAAAACCCAAACAAACAAAGAAATGGCCAAAAGAGCCTTCAAACTGTTGCTTTGTGAAACAGAAATGGAGAAGGGCTGTAATCCTGGGGGGACTACTATGTTTTATAAAATGTTTGTAAACTACTTGCTTTTTAATGTTTGTGTATTACTTCTATTCTAAAGAACTAAATTTAAAATATTTCCATATATTTTTCCCATAGGGAAAAAGGATGTTTAAAACAAGTCCTCAGTTAAAGAGGGTTGGGGGGATAGTTGTCAGAACTAAGCTAAAAAAAAGAAAAAAAAGAAAAGTCAAGTCTCAGTTGGCCATGATAGCACACACCTGTAATCCCAGCCAACTGGGAGGCTGAGGCAGGAAGATTCCAACTTTGAGGCCAGCCTTGCAACTCAGTAAGATACTCTCTCAAAATAAAAAATAAAAATGGCTAGTGATGCAGCTCAGTGGTCCATGAGTTTCCCTGGGTACTGACAGATAGTTGAATTGATAGACAGTCAGACAGACAAATGAAACAAATCCTCATCTAGTGATTGAAGTAGATAAACAGTGTTCTGCCTTGTGGCCACTGCCCCAACCTCAGGGACCTTTCAATCAAAAGGTTTGATGAAAACATATACTCACTGGTATAAAGACAATTGTCTGGGAAGAGAAAAGTTAATAAGGATTGACAGGTAGAATCTTATCAGGAAGCACCATCAGGAGAGAGGGTTTGATGTCTACAGTGAATTCTGGAAGGAAATTTTTGGATTGGATTGAAACAGCAGGAAGTGAAAATGGGATAACCAAAAAGGGCTCTACTTAGATAAACAGGACAGTTTCTATTTTGAAACTATGCTCAAAATCTATGCTATCTTTTAAGGAAGACAAATGAGGGCACCTAAGCCTCAATCTTCATTAACACCCAACTCTGAAGCATAATCTGCAGCACCCTGGCCATCTTTCTAATTCTGGGAACAGCCAAAGGGAAGTCAAGGCTCTTCTGGGAGTTAGACAGCAGCTCCACATGCCTTGCCTAAGCTATTTTCCTCTGACCTAAAAGCAGTGTCCACGTGAGTCAGTGGACTAAAGCTACCTGTCCAATGCAGCAACTAGCCGGAAATGCTGAACATCCAGTATCTCTGCTAACTCTTAGTTTTTAAGATTTTTATTTCTTCATCTAAATTAATGAATAGGGGAATAAATCACTATTAGGTCTTGTCTTTCATGGACAGAAGCAGAGTGTGTTAAATTAAGCATTAGTTTTGAACACATGCAGACATAGGTAGAAATTCAGCCTATAAATCCTGTTGTTAGCTATGTATCCCTGAAAATTATCTCATTCATAAAGCTGTCACCACTACTCAAGAATAAACAGAGAACCAGGCTCTCCTCAGGCAGCATGTGTTGCAATGTTCCATGGATATCTTGGTCGTGCAGGGAACCTCATTTCTGAGAGTTCCTATTTCCATGGACCAAAGGGAGGTTGTGCAAGGGCTGGGAGGCAAAAGTAACGTGGCAACTATGACACTTTGAAGGCTGTCATTGGAAGAAAGAGCCAGAGACAGATGCAGAGGAGAGAATGGATTACAATTTGTCCATGATGTTTCCCATTGTGAGCCAAGTAATTTCATTTAAAAATATTAATCTTCTCATAAAATTCTTCTGTACACATCAATTTTTCTAATCATTAAAGAACGCCTCCCTCCCTATTCAAAAGCACCCTGACCTTCCTCTGTGCTCTGAAATGGAGCTAGTGGCTGCTGGTCAAGTCTTATCACTCCAACTCTGTCTGATGGGCTGGCTGGAGTATGGGTCAGGCTTTGGGAAACTGGCCTGCCTGTCTTCCCTTACATGCATTAAACAGTATGAGTCCCAAGATGGCCAGGCCTCTCCATTTCTCCATTGGTACAGAAGGGTGGAGTCCTATATCTCAGGTGGTCTAAGAGCCACGACTTGGCATTAACCACACTACTCTTCCCTGAGCAACCTGGATTTTTGAAACACTTCATCTTTAAATCATACCATGAAGTTCTGCTTTATGTGAGAATGACAAAAATTGATCTCACAATCTCCTTGAATTAGGGAACAGACTCTCGTTTCCCCTAACCAGAGAGGGTTCCTAAGCTAAATGAAGGGCTCTAGCTAAAATAATTTTTTAAAAGATCCAATTAAAAAATAATAAGTTGGGGCTGGGGATGTGCCTCAAGCAGTAGCATGCTCGCCTGGCATGCTCGGGGCGCTGGGTTTGATCCTCAGCACCACATAAAAATTAAAAAAAAAAAGATGTTGTGTCCACGGGGCGGGGGGTGGGGGAGTATGTTACACTGGAAACTAAATTACTACCCTTTATACAAAAAAGAAAATTCTAAAACTTCAGTGCCTGGTTGAATTGTTATTTACCAAAAATATGTTTTTAAAGGATTTTTCATGGAATATAATAAAATTAGTATTTAATAACACCTGCTATGTGAAGAAGATTGCTCTGGAGACTGCTGCAAGAAGGGCCCTGCCTCTGACCCCAAGGAACCGTCATCCATTGGAGACCCAGAAAACTCATTCCCCAGCACCAGGTAAAAGGTAGGGCCATGCTTTAGGGGAGGTTATAAATTCACACAGAGAAGACATAACCAGCTCCCCTAGAAGAGTAAGGGTGGGGAAAGCTAATAAAGCAGGTGACACTGATCTGATCTGTGTTTTCTGAAAGAGTCCACTATACAGGCAGAGTTGGGAAAGGCCATTCTCAGCATCTGGAGAAAAGAAACAAGGCACCAGAAAAAGACATCAAGTGTTCAGAGGGTGCAGAGCCACCAAAACTCTCAAGAACAGCAGGTAGGAAGACAAACTGGTAGAATATTTTGGACAATCACTTAGCAGCATGATTTGACCTGAACTACAAGCTATAGTTCCACCTCTAGGTATACGTCCACCAGAGGTGTGTACACATAGTACAAAAAAGGGACTATTTAAAGTAGCCAGAGGATGAAAACACCTTTATTTTGCTGGTGACAAAATGGACAATAAACAGTCCGTTTTCCCATGAGGGAACATTCAGAGATGAGAAAGGAAATGATAACTACACACAATAGCAAGTACAAAGTCAAACAGAAAAAGGTAAATCACAGGAGCACCTGATGTGCTTAGGGTTCTATTTAAGTGAATTTATAAGACAGACAAAAGTGTCTGGTGTTGGAAGCCGGGAAGCTGGCATCAGGAAGAGCTTCTGGGATCCTGAGTATTCAGCCTGAGCTGGTTGCCTTTGTACAGATCATCAGTTTATACTATGCAACTGAGTAACATACTTTTGATCTGTGTACTGCTCTGCTAACACTGGTCCAAGCCATGTCATCTTCAGCCTTGATCATTAACATATGTCCCCTGCTTCTATTCTTGCCCCCTAGAACCTATCCTCCATATGAGAGTCAGGGTGCTCCCATTCAGTGTAAATCATGTCACTCTTCCACAAACCCTTTAATGTATTCTCATGTCATTCAGGTGTCACTCTTTCCCAAACCTTTTAATGTGTTCTCAGGTCATTCAGGGTAGAAGGCCCAGTCCTAACAATGATTCTGAAGTCCTATGGGCTCTGACCCCATGGACATCCCCTCCTGCTATAGCTCTTTACTACTTCCTGAACACACCAAGAATACCATCTTCCTAGACTGTTACTTTCTATTTTCCTTACTCTTCACTTTTCTTCATTGCACTGAGAACCACCTAACACTAAATTTTTATTCTGTATCAACCTCACTCCACTGGGGAAGGGGCTTTGTTTCATTTGCTAATGTATGCCCATGGCTTAGAACACTGCCTTAAGGTAAATTTGGCAAATAATTGAAAATCTGAAGACTTTATTTATCCCCAAGTGGAAAAAGTCAAAGCTTCCTTAATGTGAAGACCAGAAATGATGTCTGTCCTGGCTGAGCTTGGCACTTAACAGAAATACTCATTAAAACAAGTTACAACCATCACAACAAAGTCAGTGTGGTATGGAATTAGGTGAACAATGAGGATACTGAGATGAACAGATGTGGTACCCCAAGATTTCCATTGACAAGAGGAAAGTTTACACAGCAGAATAAACATGGCTTTAGGTGTAAACATCTGATGTTGCCTGTGGTGTAACACTGAGGAGAGGGACAAGAGAGCTCAATCTGGGACAATAGAATGAAGCTGGTAAGTGACTAATGTAAAAAAGGTAAGAAGGCTGCTAAGGGTTGGATTGTGTTCCCTCAAAATTCATGTATTTGGAAACAGGAGTTTTAGAAGTTAACTAAGATTAAATGAAGCCATAAGGTTGAGATCCTCATCTAATAGCTATTATAATTCAGTTATGTGTACTCTATTCTGGATATTTTAAAGAACGGAGTTTGTTCAGTAAACACAAAGGAGAAAGACGAACTCTAGAAACAGGATCAAAACACATGAGTTCTTAAACAGCAACATGCACCAACTTTAATTTCTGTGTTTCAAATAAAAAGAATATAGAAAATTACGTATAAAGTAGATTTTAGGATTTATTCCTTGTAAAACGTATGAGAAAACTATGAAGAGATTCCTTATAAGAAGACTTGTAAGAAGGCTACATGGGAGCTTGGTGAGAAGGTGAATGTGCTGCAGGCCAGGAGGAAAGCCCCCATCAAAAAACAAATGGCCACACTTTCAACTTGGACTGCTCAGCCTCAAGACTATGAGAAAACATTTTTTTCTATTGTTTAAGCCAGCCATCTATGACAACACAAGGGAACAAAGGTTACAGTCTGAGGTTCTGGGACATGAATTTAGGAGGAATACTATTCAAGCTACTATACTGTCTTTATATGATTATTTTAGCAAACTTGATATAAAAGTAATTTTTATGAACTTGCTGAATTGCTACATTTATGATAAAACCATTTATTATAATTTTCACTTCACATGGATTTCTAAAGTTCTATCTCTTAAAGATTCCATCTGGGGTTGCTATTCTTGGATTCAGCCACTAAAAAAATTAACTTTGAAAGAAGCCTTATAAAAATAAAAAAATATATTGATTTCTAAGTGATTTATTTATTTCTTGGATAATAAATTTTTTATGGAAGCTTTATTTCCATAAGAAAACACAAGAATGTGATCAATGAATGAATGTGTGATCTAAGGTTTTCACAGATACAAAAGAGACAAGTCCCTAACATCCTCCCTGCTCTGAAGGTCTCCTTGCCTCAATCTCAAGGTATTCTCTGGGCATCTGCTGCCTACTTCCCTGTGGGGACTACTTTTCTGTGGCTATGGTATTTCTGGATTCATCCAGCAGTGCTTTAGAGAGACAAATGACAGTGTGTTTTTCCATGTCTACCTTTAGTGATACCTTGTTGGCAATTTAAAAATGGCCATAGGAGACTTTGCAACACAGATACTGGCAACTGCCACAAACTAAAGTTTTTCTTCTAGAGAGATTGTTAAACTATTAGCACCATTAAAGCACTGAGCAGTGATTAACCTTCCAGCTAGAGGAGAATTTTAATGTTCTCCAATTCTCATCTGTGCTGGCTATACTATTTGCTTAAAAAATGAAATAGTTCAAACACATGAAAGAAGTATCAAAAATAACATAACACTCATATACATACACTATTGAGATGTTCTTTGTTTAATACCATGTTCCTCATTATCTCTGAACAGGTACTTCTTGCTAGTGGTTCTATCTATTGTGTCTCTAAAATAGGGTACAGCACACTCATAAATAAGTCAGTGTTGAAGTTTTATATAATTTGTTGGAAACACATTGATATTTGCTTTTTTTAAAAAAGCCTCAGAGGACCAAGCACAAATGATGTTTTCTAAGGGGGTTTGGTCCCAAGGGCAATAATGCCAGAGTTGAATTGCTCCTATTCCTAAGGAAAAAATAGGGGGTTCTAATGACACCTTTTTGATTTTAAGTTTCATTTACAAATAATTCAAAATCAAAGTTTATAATGGATGGAAGTTCTGTACCAGCAGTCTCCATGGAATAAGAAGACTGAATAGAGAAGTCCAGCACAAATCCAAGGCCAGGGTGGAGTGTGGAGGGGGGAGGGGACGGGGTTGTGCAAATGAGTGCTAATGCTTGAAGGAGCAGGGAATAGGGTGAGTCTGCCCTTCTGCACCCCATCTTCCTTCCCACCACAAATGATTACGACAGAAGTGTTTGGAGAGAGACCATTTATAAATTTAAGAAAAAAATACAACCTACTTTATACTGCTGTTATGCTCTCAAGTACGGTTTTCTTCCCTCTTCAACTGTGAAATTTCAAAGAAGAAAATATATTGAAAGGATATCTGTGCATCACAACAGGGAGAAGAAAATCCACCCCCACCTTTGGCTCATGTTGATGAACACAGCAGACACATTCAGGCAGAGCAGGTGGCCACAGTACTGAGTCACATCTTCGTGGTCTGTGAGGAAACCTGATGGATTTAGCACTTACCACAGAAGCACCAGAGACCTGGAACAAGTTTTGTGGAGCCTTTTATTGCTTAAAGGGACTTAATTCTTTTGTCACCTTTATTTACATTACAGAAATGAAGCCAAGCTTCATTGCTCCAAGAGCAGAGTTCCTTAGCAGGAAAAATGCTGAATGATTTTATTCTAATATTCATAAATGCTACCATCTGGTCTAAAAACTTGGAAAAATCCCCCCAAATATCTTGAAGAAACTGAAGATCATGACCACATTTCATTTACAGCTATCAATTCAGAAGTATCTACTCTCTATAGTTCCCACATCATCTCTTTAATTTTAGCAATGAAACAACAAGTTTTGTTTCTCCCTTTTACAGGAAAGGAAAATGAAGCACATAAAAATAATGTCATTGCCCAAGGAAATGCAGCAACAAAGCCTCAGAGCCAGACCTTGAATCATAGTTAGGTCTTCCCAGAATGCTGCACTGGCTCTCACTGCTTTATTAGACCTTCTCTAAACTAGGTCAAATTAGGAAGGAGCAGTAGCAGAATGCAAAGCTTTAGCTCTACTTACATGCATTAAATGTTTTAAAATACAGAGGTGAGGAAGTATGATCATTCAGGAAGTGGGCATGCATTAAGAGGTTGGAGGTCTTTCTGAAACCTTTATGACCTCTGGTGACCTGCCTAACCTCAGACCTTTGGTGACCTGCCTAACCTCATACCTCTGTTTCTTCACTCAACACAAGACTACCTTACCCCACACATTACAGTGCCTTTCAGATCCCCAAATTTCTGATTCTTTCCATGAAAATCTTCCAGGACAAGTGGACTACATTATTTTCAAATGAATAGATGTATCTATCTCGATGCACAGAATTTAAATGTAAAATTTCAAAACCCCAAAACCACAATCCTTTATAAAACCGTTACCTAGAGTGAAACAGTTATCACTTTAAAACTCCAATGAACTATTTTTTTAAATCTGTCTTTAATTTTTTTCCCCACATCAATGTATACCACAGCCAGACCATTTTCTAATGATATAGTTTCTTTGTACAGGTCTGAGCAAAAGAAAGAATTTTTTTAAAGCCCCAGTGGATATGTCAAAGAAAACAATAAGGTAGCTTATTCTTCCTTCTAGAAACTGTCAGATTTCATTAGAGATAATTAATTCCTAAAGACAAATAGCATTGTGAACAAGCATTGTTAAAATGTAGAGGACCAAAAGTGACATATAAATTTTGAAATAGAGCCTCCTTTGAAGATTAAAATAAAATTAGAACTGCTTTCTCCAGTGACACAATCTATAATCATTTTCTGCTAAATAATGTAAGTATACATTATATCAAGGAAATAATATAGGACTAGGTTCAAATGTTATGATGATCTCTAGTCAGAATGGCAGCTATTATGAAGACAAACAACAATAAGTGTTGGTGAGGATGTGGGAAAAAAGGTACACTCATTCATTGCTGGTAGGATTACAAATTGGTGAAGCCATTATGGAAAGCAGTATGGAGATTTCTTGGAAAATTGGGAATGGAACCACCATTTGACCGAGCTATCCCTCTCCTCAGTCTATATACAAAGGACTTAAAAACAGCATACTACAGGGACACAACACAATTTACAATAGCTAAACTGTGTAACCAACCTAGATGCCCTTCAATAGATGAATGGATTAAAAAATTGTGGCATATATACACAATGTAATATTACTCATCAATAAAAGAGAATAAAATCATGGCATTTGCAGGTAAATGGATAGAGTTAGAGAAGATAATGCTAACTGAAGTTAGACAATCCCCCAAAAAACAAATGCCGAATGTTTTCTTTGATATAAGGAGGCTGATTCATAGTGAGATAGGGAGAGGGAGCATGGGAGGAATAGAGGAACTCTAGATAAGGCAGAAGGGTGAGAGGGGAAGGGAGGGGGCAAGGGGTTATTAATGATGGTGGAATGTGAGGATCATTATTATCCAAAGAACAGGAATGAAGACATGAATTGGTGTGAATATACTGTGTATACAACCGGAGATATGAAAAATTGTGCTGTATATGTGTAATAAGAATTGTAATGCATTCCACTGTCATATATATATAAAAAGTAAAAGAGAAATTTAAAAAAAGAGCAACAAAGGAGAAAAAATGTTGTGATTGTGAATGAGATGACGTATTTAAGCAAGGTAGGTACTAACAAATTAAATCCAAATGGATCAAAAACCCAAATGCAACACCTAAAATTATAAAACCTTTAGGGAAAAAAACATAGCAAAAGCTTTATAACATTAGACTTGACAATGATTTATTGGATATGATACCAAAGGCACAAGAAAGAAAAAAACTGGATTTCATGAAAATTTTTTAAATTTTGTGCGTCAGAACCCATTACAAACACTAAAACAATAACCCAAGGAAATGGAGATAACATTTGGAAATATTATCTGATAGGGATTAATATTAAGAATATACAGATGTTTCCTAAAATTCAATAAAAACCCAACAACCCAATTTAAAAATGGGTCAAGGACTTGAACAGCCATTTTTCCAAAGAAAACTTTAAAATGGCCAATAAGCATATGAAAAACTGCTCAACATCATCGGGATACTGCTAGTCAAACCTCAGTGACATACCATCTTACACTCCATTTGAATGATTACTGCCAAAAATAGAGAAAAAGTGTCCATAAGGATACAGAGTAACTACAGTCCTTACACACTGTTAAGACAGGAGATGGTAGGACCACCATGCCAAACAGTGCCATGCTCCTCAAAACATTAAAATAAAGTTGCCATGATCCAGCAATTCTGTTTCTTGGTATATATCTAAAAGAATGGAAAGCAAGGTCTCAAGAGATACTTGTGCATGTGTTCACAGCCGCATTGTTCACAACAGCTAAGACGGGGAAGAAATCCAAGTGTTCATCTAAAAGATGAGCAGATACACAAAACGCAGCATGTACAAATATCTGATGGAATATTATTCAGCCTTTGAAAGGAAGAGAAAAGGAAGGGAAATCTGACATATGCTATGATATGAATAAACCATAAGTATATTGTGCCAAGTGAAATGAGCTGGTCACAAAAGGACAAGTACTGTATGATTTCACTTGAATATTTAGAGTAGTCAAAATTGGTGACAGAAAATGGAATGGCAGGTGCTAGGGTCTGGGACAAAGGAGGAAACAGGGAGATATTATTTAATGACAATAGTATTTCACTTTTACACATGAAAAGAGCTTGGATAAGGATATGGTTGGTGATATGATTGTATGGCATTATGAATGTATTTCTTATCACTGAATTGTTCACTTAAAATGGTTAAGACAATAAATTTTATGTATTTTACTACAATAAAAAATTTAAAAATTAATTCTCAATTATTGTAAATTTGTAAAGTGTAATAGAGAACATAATATTAGAGTGAGTATAAATCCCAAAATCATGCTACATTAAATTGTGGGCTTAGTATTTGCAGTAAAATGTATGTAGCAAGGAGCTCGGCATCTTTTCATGCTGGCAATGTGATGATTGTGTATAACAGCCTAATTTTCCTGAATGAAACCTCAGAACATCTGTAAGTCTGAAATGTGGCCTTCTGATGCTCCAGGCACTGTGAGCAATGTAATTCTCTATCTTGCACACTAACAATTACTAAAGAACCCACAAAATTTAGGTGGTAATTCAGTTGTGTTTGAAATTAAGTATTTTAAGGGATTGAGGAAAGGGAAGAGGAAGATCTGCTGTTGTCTTTCACAAACAGGTAACTCCAGCACTGGATCATTATGCTTGCAACCCAAATAATGGCATTTACGTAAGGGCTCTCTTTGAGGTGATAGAGTTCTTTTATGCCCCTGAGGGGGAAGCAGCAGGGAGGTATTTTTAAGACACTGTGCTGTGGTAGTCAGCAGCTGTAAAAACTCATGACATTGGACAGCAAATATCTCCCATCTCAGGACAGGGTATTACAAGGTGCCAGCGCAGATCTCACAGCAAGCCCTGGGAGAACAGACAACGGCACCCCAGGAGCACAAAAAAGTTTGTGTAATTTGAAAAATACACAAGCATCAGTATACTAACATGATGAGCCTTTGATTCTTCAAGTTTTTAGAGTAAGGACTTATGACATTGTCATGAGAAAGGGTGCACAGAGGACTTTTCCCTAGACGTCTTGCCTGAGAAATGGCTAAGGACACATCTGAGACGCTCTCAGGTAGAGCTGAAGGTCTCTGGGAAGGGTAGGAGAGTAACATTTCTTGAGTTCCTACAAAGTGACAGGCACTATGAGAAGTGTTGTTTACTATCATAGTTCAAAACAAGAAGATAACTTTAGTTTCAACATGGAATGGATTACCCAGCCACTCCTTAACATGTTCAGGAGACTTCCTCCTGAGCTGAAGAGACAATGATAAGCACTCCCAATCTATCTCCTACTTCACTGCATTGTATCCAGTGAGCCAAAATTAACAGGAGCAGATATGCCTCACATGGAAAACAACTCGGTTTCCCATGCTCTGCTTGGGAAACAAATGCACTATAGCCACACTGTATTGGTTTAGCTTCAAACAACAGTTTATCTCAGTTTCTATAAATTGGAAGTCTTCTGCTTAAGCTCTCACAGTAGGGCAAATAAGGTGTCAGCCAGGCTGTCATCTGAAAGCCTGAGTGGGTTAGAAGCTGCGTCTGGGCTCCTTCAACTTGTTGCCTGAATATGCTTCCTTGTGTCTGTGTGACAGGTCCCTAGCTTCTTATTTGCTGCCAGGTAGTGGCCATCTTGTGGTTCAAGGGACCACCTCAGTTGGTTCTCTCTCCTTAGGCAGTCATAATATGGTGGTTGCTTCTTCTAGGTCAGTAAAGGAGAATCTCTCTCGCTCTAGTGGGCTAAAACAGACTCACAATGGAAGATAATCATGGAAGAAACAGCCCATCTACTCTGCCATATAATGTTAGCTAATCAAGGGAGTGATGAATGGTTGGTCCCTTGACTTCTGCCATACTTAGGGTTAAAAGCAAATCACAGGCTCCATCCACTCAAAGGATATGGGTTACATGGGTGTGAGGTATTAGGGGTCAACCTAAGAGTGTATCTGCCACGTACCAAGACTGAAGTTATCTTCATATTTTGCAACATAAAAGACAGTGAAGGGCTGGAGATGTGGCTCAAGCGGTAATGCGCATGCCTGGCATGCACGGGGCGCTGGGTTTGATCCTCAGCATCACATAAAAATAAAAATAAAGATGTTGTGTCCACTGAAAAATAAATATTAAAATTTTTTCTCTTCTCCTCTCTCACTCTCTCTTAAAAAAAAGACAGTGAAAACAAAATGAAATTTAAAGACAACTATATCTAAGAATTCTGGTTTTTCTATTGAATGATTTTGGGAAAATTAATCTATTTTGCAACTTTAGTTTTTTCATTTCAAACAAGAACAACTATTATCTAGGTCTACAAAAACAAATGTTTTGTCACTAGCTTCGATCCAATAATCTCACCCATGATAGTGTGCACATATGCATTTTCCCAAAGCAATTACTTGTGAAACATATCAATTGTGACATGAAGGAGATATTATAAAGACAAACTAAAAGCTGATTCTGGCCTGCAGAAGCCTGCAGACCAAGATTTTACCAGAAAGGTTTGCGGCTCCTACAGGGTGGAGTTTAAATAGACTTAATGTGATCTGAATCAGCTATTCATCAAATTATCTAATTGCTAAACAATAAGGACTGTGCTAGAAACAGTATATAAAATAAGCAAAACAGACATAGTCCTTTGTTGAGTTATGACATAAAGAGAGGTTCATTCACAAAATATTTATGGAGGGCATTGTGTATATATGAGGGATATATCTTTTTAACAAACAAGACAGACAAGTTCCTACCTTTGTGGAGATTATATTCTGGATGGGAAATGGGGGTGATGGACAAACAATAAACAAAAAGATAAGCTGGAGTATAAATTCAATTGTGATAGAAAATAACAAAAGGGATAAATAATGAAAGAAGTAGAAACAGGTTATTTTAAATAGGATGGCCAGGAAAGGACCACACCAGGAGAAGGCATCTGACTGCAGGTTGAGTGATGAGAAGCAGAAGCTATCTTGAGAGCTAACCCTAGCCCTAACCCTGTGCAAGAGTATACCTGAGACAGGTACAAGATTGGGTGTCAATTCTCAGTCTATTCTTCCTTCGGTAGAAAACACTTGAGAGTTGTAAGCAAGAGTGACAAGATATGATTTACATCTTGAATGTATGGAAATGGCTAGGAGAGTAAAGGAATATGGTAGTATATTGAACAAATAAAATGACATACAAAGTAAACATTCCAAGTACAGTTATGAAAAAAAATCAGGATCCTTTCAGTGTACAACAACAATCCTACTCTCAGGATTCTATACCACTTGCAGTATTTTAACAATGAAACACACAGTAAATGTACTAAAGATAAGTGCTACAAAGAAAAATAAAACAAGAAAAGGGCTTAGGGAGTGAAAGGATTGATATTTTAAAAGAGTTGTACAAGAAAGCCATGCAAGGTAACATTTGAGCAGAGACATGAGTCTAGAGTCTGAGAAGACATGGAGAGGGAGGACTCAGGCCAAAGGACTGACGAGGCCCACATAAGTGAGAATGTGCCTGCATTTGAGAAACCTGGCAAAGGTGGCGAAGAGGGAGCATGATGAAGATTGTTTGAAATGCAGAAAACAAGGTGGGACCACCAAGGCCCTGTCACCAACAGTAAGTGCTTTCAGTTTTACTCTATGTGAAATCACTTGAGAGATGTGTGGAAGGGGCTTATGTGATAGAAATGTGTGGTGAGGAGGCAAAGCTGCAGGGGCTGTGCAGAATGAAAGTGCAGCAGATGCCTCTCAGTGGAGAGGATAATTTGAACTGAGGAAGGATGAGTAAGATGACAGAGGTCAAAAAGGAGCATGTGGGGCACTCCAGGAAGCGGGAACTGCTACCACAAATTCCTGGTCCAGGAAAGAGCTTGAGGCAATGAAGAAACCAGGGTGAACAGGAGGGAGAAGGAGCCTGGAGAGGCAGAAGGTGCAGGGCTCCTCAGCTGTGGCACAGCGCTGGGCACATGCTGAGCATTCCTGAGGCCTGGGCTCAATCCCAGCACCAGTGTAATAATGATGACAATAGCAACCCTATTTTAAATAATGTCTGGCTTTAGTATTCTTTAGAGACATAGGGAATGAGTATCATTAATCCACCATCAGTTCCAGCCGACTTAAAATTATGAATTACTTAAAGTCTCAAGTATATTAGGAACCTACTAACTTTCCATATTTTTCCCAAAGATGTAGTAAAAATAGGAAACCATGCCAGCCTTTTCAATACATACAGTATATGGATTATACTGCCTATTGCTTTACTTACATTTTCCTCTTTAATATGTTATCCTTGTGAGACCCTATTCCTTTGAAGTTTAACATTTTCCTCACAATTGCTTTTGTAACCAGTCCTTTATTCATTTGGAAATTTTTCAGTGTCAGGATTTGGAAAGGTAAAAGGTACTGGCTACCAGACAGTACATTCCTCATTCTTCAAATGAGGGGTGAATGCTGCAGATTCATCAGACACCTATGTGGCAGACATACCGAGGGCAAACTACGTGTCAAGTACAATCCTAAGAGCTCTTAAAGACACTGGATGAAAATGTCAGGCCTGTCATCCAGGAAATAAAGAAAATACAGTGCTGTGGGAACAAAGATTCAGTAAACAAAAGCCAGGTGATCTGTGCATTACCTTTCAGTTCCGCCAACACCAAAATATCTTATAATCATTATATTTATTCATGTTTGGAAGAAGATGATTAAAAGGACAGCCTGTGGGAAAGAAGTGTAATTTTGATGTAATATCTTTCCAGGGACTAATGAGATGTTTTAGATCTAATGCAGCTAACTTTTTTCCCCCAAAGGCAACATTCCACAAATGAGATTTGAAATTATTATTTAAAAATACTGAATAGAAATCAAATGACCCAAATTTAATACTTGAATCTTGGATACACTGGAAAAAGACCTCTAAGGCATTTAAGGGACTAGAATTTATGTAGAGAAAATCTCTACTACCCATAATATTTTTATGTTCAAACTACATTTTTTCTCAGCAGCCTAGAAATCTGTATTGGTTTATGACATTAGGGTCAGAATAATTTCTCAGTGTTAAGTGAAAAAGTCTCTACCTTAACAAATTATGCTACAGCAGGAAAGGATTCATACTCCAATCTGTGATTCTGTTTGAGGGAGAATCTCCACAACATTACCATGAAATGAATTTTCGGATGTTTAAAGTACAATAACTTAATGGTCTTCAGCTTGATCCTAAACACTTCATTTTTCTATTGAAAATAAAATATATTAATGCATAAACCAAGGTGGCAAACATTAAACATTTATTAACTACGTACACATTAAACATTTATGAAACTATGTAGTGTATATTTCAAATTTTAAACTGGTTGAATATAGAATTCTCTGACACTACGCTATCTGTTACAGAAACCACTATCCACACAGAGCTTTGGAGCACTTAAAATGTGGCTAGTCCAAACTGAGATGTGCAGGAAGTATAAAATACACACTGAATTTCAAAGACTTAGTATGACAGGAAAAAAAAAGAATGTAAAATGCCTTTATAATTGTCTATATCAGTATTTTACATGTTTGGTTAAATAAAATGTCATTAATTTCACCTTTCATTTAACTCTCTTGATGTAGCTCTTAGAAAATTTGTAATTACATACGTGGTCTGCATTATATAAACTGACAATGCCTATTTAGTGCCTTTTTCTTCCCCACAAGGCATCAGAACACTTAAATAAAAAACTGATTTATATTTTATGCAATGATATTTTCTCTTAGAGCAAGAATTTGTACTAGTACTTTTCATGTTCAAATTACTTCTTATCTACAAAGGGGGCTCTTGCACACTGGTGAAGATAAAGTTAACTGGTACAACCATTATGTGAACCAGTATAGAGGTTTCTCAAAGTCTCAAAAAATTAAAAACAGAAGTACCCTATCACCCAGCAATCCCATTATACTATAGCTATATACTCAAGGGAAATGAAATCAGTCCCTGTCAGAGAGACACTGGCACTCCCACGCTCACTGCAGCACTACTCACAAGAGCCAGGAGATGGGAACAACTAAATAAGTATCTATCAAGGGATGGATGAATAAAAAAAATGTGGTACAGATACACAATGGAACTACTCAGTCATAAAATGAATAAAGTCCTGACATTTGCAACAACATGAATGGAACTGGAGATCCACATGGTCTCACTCATATGTACAATCTGCAAAAGTTGACCTCACAGAAGTTGAGAATAGAATGGTGGTTACCAGAAGAAGGGTACAGTCAGGTGGAGTATGGATGGGGAGCGGTGGATCAATGGGTGCAAAGCTACAATGAGACAGGAGTAAGACGTTCTGGAGTGCTACTGCACAGTGGGATGGCTACACATAACAAGTAGTATTGTATAGTTCATAAAACTAGAGGATTTTGAATATTGTTGCCATAAAGAAATGGCCAATGTTTGAAGAGATAAGTATGAAACACTATGCAATGTATACATATATAGAAACATTACATGGTGCCCCCGAACATGGATAAATTTTATTTCTATGCATCAGTCAAAAATAAATTTTAAAAATATTTTCTAAAAATACCTTATCCAGTCAGCTTAGAAATTGGCACTGGTTATGCTACTCCTGTCTGAATGTCACAGACCCAGCTGGAAGACCTTACAGATCTGTTTCACACCCTTGAAAGCTCTGCTTCACAGGGAAGAACTGCTGGCCTATTGAGTGCCTGTGTCCCACTTTTCCTTGCCTCATTAATCAGCTGGAATTTCCACAAGGAATTAGCTGTGAAGCCCCCCCGTGTTCCACCCTCCTCAGAGTGTGTGTGTCAACTACACTGTTACACTGTCAAGTACCAGAGAGATGGACCTGATATGGGTCTTATTTTAACCCAGAAACATCTAGAATTGGCCCATTAGAAGAATATGCATGTGATAAATGCCTGTTGTATGTGTGGTTCCAATGGTTTGGGAAGAGAAAAGCTTTTACCTCCTCTCCTTTGTAGAGCAGTTGTATTGTATTAGCTACTGACTGTTAACTGTGCTTCCTAATTCATTTATTCAAATAGCCATGAGCTTGCTGGCTGCCTGAACTGGACTGGGGGCTTGGAATATAGCGGTGAATCAGACAGGCATGATATTGACCTCACAGAGAGGGAAAAAACAAACAAACATGTTACATAATTTCAATAAGGATGACATGTGCCACTGCTGAAAAGCAGCTGAACTTACAAGAGGAACAGAACAATGACACGGCAAAGGAAGGCTTCTGCATGCCTTGTATACCTGGACCTGAAAGAGCTGTTAGCTTAGCAAGGTGGAAGGGAAAGGGCTGATGAGGAGGAAGGCAGGACCCTTTAAGCCATGGTGAAAATTTGAAACTTAATCCTAAAAGCACGAAAAGCCATTGAGGGTTTTATGAAAGATAGTCATATGATCAGATTTGCCTTTTTAAAATGTCACTGTTGAGGTGGGCAAGTACAAATGTGGGACTTTCACAGAGCATATCCATGAATTCCTAAAAATTAATCAGCACCTCCTTGGTCATCATTTCAACAGAACTTAAGTTTTGAGAACATAAAAGTTGTGTAAGCTCCACAACCACAAGATCTGAAACCCAGAAAGCACCTTTGAGAGTACCTCTATTTCAGGGCACTCTCAAAGTACCCTCAAAGCATTAATTTCTACTGCTTGTACTGGCTACCCATGTCAATTTGTCACTTGGCATCAGCTCCAGTCCTGAACCAAGTCCGGTCTTGCTTATTCAGAACCAGAATCCAGCTATCCAGACTTACTGACCCAGCTCTGGTACCTAAGAGCAAGGCAGTTAAAATACTTAGAACAAGGCATGAATCTGGAATATTATTTATGTTCTACTGTACCCAAAGACTGAGTGCCTCCAAATGTTGGCCAGACTCCTGTGCCAGCTCCAAAAGGACACCTGGGTTCTGAATAGCCAGTGTACCTTCCAGGAGTTCTATGCTGTGTCTGCTCCCAAGGCAAGAATTCAAGGAGAATCTAAACCCCAAACATGGATAAACTTTATTTCTATCTCATAAACCATTAAACACAGATTGTTCAAATTCTGAGGAATGACTATATGAAATTTCATTTGCTTCTGAATGTTTAGGAGTGACACTTATTTATTTGTATATGTGACTTTCCCATAAATGCTTTTCTGAAACCAAACTGAGACTGTTTGGTGATGGTCTTAATTGTTCTTCTGGACAGTAGATAACCATTCAATTCTCAAAGAGACATAAAACAATATATTGGCAATTAATTAGCATGTTCATTTCTAAAAATACATATCTCCCTCAATTACATCCTCCTTTAACCATTTTTAATCAAAATAAAAAATAAGCCTCAATCTCACAATGTTTCCCTTCTGAATTTTCAGTATATCTACTCGGAAAGTAAAGAACCCTTTAAATATAAATGAAATGGAACTCATTCTTCTAAGGGGCAGGAGGGCGTTAACAGAAATCATGTGGACTTAAGAGGCCCAGCTTCCTCCCTTCTTGGATATGTGACTGCAACAGTTTCTTAATTTCTCTGGCCCTTGATATTTCTGTGCATAGAATGAAGCTGTCCATAGCATTTGCTTTATCAGGCTGCTATTTCATATTACTACAATCTGGATGGCTTAGACAACAGACTTTATTCTCTCACAGGTCAGGAAATCTGAAACTAAAGTATCAGCAAGGTTGGTTTCTTGCAGATGCTCTGTGGGAGAAATCCTTCCTTGCCTCTTCCCACCTGTGGTGGCTCCTGACATTCTGTGGCTTATGCCAAGGTGTCACAACTCCCACCTCTGCTCTCATTCCTCCCATAGTTGTCTTCTGAGTGTCTGTGTGTCCTCTCTCTCCTTCTCTTACAAAGGCACCAGTTCTTAGATTTAGGGTCCACTGTAAATTCAGAGGAAGTTCATATAAAGATTCTTAACTAATTATATTTTCAAAGATACTATTTCCAAATTAGGTCACTTTCTGAAGTTCTGAGTAGACCTGAATGGGGTAGGGGTGTTTGCAGGAGAACATACTATTCAACTCCCTACACCTACCCATGACACAGTATAATTCTATTACACTCAGGAAAAAGACAGGTTCCCAAAGAGGATTTGTTAACACAGTGAATTTTTAGTCCATTCTTTACACTATAAATTGTTCAGTTATATTTCATTTTTATATTAAGAAAATGTTCACTTTAAAAGATGAGACAGTGACTGTAACTAGCACTGTGCTGAAAATGCATTATTGCTCAATAAACATATTTCTCTCCCTGTCCCCTATATTTAGCCCCAAACTGTGAATTACTAGCATAATTCATGTGTGAATCTCAGGAAATCATAGGGTACTTTAATATCCTATGCAAAAATAAAGAGAAAAGTTTCTTGCCCAAAACAATTATTTCCTGGGGTGAACCAGGATAAGTAGTTCTCTTTTCAAAATCTGACCAATTACTGTTGTCTAAATATTATGGCCTAAGCATACAGCTAAGGTATCTTTGTATTTCTGTGGAATAAAAAGGTTATGAAGAAGGCTTTGGGTAAAAATTAGGGGCTTGTATTTTGTTATTTTTTATGTAACTTGCCAATAACCATTTGAAAATTTCTTTGGTCTGCTATCAATTAAATTCCTGGTTCCCATCCTTTCCCATATTTTTTTCTATATTTTCCACCCTCACATTATCTCATCTCTAGCATGTTTTTTTAAAAAAAAAAGAAAACAGAATGTTATTCCCACATAGTTTGTTCATCTTCAAAATAGCAGCTGTGCTGCCATAGGTAAACAAAATGTGATTGAAAGCTGCAACACGGGGGCTGGCGGGGGGTGGTGGCAGGAGAGAGTAGCCCTACTAGGAGCACTGCGACGTCATTTGATCTCAAACACTCCACTTTCCTTGTTTCTTGCCCACTTAGGCTCTGTATCCAGACCCACCAGGGCTGAGACAGTCTCCTGCACTATCTTTCCAAGAACCACCAGGGACATGGCAGTCCAACCTAAAACTCCCAAAGAAACTAGTCTCAAAAACAAATGCTTCCAAATATCCATATATTTAGCCCTGCTTTGAGTTTTACACCCTGTGGTCAGGAACAGATATAGAGAAAGTATAATGAGGAGGCTTATGATATAGGTTGTTCTACTTTGCTACACATTAAGCCTATTTAAAGAGCCAGTTCTATCTGGTTCTCTTTTCAAAGTATAGCTGCATTATTTCTATTACAATTCTTTCCTCTAAGGTTAGAAGAATCAGAATCAAAGACAACCCTCTGATGCCAGAAGAACAAAAACCCTTTGTATTTCACCAAAGTATTCACCTTCCGACTTTTTTCACATCTTCTGGGATTATATCTTATTTTAAAAATACATACATTTTATTCCTTACCATCTCTTGCAAATTAAAGGTCAAGTGATAAGAGCATGAGACATGACATTATATGTCAATCAAGCTGTCCATGCACACCATTTGTTAAATACACCATGGTTGGATAAAATATCACAGATCCTCTGGTTACTGCAAAGTGAGCTTTAAAAAATCACCCTCCTGGGCTGGGAATGTGGCTCAAGCAGTAGTGCGCTCGCCTGTCATGCGCGCGGCCCTGGGTTCAATCCT
Source organism: Ictidomys tridecemlineatus (assembly GCF_052094955.1). Classification (NCBI taxonomy): domain Eukaryota; kingdom Metazoa; phylum Chordata; class Mammalia; order Rodentia; family Sciuridae; genus Ictidomys; species Ictidomys tridecemlineatus. The sequence goes on along the minus strand of NC_135488.1, from coordinate 22,540,541 downwards.
CAGCACCACATACAAACAAAGATGTTGTGTCTGCCAAAAACTAAAAAATAAATATTAAAAAATTCTCTCTCTCTCTCTCTCTCTAAAAAATAAAAATAAAAATAAAAAATGTCACCCTCCCCCAGTTGAAGTGCTATATGTGATGTCACTGAACCTCCAGAAAAGCAGACTGATGAAGAAGCCCACCAAACTGAAAATGTTTATCAAAGAGAAGCTAAAGATTAATTGGGAGGCATGCTAAATACAGGTAAGACAATCCCTTACCTGGATTAGGTTGAAGGTATTCAATTGTTTTAGTCATTATTTCCATCACAGCCCTGCTGGTGACATCCACTTTCTGAAACGAGAAAATACACATCCTGAATGACAGAAATCATTAGTGTTTTTGTTAAGTCTATAGAAAACCACTATTGGGATAATAGAGTAATATCAAGTCCAGCAGTAGAAGGTGAGGGACTGTGGGGAAATGCTAAAAGGAATAATGACTGTCTATCAAGATCTGAAAAACATATTTATTCAAGGAGGAAGCTAGTAATTGCCTAAAATTTGTTTCAAAATATGCTTCATTATCTTCTGGCAAAAATAAGATCGAGACAGTGAATCATACTTTTTTTCCAGAGGCATTTAATGGATGTCTATGAAGAGCCACGTATGGTGGCAGATTTCACTGCTCAAAAGAAAAAATAATGTGCCAGGTGTGATGGGGCCTGCCTGTAATCCTAGGGGCTTGGGAGGCTGAGGCAGGAGGATCACAAGTTCAAAGTCAGCCTTAGCAATTTAGTGAGGCCCTAAGCAACTTAACAAGACCCTGTTTTAAAATAAAAAATTAAAATTAAAAAGCCTGGGATATGGCTCTATGGTTAAGTGTCCCTGGTTTCAACTGCGGCTACCAACTAAATAAATAAATAAATGACAGAAAAAGAGAAAAGAATGCAGTATCGACTCTGCTTACTCAAGTGTGAGAAGGAAAGATTGTATTTAACTTCTGAGAACATCCTAAGGATACAAAAATCTTCAGTTAACATATTTGACCAATCCTTGAACATAAGGTAAACTCTAAATAAAAACTGTGATGTTAGAGTCTATCTCAAAAAAATTCTGCGTGGTCAGCACTTGCTGTTCACTAAGCCCTCCCTGTCAGGCCCATCTTCCCATGGGAAGAGATGATGGAAACTACTCAATGCAACCAGATCCCCTCCACCTTGCTCCACCAAATCCTTTCTTGTCAACATGTATGGTACATTCATTCACACTATAGGGAAAATGACTGATGGAAATAAATGCATCCATGTGTTCCAGGTACATGCATGTACTATATGGCATACGTATCAGGCATAGGAGGCAATTTTAATAGTGAAATTTGGATATCAAGTGCATGAAAATTTTTTCATCTGTTTATTGGAGATCAAGGGCTCCTCCCTCAAATCTAAAAAGCTTCCATAGTTTATTGTATACACATATAAAATCAGCCTTGCATGGTGTAAATCTCCTTGTATTCCATAATCTACCTATTAAAAGATTTCATCTTGCAGTTCAGTTTTCAATGCTTAATAATCTCCCATTCCATGACAGTAACATAACTCTTTGTATGCACTGTTACAGGGATAAACAGAGGAAATAAATTTCTTTTGTCAAGGAATTATGGTATAAAACTATCTTTAAAAGCATACTATTTCAGATTTACCGGCTTGCAAATGAGTCTTGTACCAAGTCCTTTTGATTGACTCAACTTCTTTAAAATTTATTCTCATTAGTTATACATGACAATAGAATGTACTTTGAAATATTATACATACATGGAATATAATTTCTCTTTCTTCTGTTTGTACTTGTAGAAGTACATAGGTCATGTAATCACATACGCATATAGGAAAGTAATGTCTGACTCATTCTACTATCTTTCCTATTCCCATTCCCTCTCTCTTCTCTTAATTCCCCTTTGTCTAATCCAAAGTATTTCAATTATTCCCTAACTCCCACCCCTATTGTGAGTTATCATCCACATATCAGAGAGAATATTCAGCCTCTGTTTTGGGGCGATTGGCTTATTTCACTAGCATGATAATCTCTACTTTCTTTGAATTTTTTTTGTTAATTTATTTTGAAATAACAATAATATAGACAGTGAATGTAAGCATAAGTAACACTTTTTTAAAAAAAATCTATATTTTCAGAAAAGATATTGTGAATAAAAAAGTGGCAGTTTTACAAATCTTTTAAATGTCTTCCTTAATGGGAGTCAGCTGGAATCTTCTAGCAGCTTCCACATTCAGTCTGTTGCAATGTACTGGTTTGTGCTGAAATATATCAAGGAAATCCAGCATCATACAGATATATAGTAGAAAAAAGGGAAAATAACTTATTAGGCTTTACAGATAATTGTGAATATTCATTGACAAGAAGGACTTAAGGTCCATCTCAGTTGCACTCTACTAGTCTACCGTGTATTTTTATTTTTTATTTGTTTATTTATTTTTTATTAGTTGCACGTGACAGTACAATGATCTTGACATATCGTACATTTGAATCAAATGGGGTATAATTTCTCATTTTTCAGAGTGTACAGGTTGCAGAATCACTTTGGTTATACAGACACATATATGCATACAGCAATACTAGTGTTTATTTTATTCTGCTGCCCTTTTTAACACCCCTTCCCCACCCCTCCCCTCCCATCACTTTTTTCTACCCAATCTAATGTGACACATTTCTTTTTTTTTTCCTCTCACATCATCATACATGTATTTTGTATAACGATGAGGGTCTCCTTCCATCTTCCATGCAATTCCCCTTCTCCCTCCCATTCCCTCCCACCCAATCAACAAATGGGCCAAGGACCTGAACAATCTGCAGTAAAATTTAAGGTCTGGTGTTGTGATACCTCTTGCTTTACTTTTCTTGCTATGGATTTCTTTGGCTATTCTGAGTGATTGACTCAAATTTTTAAGAAGTTTTGGAATGGAACATATAGTTCGGAGATTAGTTCTAAAAAGAACAGTAGCCCTTGGAGTTATGCACTGCATGCCTTCTGCTACCACACATGGAGGTCCTGGTAGTATTAGTAAAACGTCAGTATCTATGTCCTCAAGTCATGGAATGGTTTAGGGTCAGGACAATGAATCCAAAGGGTATATGCAGAACAAACATGCAGAAGCTTCAGAGAACATGAGTGGTAGGAAGACAAATGCAGATCACCTGCTAACTATATATCAGGCATTAAGGAAGAAGATGTTGGATATATCCAGAAATCCTCTGGCTATGATAGGAAGGAAAACAGTTCCAAAAATCAAGATTTCTAAGAAGGAGTGCCAGAAGACTGGAACTGTCAGATGACCCTGATGTCTTCTGCTGCTAGAAGACCAATTATTTCTAACTTTCTTCCTTCTCTGTCCTTAATAATAATAATAACCATTACTATCACAAGATGTTTTCTATTTGTCAAAAACCAGTCTAAGGGATTTAAATATTGTTACATGGATGAGGAAATAGAGCCTAGGACACCTGCTTCAGAGACTGTGTTCCTAAACACTACCCTATATCTTCCTTAGAGGACAGGCAGCAGGGGAAGGCCCCAGCCTGAGGAGAGATACCAAGTCAGAGTTGAGAAGGAGTTTGTACCCTCCCCCACATGGACAAAGAACCTGACAGCAGTCAACCAAAAAGGTCAGGAGGAAAGCAGCTGTCATCCCATCTTCTGTTTCATTTTGAACGTCCTCAAATTCTATAAAGCTCCAATCACAAAAATTATTCCACCCTGAGCCCTACAGAAGGAGGACTCTCCCATGCTGAGCTGCTGAGCCACAAATTCTCAGTTCCAAAGGTGCCTCTGCAGAAGCTGGTGCCAACAGCACACACCTCACATTGTCCACAGGAGATTCAGCAAGGAAGGCTGTGAAATGTAGTTGTCATTCAAGTGGGGGAACCCCTAGCCCTACCAAGCTTTGTAAATATAGGGCTTAACTACTAAGGCTCTCTACAGAGAGGCCATTCACTTGGTTAAAGCCAGTAGTCCCAGAGGCACAGGGATCTTGGAGATATCAATATTAGAGTACCATTTTGGGTACCTAGAGTGGATTCAACCTTTAAAAGACTTGGGAATAGAAAGTATTCCAGTGTTACTGATGACTTGACCAAAGTCTCCCAGGACCATTACAGGTCCTGTTGTCCACTGAGGCTGACTCCTTCAACCTCTCTGGTTACCTAATCCAGGCATCATACAGAACCAGCTCTATCCAAGCACTGTTGATCTGAGCATAAAATGGGCTTCTTTGTAAGTCCATCTTTGGGGAAAAAAAACTTTATCCAGTAGAATTATTTGTGTATTTTCTTTTCACAACATACACCAACAGGGAACAGCTTTTAGCAAATCCATTCATGGGCCCTTGATCTTTATGTACTCTGACAGATAATCACTCGATTAAGTTAATAACCATAAGAAGAAGAGACCAGAAGCACAATTAGTCCAAAGCCTTGATTTTTCAAAAGTGAGAGTCTTAAGGCCTAGAAAAGGGAAGGAGCTCCCTAGGGTCACATAGCTAGTGTTATTATGGGAAGCAAACTCAAGGTCATGGATTAGGTTTCTAAGAAAGAGTACTAGAGCTGAATTGTCTCATGACCATTTGCTATTCCAGAGTCATCTGCCAGGAGGAGGCTGACTAACTTCTCATCTCTCTCCATCTCTGTCCTCAATAATAACGTTCAGGATTTTTGCTAGGTTATACTGTATTGGCCACAGACAAGCCATGGATCACAATCCTAAACGTGCCTTGCAAGGTACTGGCTAGGAAAGCTATACCTTAACTGGCAAGAACATATTCTCTTATTATCAGAACTGATAAAATGAACATGAAGAAGATGTACCCTTACATCATTTATTATAAGCAAGAGTTTATTTTCACTTAAGAAAAACACAGTGTAACTTTGAAATTATGACATATAGTTCTTTATTTCTTCAATTCCCCAATTTTCCAATTACTTAAAAATAAGCTTTGATCATCCTAAATTACAGCAACTTCCATTTTTGTGAGCTCCTGAGCTAACTATTCTTGCCTGGGACTAGTAAGGAGGATGGTAGGGTAAGGCTCTTTAAAGGAGGTGAAAACATAAATATCTGTAAATATAGGCATGCTTTTAGGAAATAAAAACCTTTGAGTGAAATAAGGTTTTTTCCTAAAGGTAAAATCATGGGCATACATTCTGGGTATTTTCCTTCAATTTTCTCAATGCCAAGATTTTAGCAACTTCGAATATTTTAGAGTTAGGAGGTCCTTTCTCTACTATCCAGTCTTATAATTTACAACTTCAGAGAGGGACAAAAATAGCTGTCAACTTTCTTTACTTACTATAATAGTTTTGTCTTCATGCTAAGTCAGAGTTTGGCAAACTGTAGTCAATGAATCAGATGAGGCTGGTCACTATTTAGTCTTACATTTTTTAAATGGAAAAAGAAATTAAAATAAGACTACTACATTGCTCATAATTCTAAAGGTTTTGTAAAACTCTGCTGTATACCCATCCGGTCCTGGGATTTTCTTAGTTGGCAGTCTTTTGAAGGTTTCTTCTATTTCCTCAATTGATATTGGTCTGTTTAGGTTGTCTATATCCTCCTGACTCAATCTGGGCAGATCATATGACTTAAGAAATTTATCGATGTCTTCACTGTCTTCTATTTTATTGGAGTATAAGGATTCAAAATAATTTCTAATTATTTTCTGTATTTCTGAAGTGTCTGTTGTGATATTGCCTTTTTTCATCCTGTATGCTAGTAATTTGAGTTCTCTCTCTTCTTCTCTTCGTTAGCATGGCTAAGGGTCTGTTGATTTTATTTATTTTTTCAAAGAACTAACTTTTAGTTTTGTCAATTTTTTCAACTGTTTCTTTTGTTTCAATTTCATTAATTTCAGCTCTGATTTTAATTATTTCTTGCCTTCTACTTCTTTTGATGTTGTTTTGCTCTTCTTTTTCTAGGATTTTGAGATGAAGTATGAGATCATTTATTTGTTGGTTTTTTCTTTTTTTAAGGAATGAACTCCAAGCAATGAATTTTCCTTAGAACTGCTTTCAATGTGTCCCATAGATTCCGATATGTTGTGTCTGTGTTTTCATTTATCTCTAAGAATTTTTAAATTTCCTCCTTGATGTCTTCTATAACCTATTGATCATTCAGTAACCTATTGTTCATTTTCCAAGTGATGCATGATTTTTCCTTCCTTCTTTTATCATTGATTTTCAGTTTCATTCCATTATGATCAGATAAGATGCATGGTATTATCTCTACTCCTTTATATTGTCTAAGAGTTGCCATGTGACATAATATATGATCTGTTTTTGAGAAGGATCCATGTGCTGCTGAGAAAAAAGTGTAACTGCTTGATGTTGGGTGGTATATTCTATATATGTCAATTAAGTCTAGGTTATTAATTGTGTTATTGAGTTCTATAGTTTCCTTATTCAACTTTTGTTTGGAAGATATGTCCAGTGGTGAGAGAGGTGTGTTGAAGTCTCCCATGATTATTGTATGGTGGTCTATTAGACTCTTGAACTTGAGAAGAGTTTGCTTGATGAAAATAGCTGCACCATTGTTTGGGGCATATATATTTATGATTGTTATGTCTTGTTGGTGTATGGTTCCCTTTAGCAGTATGTAGTGTCCCTCTTTATCCCTTTTGATTAACTTTGGCTTGAAATCTATTTTATTTGATATGACACTACTGCTTGTTTCCGAAGTCCATATGAGTGATATGACTTTTCCCAACCTTTCACCTTCAGTCTGTGTATGTCTTTTCCTATCAAATGCGTCTCCTGTAGGCAGAATATTGTTGGGTCTTGTTTTGTGATCCATTCTACTAGCCTGTGTCTCTTAATTGGTGAGTTTAAGCCATTAACATTTAGGGTTATTATTGAGATATGGGTTGTTCTTCCAGCCATATTTGTTTATTTATGTTACTAAACATGGTTTGTTTTTCTCTTTGATTATTTTTCCCCCCTTTACTGTCCTACCTCCCACTGTTGGTTTTCATTGTTATTTTCCATTTCCTTTTCCTGTAATGTTTTGCCGAGGATGTTTTGAACAGATGGTTTTCTAGCTGCAAATTCTTTTAACTTTTGTTTATCGTGGAAGGTTTTAATTTCATCTTTCATCCTGAAGCTTAATTTTGCTGGATACACGATTCTTGGTTGGAACCCATTTTTTTTCAGTGTTTGAAATATGTTATTCCAGGATCTTCTAGCTTTCAGAGTCTGTGTTGAAAGATCAGCTGTTATCCTGATTGGTTTACCCCTAAATGTAATATGTTTCCTTTCTCTTGTAGCTTTTAAAATTCTCTCCTTATTCTGTACATTGGGCATCTAGGTGTGGATCTCTTATGATTTTGCACATTCGGCGTCCTGTAGGCTTCTAGGATTTGGGATTCTGTCTCATTCTTCAAGTCTGGGAAGTTTTCTCATATTATTTCATTGAATAGATTGCTCATTCCTTTGGCTTGGACTTCTATACCTTCATCTGTTATGACAGATGCTGCCACAGGGAAGCAAATCAGAGTTTAAGAGAATGTTAGACATCTTAAATGGAGCACAGGTAGTTTGTGGGTTTGGCAATTGATAATAAATAGGTAAATTAAGCACCCACTTGGATATGGGGTAATGAATGGTGGTTACATGAAAGAAGTTAAAATGTCACATGGAACATTAAAATATTTTCAAATTCTTAAGTTTTCTATCACCAAAGTTAAGAAAATGCAACTATTAGGAATGTATACACACTTACTTGAGAACCATGGAATGAGAATAATTGAATAAGCAGGTCACAGAGACATGAATAAAACAGCACCTGGGAAAGGTTGGCAGGAAGATCCAGGCTGATCCAACAGTGAGGCTTTTAATCATTTCCTACAAGGCAAGAAGTAGTTGTGCCTGTCCCCCAACTTCCTTGCTTAAAGGAAGATACCCCATGTATTCAGAAAGTTTGGTAGTGTTTTCAAAATATAATATTAGCAAAGGTGTGGTTACTAGAAGGATGGTGAAAAAAAAAGAAAAGAAAGTATTAGGTTGAGATTATTCTATCATTGACCATTATCATTCTTACCATTATTTTGCTAATCTACTTGAGCACTGCCTTTAATACAAATAGTCTGGAAATATACTATAAACACATAGTCAAAAGGAAGCTTGTCTTCATGAAATTTTAGGCCAGGCAGAAAGATGCCATTGAAGATCATCATCTGTGGGACTCCCATCCCTCTCACAGCTTTATACAAGCAGTTGAGTATCTCAGTCCCATGAGCCACATCTTTGTCACCACACTCCATGAAGGATACACAATTGGCATGGTGGGCACCCATTTGCCCACTCAGAGATGTGTGCTACTCTAAACATGTTGGCTGCACTTTTATTCCTTTGCTCCCATTCGAGAGACATCTCTGGAATCTAAGTAAGAGTGACATCATTAAAAAGAGATCTTGTTAGTAATGCATTACTTGCTATGAAACTCAAGAGATGACTAGCATTCTTCACAATACAGCTAGGAACTATGGGTTTAGCCTGTTTCAATGTGGGCGTGATAGGGAATTCAGTAGTTTCTGGGTCTTTTTTTTTTTTAACACCTCTGATAGCCAAAAGTTCTTTCTATATTGAGCCAGAATCTGTCTACCCATGGTTTCTACCCATTAATCCCAGTTTTCCCACTTGGGGTTCAACCCCTCTCCAACTCAAAGACACTGTCCTATCAGCCTTTCCCCTCATCCCACTCTACCAGCAATCATCACCTTCTCACTCTCACTTGCAAGGACAGTCTTCTTGTTCTTTCTCAACATCCTGCTTTTATTAAAACTTGAGGCTGCCCCTTAAGAAGAATTCTGTTTACCAAAGGGCCTAGAAACATGTTTCTAACCATAGAACCTCTTCTAGTTAAAACATAGAGAATTTCCATTACAAAAAAATAACAATAAATAACAATAAATCCCTTGGCTAGGAATTCTGCATTATCCATACTTTCAGAGACAAGAGAAAAATTCAAGTAGTCTCTCCTCTAGGAAGCTTCCACTGATCTATCCAATTGAGTTAGGCATCTATCCTAGATCTACAGAGGTTTTCCCCATGGCACTAAGAACTATGTCCTATTTGCTACAAATTTATGTGTCTTTTTTTCCCCTCCAAATTGGCAGCCTCTTTCAAGCAGTAACTGAGCCTCATTTATCTCTGTACTTGGTACCCAGTATAATGCCTGACACATTATCATTTACAGATTTTCCAAGTGAATTAATAAACATAATAACACAACAAAAAAACACAGAATCATTACAGTAACTAATAAAATCTGAGAAGGAATCAGAGAGCCCTCAAATTCTAGAAGTTTCATTTTTAAAAAATCTATAGCTTTTCAAGGAACAAACCCACCCAGTGTCTGTACCATAGTAATGAATTTTGCCTGTGTTTAATGAAGCTTGTAAGCAACAGATAACATTTAAGCCTAAAACAGAACCAATTTCATTCAAGGTACTTAAGAGGAGGAGACAGATCATTATGGAAAGGGTTCCTGCAGAGCAACATAGCCATAGGCTCCCCCAAATTAGCTCAGGGAGGGTTAGGCTGGAAGGCTGGGAGACATGAGGGGATCTGACTGCATCTTAGCAGGAAAGTGTGGGGCAGCAATTAAAGAAGCAACCTCCAGGAATATCTACCTCTCTCTCCCAGTAGCAGCGATGCCTAATGCAGACCTCTAATTTATTTTGTTTTGTTGTCTAATTGCACATCTGAGAATACAGCTGAACAAAGGGCTCTCTACCTCAACTGTTTGATGATCAGAAAACCAATTGAGGGTAGACAATTCTTCTGAAGACCTGGGAACGTTGAGCTAAAATATTATAATATACAAATTAACCGGAAAGAAAAGATTTGAGATTCTAAATCCAAAGCAAGTACTTTTCAATTAGTGCAAATCTTATAGCTTAAGTAAATCAATTATGTGTAGAGTCCAAAATTTGAAAGAGTCACAGATGAGACAAAGGATGCATGAAATAAGATGAAATAAAATAATTTCGACACTGAACTGAAATCTAAATCTCTGAATTTACTTAGATAAAACCCTAAATGCAAAATCATTAGTAGGTCCTTTAAATAATTAGAGGTTTATTTTGTTGCAGGAACTCTGGATTTTAAAAATAAAACCTTCAGAAACTTTATATAATCGATCATGTGGGATTAGGCCCCAACTTCCTTAATAAGAGAAATGAATCCTACATTTCATCTTCATCCTCTAGGGACACCTGTACTTGCCTAAATAAAATACTTGTAAGATTCTCTTTTATTTTAATTAGCTTGTAAGACTCACATAGGTTTCATAGCAAAATAAGTCTCCAAAAAGGTCTAATGAATTGCTTGTTGATAAACTCTATTCTTCAGATTTGCTTTTCTTTTTAGACTCACTGAAGAAACAAAAATTTTGTCTTCACATAGTCAGTGAGCTATGTGACTTATTTGCTTTAGTCCTGCAAGATGCTGAAATCAAGACCAACTTCCAACACTTGGTACTTAGTTTCAAACTTCTAAATCCCTGCCTAATCTGTCATAATGGCACAGCCCTGGCCATGTGGTACTCAGGAAGAGAATCAAAGGATAAAAGGAGGACTAAGCAAGACTGGGCACAGAGTGAGGCTGAGCCTAACACAGCCCTGTGGCTGTTCCTAGAAGGGGTAAGAACTCCACTATTAGGAGTGGAGAAGTCAAGACATTCTGGGAATGTGTGTCAGTGTTTAGAGACTTAGATGCTGTAGAAGGATGGGCAGAATACTATTCCCAGAACTATAAATATCAGTGGTTGACAGCTTTGCCTGAAGATAGGTGGTATTAATAAGATGAAAAAAAGGGACCAACACAGACATTTTAGTCCCTGCTGATTAATAAACAAAACAAAACAAAACAAAACAAAAAAAAAAACACAAATAACTCAATCCATAAATGGGACCAAGGACCTGAACAGACACTTCTCAAAAGAGGATATACAATCAATTAACAAATATATGGAAAAATGTTCATCATTTCTAGCAATTAGAGAAATGCAAATCAAAATTACTCTAAGATATCACTAAAGTCAGAATAGCAGCTATTATGAAAACAAACAATAAATGTTGGTGAGGATGTGGGGAAAAAGGCATACTCATACATTGCTGGTGGGACTGCAAATTAGTATAGCCAATATGGAAAGCAGTATTTTCCAGTATTCCTTGGAAAACTGGGAATGGAGCCACCATTTAACTCAACTAACCCACTCCTTAGTCTATACCCAAAGGACTTAAAAACAGCATAACCCATTTGAATCAAATGTATGATATGTCAAGATCATTGTATTGTCTTGAGCAACTAATAAAAAAAATGAGGCTTCTTACAATAGAGATTAAATGAGAAAAAAATTTAAAGATGTGTTTATTGTAAATCTTTATTGTACCAATAAGCCTGATAGTCCTTCAATGTAAAATTTTCTCCCAGCATCTAGTAATGAATAATGACTTGTATGTTCTTCTGATACCAAATAAAAACAATGAGTTAACCTCTTAATAGAATTTGAAAAAACAACAACAGCATACTACAGGGACACAGCCACATCAACGTTTATAGCAGCACAATTTACAATAGCTTAACTGTGGAACCAACCAAGATGCCCTTCAATAGATGAATAGATTTTAAAATGTGGTATATATACACAATGGAATATTATTCAGCAATAAAAGAGAATAAAATCATGGCATTTGCAGGTAAATGGATGGCGTTGGAGAAAATAATGCTAAGTAAAGTTAACCAATTCCAAAAAAACAAATGCCAAATGTTTTCTCTGATATAAGGTGACTGACCCATACTGGGGTAGGGAGGTGGAGCATGGGAGAAATAGACAAAATCTAGATAGGGCAGAGGGGTGGGAGGGGAAGGGAGGGGGCGGGGGTTAGCAATGATGGTGGAATGTGATGGACACCATTATCCAAAGTACAGGTACAGAGACATGAATTGGTGTGAATATACTTTATATACAAACAGAGACATGAAAAATTGTGTTCTATATGTGTAATAAGAATTGTAATGTATTCCACTGTCATGTATTTAAAAAATAAAATCAATTAAATATTAAAAAAGACTTTACAAACAAAAAATATCAAAACTGAGACAGTCACTGGAAATGATGTGGACAAAATGAAAAAAAGTTAAATCTATCTCTCAGGCCTCTAAAATATTTCTGATATAGGCAAATCAGAATATAAAGAAAAAATGCTTTTTTATAAAAATGTACAGAAACAAAATTCTTAATTATGCTTAAATGTATTTTCCAGGTATTATACAGGCTTGGGATAACCTTTATCAAGTACAGGATTTGTACTCCCAGATCCATCACCATCAACAATTGAAAACCCAAGATATTTGCACAATTCAATACACACTCTTCATCATAAGCCTAAATACCACTTGCTATGAATAGCCTCAAAGTGAAAGAGAAAATACAGCTTATACCCCAGGAAAAATGAAATGAGACATTTTATTCATTACCTCTACCTTTATTTATTGAGAACCTGTGATCTTTTAGGCAGAACCTTAAATTAATTATATTAGTCTTAATCCTTAATAAAAATTTTCCAAGTGGGTATAAGTATTCTCATGTTATATATTTACACACTCTGAGCAATAAATGTACTTTGCAACAAGCGGTGGAAATGGAGTTGGAGCCAAGGCAGATATGCTCCAAAACTGCATTCTGTCCATACTACCCTGCTGGATCTGGATGGCACCATCCTGTCAGAAAGTCCTCTACAGTCAGAAAGTGACTCAGCCTTCAGCTTCTCCCAAAAACATTTGGGACATCTTTCTCCAACTTCTCCACTTTTCTTCCCACCTTACCCTCATTCAACCATCAGCTCCACATAATCCTTATGTAGAAAAGAGATGATAGGACCTACTAGGAGTAGAGCATTATGACACTCTACTTTTCACTGAGCACAGCACTGAGGGATGATAGGATACTTAAAATCTCCTATTTTGGAATACACTTCAAAAGGACAATATCTTTGAAAACAATGAAATTTGTTCTCAGATATCAGTAGAGAGAAGCTCCCCCTGGCCATCTAATGGTGGAAAACTTATGGCAAAGGAAACTCATGGTGGTGGGGACTTACCCTCTCCATCTCTTTGAAGTCATCTTCTAGCTTGGTTCCTTCAGCTCCTCCAACCTTCTCACTTACTTTCTGCAGGGGGAAAAAAAACAAGAAAATTAATATAGTTTCTTTTACAAAGATGTAATTAAGCACTTTCAGAAACATCATTTTGTCATCAAAGGTTCAAAAAATTTTTAAAAATAAAGAAACATCATTTAATGCACTCTCACAATCATTTTCAGAATTAGGTGGATAGTCCCATTTTCATAGTAAGAAACTGTGGTTCAGAGGGTTTAAAAACAACCTTCTGTGGGTATTGAAGCAAGTTTTTAAACTTCTATCTTCCTATTTCAATGCTGGTGCTCTTTCTGCTACATAAATCATCATACAAATATACCTAATCACTAACATTTTCCTTATGGAAGTTCTAAGGAGCAGTATCGTATAATAGTCATTTCCCTCCAATAATGGCTCTTAAATGCTATCTAGGTAGAAAATTGCTACTCCTTCAACTTATTCCTCAGTGGGCTATTGAACAGATAATCACAAGTATTTATCAAACTATTAAACAACAAAAAAAAGAAATCAGTCTACTTGATCTTCAGATAAAAGGACTTGAATACCTATCTTTCACAGCTCCCTGTAGCTCTCTACACATCCAGAAGGCAAACTATATGGAAAGATAGTAAAGGTATTTCTTTGCAACCAATCACTTCCTATTATCATACATTTTATATTTATAAATTAACACATGCACATTATCATTTTCCACGTGTAATTTATGTTCACAAAAAATAAGCTGATATTTTCTGAAATAATTATTCAAATTAAGGATAATAAAAAATACTCTGATTTCACTGAAGATAGGAAAGAAAGTTGAATACTGATTACACAGGACTTCATTTTCCCTTAAAATACCCTAAGTGTAAAGGTAGTTAGAAGTATTTCCCTAAGATGTCATTATATTACATAGCTATCTCACACTGATAACCAATTATGTTCTTAATTTCCTTCACTGGCTGTTGGGCTGAGAGTCACTGTGGAGGATCCCCACCATGACTAAGGAACAGTAATGTCAGCAGCAACTTGGGTTATCCTAGTAAGCTTGGCTCATCTCTTTCTAAAGAGGCCTCTGATATCTAGCTCCAGCTCCTGCCAAGGAAGCTCTGATAAATGATTTTTGGAGCTGGAGGTGTCTTTCTTACCCTCACTTTCTCTCTACCCTTCTTACCTTCTTTCTGCCATAGGAAAACCTTCAGAATAAACTACTTTTGGGAAAGCTGAGACTTGGATTTCTATCACTCTGAATATCAGATGCCATCCCTTCCCCTCCCTTACCCCTAATAATAACAGAAGGAATAAAGTGTAGGGGCTGAGCACGGGAACTGACTCCTCTACTCTGCTACGTACATGGAGTTGTTATGAAAATTATGTGGCATAATAACCAAAAGAACCTATATCTGAACCCACAATGTATAGAGCAAATCGTAGCTCTCGTCTCTCACCAATAAAGCTTGTAGTTGTTTGTGGTATTTTGGTTTTTCTATCAGTTTATTTAACTGTCATTTCACACTTAAGGAAAAGTGCTAGTTTCTTCTCCAACACAATTCAATCTTAGGTTAGGTAAAGGTCTATGATTCAAACTGAAAGGTTAATGAAAACAATATTAATATCTTTAAGTTGTATCACTGACACATACTTTCATTTGTAATTTACCATTTAATGTGTTCCCCAAGAACTATGTAGAATAAACTTATGCAAACTGAGGATTGCATAAATTAAATTACTTGCCAGTTATAGACATTTTTAGCTAGGCAGAGGTGGAACCAGGACCTGAACCTTAGTTTTTCCACATCAACTCGCAGGATTTTTCAGATTCACATCACATCATTGAAGAGCTGTCCTTGGTGCTGTCCTTCTCTGCCTGCTGTTCAATCAGAACACCAGATGGGCAGATACAGATTCCCTGCCTTAACTTTCTGTATTCAACATCAGCCTCTTTCCCTGTGCCCTGAATAAGCTGATTACCAATTCTTTAAGCAGTCTTCACAGATCCAAGATTTGTCTGGCATCGATCTTACTAATGGGATCTAGCTCAGCAGCTAGTTTTTTGTTTTGTTTTGTTTTGTATTTTTATACCTGCATCCTAAAGGATTTTTGCCAAACATAAAATGGAAGGGAGAGATGGAAGAGGTTCTGAACTAGAATCCAGTTTAGAATCTGCCAGTGGAATTCCAAGTGCCAGGACTTGATCTACAAGTTCATGTTCAAATTATAGAAAGTTAGGAATAGAAGAGAGAGACCTTAAAGGTTATTAATACCAAAATTTCCCTATGATCAAATTTTTACTGTGCCACACTAATTTCCTCTCTCACATCTGCTCAATGAAAAGAGTTTCAATTCACATTACTCTTCATTGTATTCTTTTTTATTAGAGCTTTATAGTTATGAATAATAGTTGGGTTCATCCCAACAAATTCATATATGCATGGAAGTCAATTTGAGTTTTCATCTTGTTCTTGAAGTACATGGTTTACTCTTAAATTTGGGCTGTGAAAATTAAATCTTGTTGAACTTTCACAATAAATACATATTTGCTACACAATTTCAGTTGTCATCTCCATTTTATAGAACTGTCTCCATGATCAAGAAACTCACTATATCCTAAAGTGCCACAGTCTGGCTGGGCACAGCATCATGAGCCACTCAAGCAGAAACAAACTTTATTTTTGAAAATGCCGCCAATACCCCGTACACGTCTGGGAAGAAGCCGATCCCCACACGCGGGGACCTGTTCCTCCCCCGGAATTCCCTCCTACTGTACTTCCCCAACCAATGGGAACTCTCCAGGAGTCCCTTAGCAGGCCGAGGTGAACAACAGGAGTCCAATATCCATATGAATGTAAATCTTAACATAATCATATCATCTCAATGGCTAGCTGGCGTCACCTTACAACCAAAAGTGCCATGCATCATATTACTTGGCTGTGGCTCTTAGCACTAAAGTTCTACTTTTGTCAAAGAGAATTATTACAGTTAGACACCGCACATGACTTGTGGATCAGACATTTAACTTTATTTGCAAAACGTATACAAAAAATCAGCCAGCTGAGAAATGCCACCATGTATAGAAATATTAGAGATTACCAGGGTAATCTTGGTATAATCACATTTTGACCACTCCTAGGGAATGAAACATGGCCCTCATCCAAATCCCAAGGGTCTGTGTCATAGTTTCATTACCACAGTGCTCAAAGGAGAATAATTTTAATTCCCTTCTTTCTGCAACCATCACAAACTCAGCACCACAGTAGCTGGCTTACTGTATCAAATGAGAAACTGGGATCATTAGGTTAGAACTGACAACTGGAAACACACTGAGGCAAATTCATCAGTCCACAGGCTTTAACGCTTTAGCTTACAAATGCATGCACAAAAAAATTACAAACAAACAAACAAAAACTGTGTGGGAAGAGAGGAAGAGAGAAAGAAAAGGGAGCACAACAGTGAGAATGAGAATGTAACATAATTTCTCTTCTCTATAAAAGCTGCCATTTGCTCTGAGAGAAACAGTTCACTAAACAAGGTGAACGATGCTAGCAGTTAGATACTGATCTGGCATGATTGGTTGGTTGATACAAAAATCCTTATCTAATTATGTTCCTAAGGGGAAAAAGGTATTACTGAAAATTACATCTACTTTGTTATCTGGGCTATTTTTCCAAGTCACAAAGGATCTAAATATATCAAGGCACTGAATAAAACATTGAGCTAAATAACAACTGACTCATTCCTTAGGAGTATGGCAAAGATCTTGTCCTCCTTTTATTTTAATACATTTCAAACTTTCTTTTGTTTTATGCATAAGAATCCATGTGAGGAATACAGGGTTCCTGAATCCATATGGAGGACCAGAGTTTTCTTTTTCTTACCTGATACTATTTATTTTGTTCTATTATTTTCCAGTGAGATGGTTTCCAAACCTAGGATTCCACAGTTCTGAATATATTGTGAATCATCTAGTAGTCCTTAAGTGCTTGCCATTTGATAAATTGATTACCTATTTGAACAAACTTCAGGCAAAGCATTTGTATAAAGCAAAACAGTAGAAATGAACCCATAGGTCTCTCAGAATCATCTACAAATCCTCCTGTATCACCTAAAATACCTCCAAAATTGAGGATTCAAGATGTTCAATGGCACCTTTAATACAACATTAAAAGCTTGAGGTTTTTATCTGCCATTACATTTCCCTTACACTGTCTTCCAACCAAACCTAAAATCTTATTCTTCATTGTATTCCTCACAAGAGGTACTCAGAAAAGATTTATGAAACCGAACAGCAATGTAGTTTTGTGAATATTGCCATTATGGTGACTGAAAGGTGCCATAGCTGGGAGAGTCTTTCAAAAGAGAAAATGAATAATACAATCAGCTGACCATCAATAGTCTTCATTTCAAGTCTGCAATAGTTGTTGCCTCATGCTATTTTTCCTCTATATACCAAGTAAGAAAAATGTCAAAGAGAGCCAACATCAAGACACATCTTAAATAAGTGACCACTGTTCCCAGCCTAAAGGATGCTGCACTGCTTTCCAGCAATGACTCATCCACCCCCGAGTTATCTGTCACCTCCAGGCTGTACTCTAGCTGCAGCTCTGATTCTCCTCAGCATTGTATTACATTTACTAAACCCTTTTAAGAACCAACTGCAGTATCTCCAACTAAGATTTCCTTGAAAATGACATCATCAGTGAAATTCAATAGACTTTACCAAATTCACTCCCACACTCCCAAATCTATAAAGTTATTTACCTCTGAACTTCCCTGTTTCTGCTCAGTTTTATCTCACACAGTTCATCACACAAATCCAGGTTTCCTTACTATCTACCAAATGCACTGTATTTATTTCCACCACTTTATACTTGGACCTATTTCCTTTTTGTATGCTTTGAATCCTAAAAATTGTCTTACATGTCTAGATATCACCTTTTCCATCATCTGTGAGTGCCCAGCCCACCTAGAAGTTATCAAACTTCCTATGCACTCTTAATGAGACTCATTATCTATCAGACTACCTTGAACTAAATACTTCAGGAGCAAAATTGCTGAAGAATTTTGCTCAGCTGAATTATAAAATGCTAAAGCAGGAATGACATTGAATGTGTTTTGAAAATGTCTGACATTGCAGTATCTAACAGTGATTACAATGCACAGCAGAAAAAAACAATTATCAATAAAGTATTCTAAGATAAAAATTGCATGTAAATTAAAGGAATGTGTTAATTATGAGTTAGCATTGGTTCTGTTTCTCCTTTATAAGTGTGTAACCTTCCCTCTAAATATAGTATCTCTTTATCATAAATAAGCAAAAAATTAGAAAATTCAATAAGCTATGACATATAATATTTTATTTATAGTTAAGCCTAAAAAATGTCTATCTTCCAATATCTTCATTGTAACCATTCCACATTCATTTGGGCTAACTACATATAGATCTCAATTTTCCAGATGGTGGTACTCCACATATGAAAGAGAAGGGGGCCTCAGTTGATGAGAGACGAATTTCACACTAGTGTTTCTCAGCTGTCATTATATTGGAATGCTTAAATGCCAGGATGTTTTGAAAATAGATTTCGAAAAATTTATTTTTTCCTTATCCAGAAATTAAAGATTTTCTTAGAAAATGAGCAAAGGCATTTTTGTCTTTCTAAATTGAACTAATTCTGACCATTTCCCAGTACCAAGCAGTATTTATACATTGAAGAATATTAGAAAAGTTTTTCTGACATGAAAACCAGTGATTTTCTCCCCCCAAACTGAACAGAATAAAGATTGGTTATCTTCCAATATCTAGAGCTAAAAAGTTTAAAATGAGTTCAAGTGAGCTAAGTGCTTGGCCTGTTTCCCAGTTCACACCCTACATTGTTCCTTGTCAAATACCATATAGAAAATGCAGAAATCAATTTGTATATAACTCTAATTGTTCTTTGTGTGGCTCAATTGGGTTAAAGGCAATAACCTTCTAATCCCCACCTCCCCAAAGTGAAATTTCCCAACAACCATGGAGCTAATTACTTACAGATACCCCTCAAAGGAAGTTGGTAAGTTTTATTTTATAGGTATCGTTCAGAGTTCTTGACACCCCACTGGAGTGATACCATATAAGTGCTATCATTTGCAAGTGATCTTATTGTTTTTGTCTTGTAGAAAAATTTTTGAGTGTGTACAATATTCAGACTTTTGGTTCCTCATCAGATAAAGGGTAATTGGAAAGGGGAATTGACTAGAGCAGATGATATTTCTGTAATGTTTCTCCTCTCGGGGAGTAGGAAGAATTTTTTTTTTCATTGTCATAGTCCACTGCAATAAGATACTACAGGTGAAAATATCTGTTAAAAATGTACTTCAAGACTCTAGGCAGAAATTATATCATGTACTAGTTTTTAAAAAATTCTATTGAAAGTTGTCACAAACTCCCTTGAATTAAAAAAAGAAAAACAGAATTCCTGAAGAGAAAAAGGGTGCTTATAATTAAATTGAGATTTCAGATCTAATTAACAAATGGTCTAGAGCCTATTGCTTGATAAATGAGTTGATAAAGCAAAGAAGGAGATGATCTGGGCTTTCATTGTTAAGAGAAACTTCCTAGGAAGCCCTTTTCTACTAGCCAGTTTTGAAGAACAATCTATAAACATCCCTGGGCCTTTTTCCTCAACCATGAAATGGGACCAGATATGGTAGCACTGGAAAAGAAAAGAAAAAAGTTCTAAAACACCGTACAACTAAAATTGGATGCCTATTTCTGTGACAGTCGGTAGGTGACAGTACCCACTTATTCAATCAAAACCTAACCAGGTGTTGCTGTGGAGATGTTTTATAGCTATGGTTAAAATCCACAATCAGTTGAGTTTAAGTAAAAGAGATTATCCTTAATAATGAGGGTGAGTCTCATCCAAACGAAGGAAAAGCTTTAAGAAAAAACCTTGAGGTTACTCTGAGGGAGAAAAATTATCTGCCTCAAAACTGTCACATCCACTCCTGCCCAAGTTCCTGCGCCTGCTGGTGTGCCCTACAAATTTAGACTGGTTAATGCCCACAACTGCATGAGCTAATTCTATGACATTGAACTCTCTCCCTCTCTGTATACCCACATCCCTATCCAGCTGGTTCTTTCTCTTTGAAGAATGATGATACAATTTCTACCTTCTGCGATATTACGTGGATTTCAACAAAGGTAGGAAATCAGGAGAGGGAGGAAAAAAGAAAAAATGATGCAGGGTTTGAAAAGAGAATTCTATGATATTTAGGGGTTTTTCCTTTCACATCAAGGTTATTTGGGAGCAAATAATATTTTTTTTTAAAAAAAGACAACAAATAATTTTTGATTGATGAAATCAATAAAACAGAACACAAATTAATGTACCAAGGACTTTGTTAGCACTAAAAGTTGGGCCCTGATTCCACACCCAATAAATATCTATCTCCTTCCTAGAAAAAGATTAACTATCTGGGTTGACTATAATCAATATGCAAATTTATTGTGCAAAAGTTCTTTAAAGTTTTAAACTGTTCCATACTGTTTATGTTGCTAAAAATTGTTGGCAAACATTTTGATAAGAATTAATATCAGTTTGGTTTTACTGTCCTTCAATAATAACTCTAAATCCCTCTCCCTTTGTCTATACACTATTATTGTTACTATGTCAACCCTATCCTGCCTTTGAAGACTTCTAAACCTCTCTGTGCTTCCACAGCCTCTGAACCTAACTATGGTAGGCTCACAGTATTTGTTAGACTGTATTTATCATCATGGTTTGTTTGAATGTCTTTCTGGAGTTTCTTGAAGGCAGTGACTGTTTTTTTTTTGTTTGTTTGTTTGTTTTGTTTTGTTTTGTTTTTGTACCGGATATTTAACCCAGGAACACTTTACCATCGAGCCACATCCCCAGACCTTTTTATTTTTTATTTTGAGTTAGGGTATCACTAAATTGTTTAGGGCCTCACTAGGTTACTGAGGCTGGCCTTGAACTTGTGATCCTCCTACCTCAGCCTCCCAAGTTGCTGGGATTACATGTGTGTTAGAAGGCAATGATTTGATCTTGTTCTCTGATTCCCAGAATCCAGTGGACCTCTGGCACGTGGTCTGCAGTGTAGGAGCAGACAAGAAGGCAGTGCAACAGGACGCCAAACTCTGCATCAGATTTTCTTCCACTTCCTTTTTCTATTCAAACCCCTTAGAAGTCACTTCCTGAATAATCCCTGCATTAAAGTATTTCTCTTCCCCACCAAACACCCATCTGCCAGTGGCAAAGCAGGAGTACAAGAGGTGGTTACAGAAAACAGGGTAATTAGTAGAAATTCTGGTCACATACTCCAACAGTATTTTCTTAAATAGGTTCTTTTTTAAAAATATTATTTTAGTTGTAGTTGGACACAATATCTTTATTTTAGTTATTATATGTGGTGCTGAGGATCAAACCTAGCACCATGCACGTGCTAGGTGAGCTCTGTACCATGAGCCACAACCCCAGTCCCTTAAACAGGTTCTTTTAAAAAGGAAATATGTAGGCATGACTCTTGATAAGCATATGATGAAAACAAGGCAGAAAAATCAGGGTAAGAGCAGAAATCACTTAACAGTCAGACAAAGCAATGTGTTGCCTTTTCCCCCCCTTGGTAAGTCCTTCCTCTTTCCTTCTCACCTCCATTCCCTTCCCTCTACCCCACTGATCTTTCTTCTATTTATATTTTTTAAGTTAGTGCCTTGTGGATACACATGAAGATGTGTTGACTTTTTTTTTTAACACTTTCTCCCCCATCACACCATCTCCACAACCACCATCATATTAGAATGCAGCTACCTTCTCATCTCTGCCATTTACTCATTTGAAATGTTTACTGGATGCTTTTTATGAGTCAGGCACCAAAGACACTGTGAGGAAGATGTGCAAAGACCCTAGGGATTATCAGGGGAGCACAGTTCCTCTAAGAAGCCTGCACAGAAGATGCTCAGAGAGGGGAGGGAGAAAGTCATCAAGATGCAGCTGGAGATGCTGACAGGAGCCAGATCGTGCAAGTTCTTTCAGACTAAATAAAGCCCTTTATCCTAAGAGCAATGAGGCATTATATTACTTCAGTCTGTCAAAACATAATATCATAGTCTGGGTGACTTAAATAATGAAAATGTATTTTCTCAAAATTCTGGAGGCTGGAAGTCCAAGATCAAGGTGCTGGCACATTGGGTCTCTGTGAGGACTCTCTTATTACAGAGAGCTGCCTATTCACTCCACCCTCTCACATGACCTTTCCTTCATGGTTGTGTGGAGAATGCTCTACCTTCTTCTAATGTTACTAATTCTATCATAAAAACCAATTCTCAATATGTCATCTAATTCTAATTACCTACCAAAGACCACATCTCCAAATATGCACTGGAGTTAGAGCTTTTGGGGGCATACATTCAGACCATAGCAGGAAGAAACATAGCAGGATTTATGATGTAAACGCTTCATTTGAGATATATTTAGTGCAAAGCCACTTGGCCAAATGAGAGCCCAGCGTGCTGTGTTGAGAGGAGATCCCATTCCTGTCATAAGGGCTCTGCCACATTTTGCTTTCATTTGCAGGACCTCAGAGTCGTGACTGTCACAAGGCTGGCATGCACAAAAGAACATATGGCTTCTCTCTGTAAGAAGCCCTGCATACCTCAAGCTCCAAATTTGCTAATAAAAACATCCTGTTCTCTAAGCAACCTCAGGAAACACATTTTTTAAAATGTTATCCTTTTGTTTTGGTTTATTTTGTTTTCCTATTTTTTTTTCCTTTTGGTCTTGGTTCTCCTCCTTACATAGCATATAAAATCTCCTACTGGGATTTAATTTTCTGGAACCTAAGAGAAATTTTCCCAATAAGCTATTTTATAGTTTTCTGCAAACTGTGTTTCTCTCGAGTGAATTACCATCCACTCTTATGTAATATTTCCCAACTTAGACAGAGCCTGTTCTACTTGTTTAAATCTCAGAGGAATCTCTTCAGTAGAGCAGAAAGTTTTAGATACATACTACTACCAGAAGAGAAAGCGATACTATGAAGTGCACATGAAAATGGAGGAAAGCCCCTTTCAATTTAATTACTATATGGTTCATCATCTCTTCTACCAGTTAAATACAGTCAACTTTCTTTGATTCTTAAATTAATTTTGTTCAAGATATGATAACCATGCCAAGGTAGAAACCAGAGCTTAAGCAAAATTAGTATCAGGTTCTTGAAGAAAAAACAAATTAAGTTTTAAAAAGCTAACCGTTTGCCATATTAGTTACAGATATTTTCAAATAAAGAAATAGCAGGTAATAAATTCAACTAAGGTCCCTTTTATTCTGCTTGTCTGCTCTGGGATAACCACTCTTCTTCCCATAGGCAATCTTGTTCTTTTCCTGCCCACATCTGCCTTATTCTGGTGTTCTCCAAAGCAGAACTTGGGACACATACGAAGAGACAGCAGATTATTGGGACTGAGGTGTGAGCAAGCAAAGGAAAGGCAGGGCAGGACAGGTAAGGCCAAGGTAGGGTGTGTTCTGTAGCTGGTTACCACCACTTTAGGCCACGTGGCTCAGTGTTGCTGGGGTCCCTGTAAAGCACCACATGGACACACCTCAGCATGGGCTTTTGGATGAACAGGAAGTTATGGCAATCTTCATTAGCTGATTCACGTTGCCTCTGGCTGAAGATTGCTTTGAGGTTTTTTAACTCCTGACATTTCGGGATGCACCCAAGAACAGCTGAAGTTCCAAGGCATAGGACAAACTCCTGAAGAAAGGCTGAAGGTGGGACACAGGAGCTGTCCACCAAGCCCAGACTGAGGTCATGTAGCTGTGGGCACAAGCCCACCTGTACGGTAGGGGCCTGCAAACTTGTTTAGTAAAGGGACAAACAGAAACATTTAGGATTTGAGGGTCAGATACAGTCTGTGTCACATGTTATTTGTTGTTGTTGTTTTTACAATACTTTAAAAATATAAATATCATTCTTTTTTGTGGCTCTTGAAAACAGCCCATGGATCAGATTTGGCCCTCAGGCCACAATCTGTTAATACCTGTGCTATAGTATCCAGGATAAACAAGGATTTATTATCTGTTTGTTAAATGATATGTTATACTGTACATGCCTTCCAGTAACTTATTACATATCTAACTTATAATTGTGCTATAAGTAGAAGTAGGTCATATATTTTAACTACTACATAGTTATCCGTTAAAAGAATACATCAAAATTTGTTTCTCCATTTCATCACTGATATATATTAGGGGTATTTTATGTTTTTCAAAAACATTCAGTAACAAGCATGCCTCTGTGTTTCCTGCTGCACAAGTGAGAATATCCCCCAGAATTTGTGCCTTGAAGTAAAATTACTGACATAAGTCAAAGATACTATACATAGAACTTATTTAGATATTGTAACATCACTCTCCAAAGTAGTTCTACCAATTTATGGCACCATGGGCAGGAAATTTCCTGTTCCTCCATATTTTCCCCAATACTTTGTTATGTTAGCCTTGTTTTTGCAAATATGGGTTATAGTGCATCATATTATGAATGTCATACTCTTGACAGATTCAACAACTTTTCATGTTAACTAACTCCCTGTGATTCCTAGTCTACGGATGCCTTTGCACATCATGTATCTATTTTTTTTTTATTGCTACTATTGTTTTTTCTGCTACTGGGCTGTCTTCTCTTACTCATGTACCATGTAGCAGTTCTTCACATTCCCTTTGTTTTTTACAATTCTGGCTAGCTATGACTGGGCTGGTTCAGCAGAATCTAGACCTATCGTCCCCATAGCCACAAAAACCCCTATACTGCTGTATCAGTCCCTTTGGGTAAAAACTTAACACATGACTTGGAAAATATGGTATCAAACCTGTTTATTCATCTACTCATTCATTCATATACACTTATTGAGAGCTCACAATTAAGCAGCATTCCTAGTACTATACACAAGGAACACAAAGATATAGAAGGTCACAATCTAATGACCACATTCAATGACAAAGAAAGATTAGTCCTCCAGGTGAGCTAAATGTCACTTCACTTGGAGAAAAGTTTTGGAAATAAAGGAAAAAAGAGGGACCTTCCAGAGTGGCAGTGAAATCAGTAGACACCCCCTCTGGCACCACCACAATTTATTTAACTGGTAAGGTTTATTGAAAATAAACTAAAAAAAAATTTCAAGTCCCTAGAAAACTTCCTAAAAGCCCACAGCAAATGGAGAAATTTCTCTTCAATAAAACATACTAAACCTTGATAAGAATGAAGTCCCATGGGGGCTGTGACTTGCTCCTAGCCTTTTCCCCAGTTGTGTGTAAAGGAAGCTCCACTGTGGGCAGATATGGCCAAGTACAGAGGAACTCCTGGCCTCCCAACTCCTAGTGTAAGGGCTATGGTTTCATCTGAAGGTGAAATATTCTTTTCCAGCTTCATTTGAAGCTGCCAATGTCCCTTATTGGCCCCTAACCTCAACCATGCAAAGCAGAAGAGTAATTCCTAGCAGGTGCTACTAAAAGGACTCCATCTTCCTCCTCCCACTGTCTTCATATTACAGGGTCGTTCTTAGGAGAAGCAGGCTACTATTCCTATTTTCAAATGGTTTAGTGATAGAGGTTCTGTCAAGGATGAGAGACTGGCCCTAAAGATGGAGAGCTCACTACTGCCTGAAGGGACTGACTTTATTTAGAATGCAAAGGGGGGAAGATCATGCCTAGGGGCATTATCAAAACCAATGGAGATTGTGGTGGCAAGCAATTAGCTAGCTGCATATTAGTAGCAAAAAGTAAAATTGTGAAACAACCATAATTTAACAGAATGTGCAAGACATCCAAAGAGTGTTTCTGAGGTCACACTCACCTCTAGGGGCCCAAAAGACTAATAAGCACATGACCCAGGCACACATCACTTTTATTTTTAATCAGGAATAATCAGAGTGGAATATAGAGGAGACCTGAAAAAAAATGCCTTAAGTCAAGTACAGACCCATCAGAAAAATGAAAAAGTCTTACTGACTCAAGAGGTATAAGCACAGCCTTTGATCAAATAAACATTAAGTTACTTTAGCTCAGGGGTAACCCCTGGGAAGTCAAGCTTAAAAATAAAATCACATTTATCTTTCGTGGTCTTTAAGACTGTAAGTCCACACTGCACTTTCTTAGGAGAAACCAGAGAGAGAACCTCTTGAGCTACTAGAACCTGGATGAACTCAGCACAAAACATAGATTTTCCTAATATGGAAACCACACACACATACCCAACTGCCCAGGGCAGCTTATGCAGAAATTGGATTAATAAAGGTTTAGGTAAACATGGTAGGGGATGGGACTCCTAGGAAACCAAGCTAATACAGACATAGAAGAAAAAGAAAATTTGACTAGTGAACATCAGAGGATATACACACTGGGAAGAAAATAGACTTCAAAGAATTAGTTCAGTCAAGTCACCAAACAAATTATCAAACAACTTCAATAAACTTCTTCCACAAGAAGGAATCAGTATCCAGAGATGTTGTGTTATCTTAATGTGCCATTTTCAACAAAAAAAAATTATGACACATGCAAAAAATACACACACACACACTCCCATCCCAGGAAAATATGATCCATACACAGAGAGAAAAAAAAAACAGGCACTAGATACTACTTTTACAGGGCCCAGATGATGGACTTACAAAGACATGAAAGTAGCCAGTATACATATGTTAAAAGAAATAAGGAAAATCATGCTTATAGATTATTTTATCAAAGAGAATATGAATAAAAGACATTTTAAAAATGAAAATTCTGAAGTTAAAAAGTATGATAAGTGAAATTAAACAATCACTAACTAGAAGGGCTTAGCAATGATTTGCAATGGTAGAAGAATCAACCTACTTGATAATATATGAGTGGAGATTAAGCAAACCAAATAATAGAAAAAAAAAGAGTAAAGAAAAAATAAACAGAATCTCAGAAATACGGCACACCATCAAGAACACCGAGAAATTCATAAGGAAAATATGAGACGAAAGGAGCAGAATGAAGTAATAATGGCTAAAAACTTCTCAAGGTTATTAGAAACACTAATCTACACTTCCAAGAAACTCAGTGTACTCAGAGAGAACCACACCTAACACATCAAAATGTTGAGAGCCAAATATAAAGAGAAACTCTGGGAAATCAAGAGAAAATTGTTTACTCATTGTGTTACAATGGACTCCCAATAAGATTAATAGCAGACTTCACATCAAAAACAATAAGGACCAGGAAGCAGTGGCAGGACACATTTAACATGCTGAAAGAAATCGATTTATTTTAGGAGACATGAAAATCCAGGAAAAAAGTTTTTGAGAGGAGTCCTGTGGCTACTAGGAATCCTCAGGCAAATAAAGTTAAAAGAGGGCAGTGCAAAAAGGAAGTAATGAGAGAGAGTGATAAAGGAAAACACAGATATTACTTGTCCAAAGCTTTTATCTATTAAAGGTCAAGCAGAGAAAATCCCTCATGTACATTATTTGGGAGTTTATGAGACATTCCCACCTATTTCATCTCTGTTCAACCAGATATGCCAGTGAATCATTGTGAATTTAAAGTTGATGTATAAAAGAAGCAGAGAATCATTAGTTAAATTTTAAAAAATGAGTGACTAAACTTGCAAGCAGTACTGAAGGCAAAATAATATGATGCCAATTGCATAAAACAACCAAAGAATTTATTAATTCAAATATTTTGTTGAAAACATAAAATATCAAAACTTGGTAAAAAGAGTGGGCACAAGAAATATTACAAGGGTCTCTGAACATGAATTAAAAATAATAATTGCACGAGGTGAGATTTTGGAGGGGCAATATGAAAACTTTGCTGCAGAAATAACACAAATGAAATATTTTAAAAAACACATTTGTTTGCTACAATGAAATAAGTTTGTGTTAGCATCCTAAAAAACGTTGTTTTGTTGTTTTTTGAGTGCACTTTGAAGTGCTTTGACTGTAGAGTGTTATTTATCTTTTACAATTGAAGCAAAATTATCTGGCACTGATTATTTAGATAAAAGACATTTGTGAAAGAAAGGGACACAATACATCAGGGAAGCTGAGGTAGTAAACTAAGAACCAGTTATTCGATTTCCAGCACCTGGCTATGCATGTCCCCTGTTACAGCCTACTAGTCCTAGTTGTTGTAGTCAGATATGGTCATAAATTACTGGCAGAAGAAAATGGCTAGTTTATAAAGAAAATATGTAGCATCCCTATTAGACAATGATAGTAAGTGAACCCAAGGTGTAAAAATAGTAATTAGCCATTTGACAAACAGAAGAATTTTGGTAAACCAACATTTCACTGCACACTCCATAGCCAAAGGATCAGATTACAATTATACAATGAATATTTTCAAGAGAAAATGAATGTAATTGCATGCAGAAAATGTTGTCTCTTGAATAATGGGATGTTAAAACCATCTCCAACAAGCTTTTGTCAGCACAGAGAAAATAAAAGACACAAACATTTTAGAACCTATAAGTTGGTGTTGCATGTATGAAAAACTGATATTTTGTGCTAAAAATGGAAATTAATAAAGCTAATTTAGAAGATTTTCATAATCACATTTGCCTTCTCCTGAAGACACAGACCAGAAAGAGGTTAATTTAAATAATGAGAAGAAGTCCCAAAGCCACACTTCCTGGGTTATCAATCCTGCCACTTCCTGGTTATGTTGCCTTGGGCAGGTGTTCCACTTTCTCAATGCTCTGAGATTCCTCATCTACAAAATAAAGTCCATAGACTACGCTTCTGAGTGGACATGGAAACTAGGTGAGAGAACATACTTAGCTATTGTTATTAAAATCACATGAGTCTTCAGTTACACAACACTGGACGGGGGTTAAGAATGGCACTAAGAACACAACCAGGCCATCACTTCATCAGAACTTTGGTTTTTTTTTCTTTTTTAAAAGTTGAGAAAATCTTGCCCTTCTGTAATCAGGGCATTTAAAAATAACTACTAGTGAGAAATTTATATTTCTAGTGCTTTATCTGCTTTCCACCTCTATTTTCCTCCCTTGTTGAGTTCACTGATGCAGCAATTAGTGCAAAGATGCTCAGTGCAGAAAGGTCTTCTTATTTCTGTGGTGCTGACCTCCATCTCTACTCAAAATATCATCAATTTTCATAGTTCAGACTTTTAGAGAATATAAAAATTTGATTAATCTTGTCTAGTTAGGGGTGAGTTGTGATTTAGCAATCTGAAATATCCCTTATATTGCTGTGTTTGGGGATCCAGACATTCCATAAGATGGCTATAAAGATTAAACAACCAAAAGTGTGTGAAAGTGCTTTGACTAGTGCATGGAACTCAGTTAATCCTGTAAATATTGGCTATAATTCTAATAATATTATTATTTATTATACATTATATGCATTATTAATATTTTATTAATAGTTAATAGTAATTACTATTGTATAAATGCATAATGAAGGGCATTAGGTTCTTAATCAGCTTGCAGCTTCATTGTCTGCCTGGTAAGACATCATCTGGGATGACGCAGACCGAAGGCACCCGCATTGCCACTGACATCCTCATGCAAACCTCACTGCACTACTCTCCAAAGCTGTCCCTGCCTCACTGTCCTATTTTTCCTATTAGTTGTTCTATTAGTTGAAGTTCTCAAAGAGAAACAAAAACAATAGAATATACAATAGAGAATTTATTAAGGGCACTGGAGACAAAGAAGTCCCATGATGCACTGTTTAGAAGCAGAAGAACCAGGAAAGTTGGTAATATGTCCAATCCAAGTCCAAAGGCTTCAGAAAATGATAGGATGATGGTGTACTCTTACTCTAAGACCAAAGGCCTGAGAACCCAAGGGATAGCTGGTGCAAATCACAGAGACCAAAGACTCAAGAATCTGGAGCTCAGACGTCCAAGGACAAGAGAAAATAGGTGCCCCAACTCCAGAAAACAGAAAACACAAACTCATATTTATTCTGTCTTTTTTTCTATCTGGATCCTCAGAAATTAGATGGTTTGGGCTCAGATTGCATAAGGAAGGTCCCTAGGAACAATCTACTAGTGCAAATGCCAAATCTCTACCAGAAACAACTCCAAAGATTTAATGGAAATAATGTTTCACCGTCTATAAGATTATCCCTTAACATAGTCAGGTGATACCTAAAATTAACCACCAGTGTAGTCAAAGGTACAAAAACATATTGAGGAACATGTATTTCAAAAATACAAGTATAGCTAGAAATGTAATGGGACATTTAAGAGAAACTTTCCCAACAAATTAAGAAAACAACAACAGATTGGTTAAGTAAAATATGGTATATCTGTCTAAATGGAAAAAAATAAATAAAAACAACAACACTTAAAACCATGGAAGTGATTGCTTGCCAGACTGTTTGGTAACATGCCCTCTGCAGAAGTACAGTTTGCCCTTACCAAGCTAATTCGATTTCTTGCAGCACACAGGTATTTCTAAGAAATTTGGTGCCCAACATGGAACAACATGTATTGTCTCAGGGGTCATGGAGTCTTCCTCCTCACAGAAGACCATCATGCTGACTTGATGTGGCAGCCTCAGAGTAGGGAAGGAAATCTGTGACTCCTAAGGCTGACAATGGACCCCACATTGAAAGTGGGGGGGGTGGTGAAGGGCCCAAGCAAGCAACACAACAACCAGGCAACTCCATGCATGGACCAAGATAAGAAAATTTATTCTCAAGAAAAAGGTGCTTCCTTGGTGGTTAGGACATCCTGGAGATTTTGTGAGTGTGACTGAGACACAAGTGAAAGAAACCTCGAAAAGGGTATAGGGGAGCAAGTATTCGGAAATATAAGATCACACACAGAACAGAGGGAAGGGGAAGAGCAAAAACCATCCAGAGTGGAAATTGAGCCTTTAAATAAAATAGTCTAGAAAAAGAGGAGGCTGGCAGGGTAAAGACAGCGAAATATCCTCAAATACCTCTGGCCCTCATGTTAAACTATAGGAAGACAGTCCTAGGACAAAACGGAAAAAGAAACCAAAAATAAAAATACTGTTGTTTTATTTTGACTCACTGAGCACACAAGAAGCTTGGGGTATATAAGAAATCTCCAGGAAAACTTGTAGGCATAGGAACAGGGAAGGAAAATGGAAAGCACAGGCCCTTTCCATGTCTGAATCACAATGTAAAAATCTGTGACAGGCTCTATTTCAATTTCCAAAGGGTTAAAATTGATAGTTCTTTTGCCTCTTACCTGTAGGCATTTAACAGCTGATAAAGAGCTACCAAATCTTAGTTTCCTGTTTTTTTTTTTACATATACTAGTGCATACCAGTGTATTGTATGTCATATCTCTACACGTGATTCTGCCTTTATCATGTACATGGTATGGCTTACATGTACTGGCTTACAGATGAATGAGTACTCATAAATTTAAAGAATGAATCCAAATGCCTTAAGTTCATGTGACTTAAGTAAAACTTTAACCAAAAGGGTCAATTTAAATTGGTAAGGGCAAAGATGCCTTTGAAATTATTAAGGCATGCATTTTTCTAGGTTGTCAGCCAATCAAACTGTTGCTTTCTATAAAATGTTTAAAGTGTAATGACCATTGCTTCTAAAGGTTTTTCTATGGCAAGAATAACTGACAAAGTGTTAACTAGACTTGTTTAATACTTTGGTTTTCATTGGTAACATGCATAGTAAATTAGTTTTAATAAAAATGGGATTAATCTTTACAAATGTGTTTATTAGAACAGACATCTGATTAATTAGCAAAGTTAAAATACTAACACATCAACTAAGTATAAATTCAGGTATTCTCGGCTTTTTGAATTCCATAAAGGTAACATATATTTGAGTATATTAAAAGTGTTTTATAAATTTATAAATGAGGGAAAACAGTGAGATGCTTGTTTCTGGGTCTTAACCCAAAAGCAAGGTTTCTAAGAGTTAAAATTCTAACAGGTAATTCTATATGCAAAGAATAAAAAAGGTTCAGCTATGTTTCAATTAAAGTGCTATAAAAACTTATTAAAAGAAATATTTTTTTTCTAAATTCCAAAATTTCATAATGATTATTTTAGAATGTAAATTTAAGAGTCAGCAACTGGAAAAAGAGAGACATAAGAAAGTTATGGTGTAGAAATATATTTCAAAATGGAAAATTGAAGGAAAAAGAAATGTTTCCAGATGAGACAGTCTTTTTTATGGTGGAATAAACAAGTTGTAGAATGTCCATGTAAGTTCCAAAAGATTTGTGGAAGGTAAATCTCAAAAAGTTTCTGTGTGTGATTTAGTCAGCTCTAATCAGCATAGTCAGTTAAAGTTATTGAAGGTTTATTTCCTAAAGTTAACAGTTAAGGTGCTAATAATTCTTTATGTTTAGAAGAAACATGGCTCCTCAAACCACTGATCTGCTCTTATGATAATTTCTTATGTCTGTTAGGTTTTATTACTTAAGGAAACTAAATCTTAAAAGGATTAAGGTTTTTAAATGTTTCAAAGTCTTCTAAATGATAATTTCATACTGGTTAAATAAACAACTGTTATATATACATCTGAGAATGGTTTGAGCCTGTCTAAATTGTTGTATTTATTTATTTATTTTATTTAGGTATATATGACAGGAGAATGCATTTTGATTAATTGTACACAACTGCAGCACAACTTTTCATTTCTCTGGTTGTACATGATGCAGCATCACACCATATGTACAGTCATACATGTACCTAGGGTAATGATGTCCATCTCAATCCACCATCTTTCCTGCCCCCATGCACCCTCCCTCTCCTTTGCCCAATCAAAGTTCCTCCATTTTTCCCATGCCCCCCTCCCCAGTTATGGATCAGCATCCACTTATCAGGGAGAACATTCGGCCTTTGGTTTTTTGGGATTGGTTTTGAGGGACTGGTTTACTTTGCTTAGCATGATATTCTCCAGCTTCTGCAAATGCTATAATTTTATTCTCTTTTGATGCTGAGAAATGCACCATTGTGTATATATATCACAGTTTCTTAATCCATTCATCGATTGAAGGGCATCTAGGTTGCTTCCGCAGCTTAGCTACTGTGAATTGCACTGGTATGAACATTGATGTGGCTGCATCATTATAGTATGCTAACTTTAAGTCCTTTGGGTAGACCAAGGAGTGGTGTTGGAATAACTTTCAGTTCACAGCTAGTAGCTATGAGCAGTTCAGAGTGCTAGGGAAACCTAATCTTGTACAGGCCTGACAGGCACATCTGCAAGACAGGGTGCTCTGCTCTAGCAAGCTGTCTGTGAAACCACATCCTCAGTACTTGTGGTCAGCGTTGCCAAGGTACCAGACTACCAGGTCAGGAAACCGAGTCAAGTGCTTCAAGTGCATGTAGCCCCCCAACTCATAGCCCCCTCCCTTAGGGACAAAGACCCTTCCAGACTGCCTTCCATCACGACAGCAATATTTAGTGCTTCCTCATAGTGCAGTTACATTAGGCAAAAGATGATTGACTTATAGATATTAAGGTGTTTATGTGTGATTGGCGGGCACGCCCTACCCATCCTATAACAGCTGTATGCATTCCAAAAATAAACAGGAGCTTGCTGAAAGTCCACTACGGTTTCTCATCAGCCAGCTTTCTCACTAAGCTTCTGGTGTCCTTGCATTGATTCCACATCTATATCCTCCACGACTGAGGTAGCCGAGTGTATGAGTGTGCCTTATTTCCTCACATTCTCGCCAACATTTATTCTTGATAGCTGTGCCATTCTGACTGGTGTGAGATGAAATCTTAGAGTAGTTTTGATTTGCATTCCTCTAATTATTAGAGATGTTGAATATTTTCTCGTATAATTGTTGATAAAATGTATATCTTCTTCTGAGAGGTGTCTGCTCATCTCCTTAGCCCTTTTAATGATTGGGTTGTTTTTTTTGGTATTAAGTTTTTTGAGTTATTTATATATCCTGGAGATTAGTGCTCTATCTGACGTGTGTGGCAAAAATTTGCTCACAAAATGTAGGCTCTCTCTTCACCTTGGTGATTTTTTCTTTTGCTGAGAAGAAGCTTTTTAGTTTGAATCCATCCCATTTATTAATTCTTCATTTTATTTCTTGTGCTTTAGGAGTCTTGTTAAGGAAGTCAGGGCCTAATCTGACATGATGAAGATTTGAGCCTACTTTTTTCTCTATTAGGCACAGGGTCTCTGGACTAATTCCTAGGTCCTTAATCAACTTTGAGTTGAGTTTTGTGCATGGTGAGAGATAAGGTTTTATTTTCAGTTTTGCTTCATATGGATTTCCAGTTCTTCCAGCACGATTTGTTGAAGAGGCTATCTTTTCTTCAATGTATGTTTTTGTCGCCTTTGTCTAGTATAAAATAACTATATTTATGTAGTTATGCCAATACCATGCCTTTTTTGTTATTATAGCATTGGGGTATAGTTTAAGGTCTGGTATTGTGATACCTCCTGCTTCACTCTTCTTGCTAAGGATTGCTTTGGCTATTCTGGGTCTCTTGTTTTTCCAAATGCATTTCATGATTGCTTTTTCTATTTCTATAAGGAATGACATCGGGATTTTAATTGAAATCATGTTGAATCTGTATAGCACTTTGGGTAATATGGCCATTTTCACAATATTAATTTTGCCTCTCCAGAAAGATGGGAGATCATATCTTCTAAGGTCTTCTTCAATTTCTTTCTTTAGTGTTCTGTACTTTTCATTGTAGAGGTCTTTCACCTCTTTTGTTAAGTTGGTTCTCAAGTTTTTTTTTCTTTTTTTTTTGAGGCTATTGTGATGAATGGGGTAGTTTTCCTAATTTCTCTTTCAGAGGATTTACTCATGTATAGAAACCTAGACCCTCAAAGCCAGGAGATCCTGGTATGACATATACCAAGCTCTGAAAGAAAATGGATGTCAACCAAGAATCTTATATCCAGCAAAATTAAGCTTCAGATTTGATTTTAAAAACTTTTATGAAAAACTAAAGAATCTACAATGAGAAATCCTACACTACAGAGCATCCTCAGCAAAATATTATAAGATGAGGAAATGAAAAACAATAATGAAAATCAGCAAAGAGAGGAGCTACACTAAAGGAAAGGCCAATCAAAGGAGAAACTAAGTCAAGTTTAAAACCAAAAATAAAACAAAATGTCCAAGAATACAAATCATATTTCAATAATAACTCTGAATGTGATTGGCCGAAATTCATCAATTAAAAAACATAAACTGACAGATTAGATTTTAAAAAAATACCCAACAATATGTTGTCTTCAAGAGACTCATCTCACAGGAAAAGACATTCAAAGACTGAAGGTGAAAGGGTAGGAAAAAATGTACCACTCAAATATACCATGTAAATAAGCAGAGGTTTCCATCCTCATATCAGATAAAGTGGAGTTCAAACCAAAGCTAGTGAAAAGGGATAAAGAAGGACATTTCATACTGCTGAAATGATTCCTATGACAACAAAACATAATAATCATAAATTTCTATCTCCCAAACAATGGGACATCTATATGTGTCAAACAAATCCATCTCAAATACAAGAACTAAATAGACCACAACACAATAATACTGGGTGACTTTAATACATCTCTCCCACCACTGGATAGATCTTTCAAACAAAAACTAAACAAACTATAGAACTCAATAATACAATCAATAATTTGGACTTAACAGACATATCTAGAATATTCCATCCATCAACAAGCAAATGCACTTTCTTCTCAACAACACATGAATCCTTGTCTAAATTTTAATGTAAAAGTAAAACTTAGTTAATAATGATATCTGTGTAACTGTGACTCTAACCTTTACTAACTGCCCTGCATTTTAGATGTCTTCATGTTCTTTAAGTGCACAAGACTTTTAAAATGTAAAACTTTGGATAATACCAGCTTGGTAAAATTCTGTCCTAACTAAAACTGTCTATAGCAATATTCTTCTTCAGATTTATATAGAAATAACCAATCTGGGTAGTATTTATGTCATTTAATGTTTTGCAACTGAGTAAATGTAATTTTTATCAATAAGTTTTTATATATCCATATATATAAAATTTTATGTTCCTTTTCACAAATTTAAATGTACTTTTGGAAGGTAAATAGAAAAATATGATTTAAGTTATGAACTCTCTTAGCATTTCTGTTTGATTAATGTTTCAGACATAATGTTGTATTATGTTAACTGATATTCAGATAGATTCAGTAAATAATATGTAATAACTTTGTAAAATGATATGTAAGAAAGAGGCAAAAATCAGCTTTAGAAATAAAGTAGTTTAAGAATTTTCAAGAACCCAGACTCACCTTAAGTTATGATTGCCTCTTACCTTATTTCATGTAAGGATGGCTCCAAAGTAGGCCAGAATTAAGCACATTTAAATTTATGTTCAAGAGACAGGTTTATTGTTGTAAAGATTAATGTGATCTCAAAATAAACAGGGTATAAAATACATAACTAAATAAAGGTTTAGGATTATATAAATTATATTTCTTAGTTCATAGCCATTATGCAAATTGAGTATGTTTTTGCCTTTGTTAATTTCATTTTGTATTTTCCTTGTAAAATTTCTTAACAGCTTCCTGTCAGAAGCCATGTTTCTGCAATACCCTAACAGAACAACCTGAGTTAATTTGAAATAAGTCATCATCTATGGCACAGATAGAATATAATGCCAGCTTCCAGTACTAATATGGACCCCAAGTAATTATAAACATTAAAGTTAAAACTCAGTCCTCCTACTTCAAGACTGGTGAAACTGACCTTCTAGATGTTTAAAATAAAAATTTGGAGAACACAATCAAGCAAGTAAAAGGGACAAGGAAAAATCAGTCAGTATTTTTGCCCTTTCTCTCTAAGTTCAGTTAGAATTCAGGGAATGATGGGACCCTCTAGGAGCCCTGCAACTCCAGTGAGTCACCTGACCTCCTCTTGATCAGGGGGATCGTGAGGACCCCAAAGAACAGGAAACCAACCAATGCACATTCTGTAAATAGGGAGAGGCAAATGTCCTTGATGCATCCATATGTGATCAGCAAAATCCTGACCCATTCTGGCAGAGGGCATCACTAGTAGAGGAAGGCTAAAGAGCCAAGGGATTTTTTACAAGTTCCCAAGAGTGATCCCTGACAAATCTCAGCTGATTCTTAACTGCACACAAGAAAAAGGTCAATTTTGACCATCTCAATCTTAAACACCTGGCAGGAGAGTATAACTAAAGCACAGACATGGACATTTAAATGGAAAGAAAATGGTTCTTTTAATGTAACTTGAGATGCATATTTGTGTTATTCCTCCGGAAATAAATAAAATGAAGGGGTTATAAAGGAAGGGTATTTATAAAGGGGTGTCTGATAAATATCACAAAAAGCTCTGTCAGAGTCACAAGTTTGTTCTGAGTCAACTGGAGATCTATAAATTTTCTTAACCTCTTGTATACATGGACTTGATCTGTGTCTGTTTTTGTTGTTGGTTTTGCTGGTATGATTATTATGATCTGTTGCTTAGACTCCTCCTCTGGAGTTCACAAGTCATCATTTCCAGCCTGGAAACTTGGTTTTAATCAAAACCTGAAAGAAGACTAGGTTCAACCAAGTTGAAGGACCTCACCAAGTGCTCCTAATCACTGGAATGGCAGTCCAAACTACTAAAAAGAGAAGTCATACTATGGACAATTTAGATCTTAAAAAGTTAATATGTTTAAGATGGGTGGCAATACCAAAGGGTACAAGAACAAAAATGAGAGAAAGGTATAAAAAGAAAAGGGAGACTTGTGAGAAATAGAAAATAGAGTGGTCCAGTTACAGACTATAATATGTAGCCTTAACTGGATTGTAAGATTCAATCATAGTCTTTTTAACTATAGCCCTTGCCTTTGCCATCCACAATTTTAAAATCAGCCAATCACATAGATTGAGACCCCCATCTCCTCCTATCAGAACAAGAGACAGTGCTGCATTAGGGATAAAAACAGGTGAACTGCCCATCCAAGTGTGCTTGATTGCCAGACTTTGTTAGGTAGCACACCCTTTTGCAGAAGTAAAGTGTGCCTTGCTAGGATAAAAAAAATAGTAATAAAAAAGAAGAAAAATGATAGAAATACATATCATTAAACATAAAGTAAAAAGAAATTAGCCTTAAAACTGTATGATTCTAACTGTTAATAATAGTATGTATAGAGATGAGATAAATAATTCCTCAAAAATATCAAACCTAACTCCATTAAAAGAATTATAAACTATTTAATTTTTTGTTTGCTTCTACTTTCCAGAATGAGTATTTCTTTTGTAATCCTTAAAGAAATCCTGAAATGGTAAAGTTCCATGGAAACCTGTAGTGTGGCCACTTCCATACTAATTTCCTAATCCAGATAAGGGGCTGAGATGGCCTGCATCCAGACCCAAATCAGAATCAAACACCAAGCAGTCAGTTTTACCAAACTGCCAGTCTCAGAAGGTTGTACAGAGACTGTGAGCCAAGCAACTGGAAAAATGAGCCAGACAAGAGAAGGAAGGTTCAGAAAGCAGAGTGGGTATGGCCAGAAGTACCAAGTACATTTTGTTACCAATCTAATCTTCCAATAGGGTGACTCATATCTTATTTGCCACCAGGTGCACAGTGCTGCACAACACACTGCCTTTCCGTCTATTAAAGCTTTCCTTCTGGAAGATATTTTAGTGACTACTGAAGCAAACACTGTCTACACTGATCAAATTTCAGTGATTCATCTGTGAAGAGGTCATAGCACAAATGCATACTACAATTCATAAATCAAGAACTACCAGAGCTGTGCATTTTTAATCTCCAAGATTATTTAACTCTTTTAGAGGTAAATTTAGAACACCAAGTGCTAATTCTTATTTCTCACATTTGCTCAGATCTCATTTCACCTAAAGTATCAAAAGCATACTAGAAAGTAAATTTCTTATTTCTTCTATTCTTTCCTATCTTTGAAGAGGTAGAAGATCATGCAGTTAATTCACTGGCAGGGTAATCTCTTTGCTGTATTATGTCTTAAGTATTGAATTAATATTTCTGTATGTGGAGGAGAGTCTGCTAAAATTAAAATTTTAAAACCAATCCCAACAAATTGAAACATCTTTCCTTTTATTGAAAATCTACAAATACTCCTACAATTGACATTGATGTTTTTGTGGGGTTTTTTTTTTTGGCCTACTATACTTTACAAAAAGGATAATCAACATATCAAAAATATATTGGAAATTTTGCAAGTGAAAGTAAAAAGAAATTCTACATACTAAAAAAGACATACACAATGGATAAATGTACTTAA
The DNA here is from genome assembly GCF_052094955.1 of Ictidomys tridecemlineatus. Lineage (NCBI taxonomy): Eukaryota > Metazoa > Chordata > Mammalia > Rodentia > Sciuridae > Ictidomys > Ictidomys tridecemlineatus. The sequence goes on along the minus strand of NC_135488.1, from coordinate 22,501,116 downwards.
ACATACAGAATGACTATGTATCATTTAAAAAGATATACAACTTATAGCTTATTCAGGTAAGATACAGTCAAATGCAGGATGGATTCTTCACATAGTACTAAATCCTTTAAACCTCAACAAGCACAAGGGTATTAAAAATGTGCTGAGCAAGACATGATGCGTCTGACTCCAAAAGCTTAACTTCATATTTTAAGTAAGAATCCGTTTCACCTTCATGTTTATAAGCTCATCATGAAAACATTGACTGGAATAAGGTTTTGAAACAGTTCCTATGAACAGGCTAGAAACAGTAAACGCACATACACAGTTCTTTAAGTTTTAAAGGTTAGGGTCTTACTTAGCTTAACCACTTTGGAAGGAAGTAATATTTGGCATAATATCTTCTCTAAGATGATGAACATTAGCTACGATTGTGGGAAGGAATTTGATTTTAACCTGTTTCAACCTGTTTGACTGTGCTATCTCAATTACACTCAGTGAGCTTCAAAATAACACACTCAAGGTTCCATGGTTATAGTGACCAAATTAGACAGGCTATACTGAAGACTTTGAGAAGAGAAATGTCTATCTCACTTTTTTTTGACACTCAGAATTTAAATTTCTGATAAAAATATACCCTTATAAGTTAGTAGAAGGAAGGGTGGCAGAAAAAATACAGAGCCACAGACAGAAGAAGGGAATATGGTACTCCCATTTCACAGGATCAGTCCCCACCACCAGTTGCAGCAAAGCCATCTAGAGACTAACTAAAAGGACACTGCCTCCTACACTTTCCTGAACTTCTGATGACATTTGAAGGTAGGGTTTGGAACCACATTCTTAACACATTCCCTGAATATAAGAAATGCTGCCACACTGTGCCCTCCCAGGTCCAACCTCAGCAACATGTCATATCAATGTATAAGTTCTTCCTCTTAATTTAATTTGTGGTATTGTTGGCAATGTAATGAGATGCTTAAAAAAATCATAATTAGAAGCTCCAAAATCCTACAAGAGAGGCACAGTTGGATCTGGTGCTACAAAACTATGAGATCTGAATTTGCTGTGGCTCACTTCTAAAAGTTGTTTTCTATTTCTCCATATGGCAAATGCTAAAGTATTACCACTGCCATCTGGAGTTGTAAAGTGTTAAGCAATAAAACATCAGTAGAGCTTTACAGTGCCCCTAGCTCACAAGATTCCAATTCACACGAAGATTCACTGAGTACAAGTTGCCTTTCTCATGAGCCAAGAAAAAAATGACTTGCAACAAGCAGAAGGAAAAATGAACTTAGTGCATGCTTCCACCCCTGTGGGCACCATCATACACTAAAAATCATTAATTATGTGGAAACCAGAGATTTCCAGCAGAACGTTAAAACTGAAAAGGTCAGAAGCATAACATGATTCAGGGAAAATAAAGGGAATGGATCAACTGTGGACACATCTTTGACTATTACCACTAATAATACCAGACATGTTTATAGTCTCTACAGAGTACACTTTGCGTGCCTTCATTAAGCTGATCTCCAAAATCCTGTGAAGGGCCCAGCACACCCCACACACTTCTGTTAGCATCTTTATCTCTGTGCTGTATTTTTATCTTTTTATCTCTTCTCTTCCCTATGTTTGCCTATGAGTTTCTGGAAAGGAGAGATGGCATATTTTCTTCTGCATCCTTAGTATCTAGCATGGTTTCTAGCTCCATAAAGAAGGCAGAAACAGGAAACAATTGAGACTTACAGAGACCAGAGGTTATAATTCTGGACAGAGACTTGGAAGGAAGGGAGCAATAAGTCCTCAAATATAAGTGGGGCTATGGTATGGAGAGGAGATTAGACTAACTACACATGACTTCACTAAACAATCTGAATGGAAGATTTATTCCAGCTAATATATTAAAAATTCCTAATAGTGAGAAATGTCTAAAATATGAAATGTGTTCTTCAAATGGGAGTTGCCTAATACAACAATACAGGAAAGAATATGCAGAAAGAGTTTTATTCAGAGTTGGAGGCTGAGCCACATGACCCAAAAGGTTCCTTTTAATTAGAGACTCCATAAGTCTGTCCCTTGAGACATTTTACATAGCTGGTGATTGGTAGTAACAGAATGAAACCCTCAGCCTTATATCACCATTCCCACTGTACCACAATGGAAGATTCTGCAGACCACTTAGCTAACAGGTTCTACCAATTTCAAAGCAGGTCATCAAACTGCAGCTTCAAGGCAAGACAGAGTAAAATAGACTGGATTTATCCTACTTCCCAATGACAATCAGCGTGTGTGTGTGTGTGTGTGTGTGTGTGTGTGTGTGTGTGTGTACTCCTTCCCAAAGACAATCAGCATGTGCATGCATATGAGAAACAATCATTTTAAGACTGAGTATCAAGCAAATAAATAGTGAACCCTGATTGACAGGAAACAAATGAGATTATCTCTACACTGTCCCAACTTAGGGCTCTGAGAGGTTTTTCCAGGCCACAATACAAGGACACTGGTAAAGCCTTAGAGATCACAGTTTAAGAAGACCAAGACAAGGAGAATTTGTAGGGCAGAGTCACAATGCACAGGAAGAACATCTTGGAGATCTCTAGAGAGTCTCTTGACTATTCAGCAAAGCACATCCATGTGAGGAAAGTAACCAACACTGCAGGAAGAATCATCTAACAAGATTAGAGGGAACCATGCCCAGCACTTATGTGGAGCCAGAAATAATACCTACTCCCACCATATATGTTGGGAAAGCTCATAATTGACACGGAATTTAGTAGAGAACTCAAGAAGTCTTGGAAGTACAAAGCAATGCACTTTGGCTATATCTAAACATTGCTCTGGTCTCCCCAATAAATATTAAAAGCAAGATCTAAAAGGACAAAACTATTTCCAAGTAATTTTGCTCTGTACAAAAAGAAAGTTCAGAATTTTTTTTTCAGTATTGGGGATTTAACCTAAGTGTGCTCCATCACTAAGCTACAGTTCCAATCCTTTTTATTTCTTATTTTGAGATAGGATCTCACTAAAATGTTCAAGTTGGCCTCAAACTTGTGATCCTCCTGCCTCAGCCTCCTGAGTGGCTGGGATTACAAGTATACACCATTTCAACCAGCCCAAAGTTCAAAATTTTTATAAGAATATAAAAATACCCAACATTCAGGGAAAATTCATAACACCATGCAAAGAAGGATTATTAGGGATACAAAGAAGCAACAAATAAAGACTATGATCCATATTGAAGAAAACTAACCAATTAATACTAATTCAGAATGACACAAATAATAAGATCAATTCACAAGGAGAGTAAAGAAATTATAATTATACTACATATGCTTAAAAAGATAAATAGAGATAAAGAACGAATAGATATCAATATAGATAATATTATAGGTTTCTAACTATAATTTTACAGATAAAACAAGATATAGGACAGTATTAACACCAAGAGACAATGAGGGAGAAAAAAATCAGAGACATTTAAGATAGCAATTGAGAATATAAAAAAATTAAACAGAAAAATGAATTTTATCAACCAAACTGACTTTATCAACATATATAGAACACTTCAACCAACAACAAAATACACATTTTTCTCAAGTATACATGGGATATTTACCAAGATACAGAATAATCTCAGCCATAAAATTTATCTCAATACATTTGAAGGGATTCAAGTCATACGAGGTGTCTTCTCCAGCCATATAAAATTAAATTTGAAATCAAGAATAGAAAAATTCTTAGAAAAATACAAAATTCTTATGAAGTAAGTAAATAATCTACTTCTAATTACCACACTGGCAATCAAAGGAAAATTAGAAAATAATCTGAACTGAATAAAAGTACAACACCGGACTTGTGAGATGACACTAAAGTAGTGTTGTTATGAAGAAAATTATAGCACTAGACAAGTATGTTACAGGCAAAGAAAGGTACCAAAAAAATGACTTGGGCCTTCTACCTTAAGAAATTAAAGAAAATCAAAATAAACCCAAAGTAAGCAGAAGAAATAAAATTCAAATCAAAACAATGAATTTAAAGGAGAAAAATGATAGAGAAAGCAGGCTCTTTGAGAGAATCAACATCAATAAATTCCTAGGTATTTTTATCAGGAGCAAAGAAAGACAGAAATTAACAATTTAGTACTATTAGAAATGAGGGAGTTGATATCACTACAAATTTTACAAATTCTAAAGAATAGTAAGTGGAGTTTGTCTAGGAATATTTTTAATATTTAAAAAATCAATTACTCTATTAAGAAACTAAAATGGGAAATCCGTATGATTACCTCAACAAATGTATAGAAAGAATTCAACAAAATCCAACATCTACTTCTGACCCAAACTCTCAGAACCAAAAGGAATGCCCCATATGTTAAAAAAGACATGCAAAAAAAGCCTACAGTTAATGTCATACTTAATAGTAAAGGAATGAATGCCCCTCATCATCAGCACAAATCAAGAATATGCACAACAATGTTCACACTTAATCATTTCTACTCAACACTGTAATAGAGGTTATAATGAATAGTAATACCCACAGATGGATACACAGGCAGAAAACAAAGTGTTAAAAATAAATAAAAGGCATCCAAAATAATGACATAATTACATATAAAATCTAAAGTAGTCACCCGCCCAGGTACAGTCAAAGGTGCCAAAAATACACACTGGAGAAACGACAGACTTTCAACAAAAAGTTCTAGGAAAAGTGATTATCCATAAGTAAAAGAATGAGAGGATTCCTCACCCTACACAAAAAATCAACTTAAAAATCAATCAAAGACCTAAGAATTATACAGGAAATTATGCAACTCCAAGAAGAAAATGTAGGGTCAACACTCCAACATATGATCCATATTGAAGAAAACTGACCAATTAATACTAATTCAGAATGACACAAATAATAAGATCAATTCACAAGTTTTTTTTTAAAAAAACCAACTTCTACATGCTCAACATCATTGCAATTAGAGAAATGTGAATTAAAACTTAACTGAGATTTCATCTCACTTCAGACAGAATGGCAGCAATCAAAAATACAAATAATAATAAATACTGAAGAGGTTGTAGAAAGGAACACTTTCATACTGTTAGTGGAACTGTAAATTAGTACAACCACGATGGAAATTATTATGGAGGTTCCTCCAAAGACTAGGAATGGAGCCACCATGTGATCCAGCTAAACCATTCCTTAATATCTATTCTAAATAATTAAAGTCTTCATACTATAGCAATGCATGTGTACCCATGTTTATGGCAGCACAATCACAACAGTCAAACTATGGAACCAGCCTAGTTGTCTATCAGTGGGTGAATAGATAAAGAAAATGTAGCATATATACATAATGAAGTTTTATCCAGTTAAAAAAATGAAATTATTTCATTTGCAGGAAAATAGACAGAACTTGAGAACATCATATTAAACAAAATAAGCCAAACTCCGAAAGCCAAGGGTTTTATGTTTTCTCTCACATGTGAAAGCTATAAAGAAAACAGGAAAAGTAAGGTAAGGTGGGAGAGTCTTATAAAAATTGAAGAGGGATCAGCAGAGTAGAGGAAAGGGATCAGGGGAAGTAAGGAAGAAAGGGGGAAAGTAAATACTGGAGAATGATTTTGGCCAAATTATATAGCTATATGGTATTCATGTACAAATACGTAACAACAAATCCTACCATTATGTATGACTATAATACACCAGTAAAAACATGGGAAAAATAAATAAAAACCTAACGTGATTTACAAAAAGCTACTGCAATAAGGAGTTGATTGAGGCTGCAGGCTATAAGTTCATATAAACTATATTTTCAGATACTAGTAATGTATAATCATAAATTAGCATAAAAGTAATGTTCAAAATAGCATCAAAATATAAAATATTTAGGGATAAACCTAATAAAAAGATGTATAAGATCTATACTTGTGAAACCAACACTGGGCAGAGAAGTTGTAAAAGATCTAAACAAATGGGGAGCTCTACTCTGTCATATCACTTTGATCTATAGATTAATACAATGCCAATCAAAATCCTACCTGGGGAGTGGTGAATGTGTACGAACAAAATCAGGCTGATCCCATATGGAAATATGAAGGACACAGACAACCAAAACAACTTAGAAAAATAAAGTTGGAGGACTAACAAATGGGGCTTGAGGAGAAATAAGTTTTACAAAGATGAAAGGACAATTTAGTGAAGAACAAACAAGAGTGTTCAACAAATAATGTAGAATAAATGGATGTTTATATGGAAAAAACCTTCAATCCATACTTCTACAGTATACAAAAATTAAACTGATCATAGATCTAACTCAAATATCTAAAATTTCTAAAAGGAAACATAGGAAACATCTCTACAGCCTTGGATTAGGTAAGGATTTTTTCAGATTATGACATTAAAAGCACAAAAAACAACAGGTTTATTAGATAATCATCATCAAAATTAAAATCTTCTAATTACTAGAAGACACTATTAAAAGAATGAAAAGTCAAGCCATAAACTGGGAGGCAATATTCACAAAGCAGATATCTGATAAAGGACTTGGATCCATGTGACAGAAGCAGCTCTCAATACTCAGTTAAGAAAAGAACCCAATAAAGAAATGGGCAACACATCCGAACAGAAACACCATCAAAGAAAATATAGAGAATGGCAAATAAACACATGAAAAGATGTGCAACACAATTAGCCATTAGGAATAAAAATTTAAAGTACAGCTAACTATTACTATACAGCTTATTGGAGTGGCTAAAATTCACCTGACATACCAAAGTGTTGATGAGGGTGTGGAGCAACAGAGATTCTCACTCACCACTACTGGGATGTGAGATGGAACAACCCACCTTGTAAAATTATGCTGGTATTTTCTTGAAATATTAATCATGAATTTACTATATGATCTAGCTATTCCATTCCTAGATAGACCCATAAGAAAAGAAAGCATATGTGCATTAAAAAAAAAAAACTTGTAATCATACCAAACTAGAAACCCTAAAAATACATCAATGGCTGCATAAGGATAAACAACAAGTTGTGGTGTATCCATACTTGGCAATATAAAGGAATGAACTATTCATATACACATAAACATGCATAAACCTCTAAATACTTACTGACTTAAATGTGAGACCAAAAATTACATAATACTATGTAATTATATTTACTTAAAACTCCGGAAATTCAAACTAATCTACACAGAAAAGTAAGAATACCAGTTGCTGCCTAAGGAGAGGGGGGCCAGCGACAGAAGAAAAAAAATTGCCAAGGGATTTGAAAAAACTTACAAATGGACATTTGAAACAGAAGGATGGGTATGTCCACTTTCTGGCTTGCAGTGATGGTTTCGGGGAGGTATACACATGTCAAAACTTTTACTGTACAGCTATTGTATGTCAATTTGTACTACAGATGTTAAATATAAGAAATCCCATCAAAGTCAAGGAAACAATATTATTATGCCATATCCTTATGTTATTGCTTCAAACAAACAGTAGCAACAATAGCAGTAATTGTAAAAAATCAGCAGACACTGACACTGAAAAGTTATTGTGTTTCAGGCATCCTCAAAATGAACTGGACAAAATATTACTCACAACAACTGCCCTGTTTTATTAAGTGGTGCTATTATCATCATGCTTCAAGGATGAAGAATGATTTATTTTATTTGCTATGTCTTCAAGGTTCATGTAAATGGCAGGATTTATCAGAATTTATTTCCTTTCAAGGATGACTACTAGTCCATTGTATATGCATGCACTCAACCACACACATACCACATTTTATTTTTCCATTCATCTGCCAATGACCATATGAATTGTTTCTACCTTTTGGTCTTTTGTCAGCTGTTTTATGTTCTTGCTTTTTTTTCCTGGTTGTATATCCAGAAGTAAATCCTCTGGATCATATGGTAATTATGTTTAATTTGTTCCAGAATCACCATAACCTCAATTCCTAAATCCTAGTACACAGAAATAAATTTCCCACAAGGCAAATCTGACCATGTCACTCTGAGAATTAAGATCCTTAACAGTTCCCTAATTGACTTTAGCATGAAATTCAAACTCTTCAACATAGAGTTCCTTCCCAGACAACTGTACTCCCACCCCAAGGACTCTGCTCCTTCCTCCAAGGTCTCAAAGCACAGTGTACCTACCATACTTCTATTAGTATTGCCTTTGCTCTGTTATCACTGGTATATATTTCTCCCTTAAGAAACTGTAAGCTACTTGAAAACAAGATCTATATTTTCATTCTTCATATCTGTAGAACTCTTCCACAGTGCCTAGAACATACTAGAAACTCAACATTTTTTAAATGAATGTCAGTTTTTCTAGACATACATAACAAAAAAAGCCTTTTCTCTTTACATGTAACATGTACTGATTCACATGTTATTTCCATTTTCAGTCATAAGCTCCTTATGGTGCTGTCTGGGGTCCTACTAAATACTGTGGAGAAAAAGAAGCTAATGACACATGGTCCATCTACATGTCAATTAGCCCCACCCCCCTCTCTCTGCTGAGTAGAATCATACACCTGTGTATGGATCTGCATGTGGACCACACATCTTTATTTCATGGACATGACACACAAGAAACTGTTCTTGCAACTGGGATTAGGAATATGTATGACTTCTGTTTTACATTCTTGCATGGACCAAAAATGGTTTCACTGTCTAATGGTAAAATATTTGAAGAGAATCTCAGCATGCAGTCCAGCCTGGTGAAAGAGCATGAATAATGGTTTCCTGAAGAAAGTGTATTTGAACTAAAATAAATAACAGTTTCTAACTATACACATTAGATGATTGCTTATTTTTTGAACTTTGTGAATCTCCTTAGTCAAGGAAAACGTCAAGTTTTCCAAAAAAGTTCTTGTTTTCCAGACAGTACTGTCACCAGATAAAAATGGTGACAGAAATATTAACAGACAGTCTGTTCTTGAGCTAGTCCACTCAGACTCAGACCATGACAGGTAATGATAAAGGAGTGCCCTCTCTTATAAATAGGTGCAAGTGAAAAAATTGGACTCTTCCAGGTCTAATGAATGCCTCACGGGCCACAAATGAACAAGCCCTGGAAAACATTCCATCACACATGACTTTAAGAACTTTTTATATCAGGAGAACCTCTGGATTAAACACTTTACCTACATTAGAAACAAACAAAATGTTTTCATGGGAGTAAGAATCACTAGGTGGGGGGAGTGTAGCCCAGTGATACGACATTTGCCCAGCATGCACGATGCCCTGCATTCAGTTCCCAGTAAAGCAAATTAAATGATTTTTAAATTAAATAATAAAATAATCATGGCAGAAACTATTGAACATAGAGAAAAAAATATGGTCACTTAGGACCCAGATTTAAAGGTAAAATACATTGGTGCTAGAAATGGAATTCTTTTCACCTCAAATGTAAAACATTAAAATTCATTATTTTAGTTCCAGTAAAAACTAAAACCTGTGGTAAAAAGGAATCTCAAATGCACTTCAAATTTCCTTAAACCTGAATCTTGTGATAAGGTTGGATTTGCATAGCCTAATTTCTTAAATGGGGCCAGGCAGAACTTAAATAGCACATTTTAAACAGATTCCAGAAGTGGACCTCCTTCACAGAGCAATCTCAAAGCACAAGAAAGGGCAGTATCTTAGCACAGGGTGCTAACTAGTCTGTAAGCCTCTGGGGACCTAACCACATGCCCAGGGTGAAAGATTGTTTAATTTGTGAGTAGAATGTAACATAATCAAATACATATTTGCTACCTAAATATTTGTTGTTGAATTTCTAAGAAAATCAAGCTCTCATGGTTCTACCCTCAAATTGTACATGTTTTAAAAGCTGAGATTAGAATACTTTCAGACTGGAATTGTGCTACAGTTGAACCCCTGAATTTCCCAAGGTGGTTTCTCTAAACAGACACATCTAACATGAAGGAGAGATCAAGAATGTAGCTCAGTAAATAAAACATACAAAATGTGCTCATCAGTTAAGCTGAAGCAAAATTCAGCATAACTGTCTATGAAAACCAAACCAAATACAGGTGATTGTAGAAAAATTGGGGAGGGGAAGCAGCATGGAGTGAGAGTGGCAATAAAAATATCAAGAAGCAGGCACAGAAATGGGAGAGCACTGGGACCCTGAGGGAAGAAAGAAACCAAGAGCATGAGAACAGTTCAGACCTGGTATAGACTGTCCCTCCCATCTCAGAGGCCTGAGGGCAGCAAGGAAGCACAGACCACTCATAATAGACATGCTGAAAGATAAGGATTTGCTGAATTATCTGTGTACATTCTATTTAATACAACAGAAACATCATGCACAAAATCTGCGTGCGTCCAAGAGGTGAGTATGAAAAAAATCCAGGTCCTTGCATTTGGGGAGGATATGAAGAATAAAACACATGATGGATGTGTGTAAGATACTACATGCTCAAGAGGTTACCTTATGACCTGCTTCTGTTAGGAGAGGGTTTTGATCATCACTAGCAAGTAAACAAGCTCATAGAAAGATTTTCATATCTTAGAGATAAGGAATTAAGGGTATACTCTAACAGTTGTAAAGTAAATAAATGGCTGGTGTCACTCATAAGTTTCATTCTCCTTTACTGAAACAACACTTTTTCATCCCAAAATAAAGAATTTCTCATATTAATTGAAGACTGAAGTAAAACATTTAAATTTAATTTGAGTAATAATACCAAGTTCACAAATGTGATTGTTTTGTAAGACAGGTAGATGGTACAGAATGCTGTAAGGTGCCTTCTACTTACCACTGTTGTGTCCGCATTTGTCCTTCAAATACACAGCTTTCAAGCACACAAAGGATAATAGACTGCCCACAGAGAGCTAAAACCTAAAATTAAATGCCTCAGAAGGGTAGTTAGTGAGATTGCAAACATGCTATGTGTGGCCCCAAGAGGCAGATTCAGAAGCAAGATTGAGAACTCATAGAAGACAAATTTCATCTCAACTTCAGAGTGTCAAGTAACGTGATGGACTGGCTGAGAACACCAGTTGTTGCTATCTCATATCATTCTAACAGCCTAATGAAATCATGATAAGGAAATGGAGGATCAAAGAATTGAGGGACTTGCCCAAGGTCACAAAGCATGTTGAACCCAGGATACAAGACTGGCCAGATTCAAAAGTACAAATTCTTTTGAAAGCTCTAGGCTACTCTCCTAAATTTCTGGTCTCCAATGTGGGTCAAGTAGGGGTTAGCCAACTACCTCTTAGCCGTATAGGGGCTTTCTACGTCAAGTCTGTATTCATCAATATTGCCTAAAAGATCCTTCCCACCCTCAGATGCTGCTGCAATTCTCCTACAAAGCAAACTGCTTGAATTTCCTCTTAATACTCTATTGTTGAGGCAAAATCCTACAGCAGCTTTCTCTAGCCTTCCCTGGCTCTTAATTAAGGTTCTTCTATGTGAAGAAACAGGATTCTAATTTTAAAGTGCCATTATTCATTCTAATGGCATAAAAAATAGTCTTTTTTTGTTTTTTGTTTTTTTAGCAAAAAATAGTGAGACTATACTGATGATCCTGCAATATTGGTTACATGGGTAAGCAGGCACCCCCAGAGCAGTTACAATCAGCATTTTATCCCCTGGTGCATAAGGTCCTTTCCAGGTTCCTTTTTGGCTGAGTACTATGGGGTGCACAGTCTTTCCCAGCATCTCTTAGGTTTTACTATCTTCTATTGGGTTAAAGAAATATCGTTAGTTGTTTCCATCGCCCTTTATTCTCTCATGACAATAAAGTCTAAAACATCAGGAAAGAAGTAAATGCAAGGAAGATCCAAGACCCTTCACTATCCAACTATGAGACATTAAAAGCTGAGAGAGTAAAAAAAAAAGATTCAACTCTTCCTTCATAAACAAAATGTACATTGATACAAAAGAAACAAGAATGACAACATAGTGTACATCATATAACACAGAAAAAATTAAGGTACTTCATCCATTCATCTTTATTACTGAGATAAATGACCAAAAAGTTTACCAGGGTAATAAAAAGATCGGAGGAAAATAAAAGTGAACTATGGATTTCTTTAGGAATATCAATTGCTTCCAAGGCATCTGGCTGAGCTGAAAGGCTGGTGCAAAGTTCATGAACAGGAGCTAGCATCATAAGCAATGGGAGAAAGGGAGTTTAAATTAAGAGCAAAAAGTGTATCCATGCCTTTCATGCCTGGTTAATAGCCAATGCATAATCTAAGGGAATGAGAATAACCTTTTCAGACGTATGAAAGGAGGAAGCAAGGCCACATGAAAAGAACACAGGATCAGGGCAACAGGGTCCAGGCCCTGCTGGCCAGTCTTGGACAAGTCCCTCAGCTACAACAGAATAAAAGATGTAATCTCTCAAATGACACAGTTCTAAGTTTTAATTAAAATATATTACTGTGACACCTCTTACTACAGATATACAGATATATTACTTTGATACTGCTTACTAAAACTTTTAATGTTGTTTTGATCAGTCTTCAGCTCTAGATCTCCAAAAATCTTTTCATTATTTTTAAAACAAATTGAACAAAACTGCCACAAGTTTTTTCTAAATACAGTCATATTAAAAGCAAAATTAATGATTATAACATTAAAATCTGGTCATCAGTCTCATAATTAGTTGCTCTCACAGCATCTTTATGAAAAGTGATTCACTTCGGCTAGTTGTTCAAAAAATATTTTATTATTATTCTTTAAGCCATAAATGCCCTTAAATCATTCCCTGCCCATAGAAGACAGCCATCTTCATTTGTGGAAAGGTGGGAAATTCTGGAGTTAGCCAGCTTACTACCTTCACATTTCATCAGGGTTGACTCTTCCTTAAAGTCCTTGGGGCACCTGCCCAGGTCAGAAAGGTACACACCTTGCAGGGTTTAGCAGGCTGCTATGTCATCTGCCACAGTCCTCAGTGACTTCTAACAGTGACTTCTAAGAGAAAGCTAAAGAATGGGCAACATTCAGGTCAGAGCAAGATCCTAGATTAACAAAAGGATAATCGAGGGATACAGCCAGCTGACAGTGAGGCATTAACAGATTCAGAGCATTAGGAACACTGCACACTGGGGGAATGTACCTAAATTTAGTTCAATAGGAATTTCTGCAGCATATTCCTCTCTTTTTATTTTAAACATCTGTAAAATTGCAGGATGTGCCTTGTGTATGCATGTATGTCTATGTGGATGTTATTTGCCAGCAGATTCATTTTCCTGTGCCTTAAAAATAAGCATGAATATTAAGGGATTATTTTCTAGTTGTAATAATGGTTTTTAATGTGTTAAGGAAAAATGTTTTTTATACACACACATGTACAAAGAGATTTTTTTAGATAAGATGATATGATAAACTTCAAAATAAATTCAGCCATGAGGTGATAATGGTTGAAAACTGGTGATGAGAACATGAGGGTTTACTATGCTATTCTCTTTACTTTTCCATCTTCTAAAATGTTTTCCACAGGAGCTTTCTGCAGTACAATTGTGATTTTATATATATATATATATATATATATATATATATATATATATATATATATATATATAATTCTTTCTTTTACATTCCCTGGGTCATAATTAGAAAAGCTTTCACCAAACCAAATTATTTACTTTTTTTCTTGGTTCATTCTAGGACCTAGAAGTCTTCATTAATTAGAAGATAAACCTTTATTTGTTCCATTTGGAACTTATCCTGGTGTAAGATATTACCTACTTTTTATCCATGACAACTACTCATTTGTTCTGATATCATTTACTGAAGCATCTATTTGTCTTCACTGATTCAAAATCCACATATACCTTATATTAAGTTCACATATGCATTAGGGTCTATGGACTAATTATTCTAGTGCATTGATCTGGTTTTTTTAATGAACAGAGTATTTTAAGCATTAAAGGTTTCACATGTGTTCTTTATACTTCCCTTAGCTATATTTAACTACTTTGCACACAATTTATTATCAGCTTATCTTGTTAAAAACAGTATCTTTCTTTTTTTTCAATTATCACATTTTAGTTTAACTTAGTCTTAGAAGACTGACTCCTTTATCATACTGTTCTTCTCCCTTCAAAACAGAATGCTTTCTATATGTACTTACATTGTTTTTATTCTTTAAGGAAAAATTGTTCCTAATTATACCTGGGCATTTATTTTTTAAAAACATTCTACCTCAAATGGAGTCTTTTTTTCCACTATTCTTCTATCTGGTGGTTGTTTGTTCCTGTATAGCCTATTTCTTCATGTTAACGGTTCTCTGTGTTAAAACATAAATGTGCTTATTGTTTTCATGTCTTTCAATTGATCCTCTAAAGGTTAAAATGTATGCTCATAACAATGATTTAACTGTCTTTCTCCCAATGTCTATACTGTACTTTTTTCCTTGCTGAACTGCCTTGGTAACAGAGAACCTCCACAACAAAGGTCAGATGGTCTTGCACCCCTGACCCTAAGGGGAATATTTCAGTGCTGAGGTGTGATCTGGCTTGTGAGATTAAGGCAGATGAAGGAAGCACTGATCAATTTCTATTAGGAATTTTTATAAAGAATTGAGGCTGAATTTGGTCAAATGCACTTAGCACTGATGGATGTAACTGTATATGTCAACTTACACCTAAGATAGCATATTGTATTAGAGCTTCCTTGACAATAAATCATTATTGCAGAACCAAAGTAACTTCAATTTGATATAACCAAGACATTTTGTTATAAAAATAGTGAAAAGAACACTGCAAGGATTTTTAGCCATATCCCTAAATATCTAAAAAATTAAAAAATTATGTATTTGTGTCATATGTGTGTGTACACACATGTATCTTTTTACTTAGTAATTTTAGGGCAAATTATTTATAACACTTTACCTGCAAATATTATACTAAATCTTCTCCTAAGGCACATTATTTCAAATAACCACTTAATACCAATACCTGTACCAGTCCCCACCTAAAAAATTGTAATAACTTCCTAATATCATTTAATATCTGGTTCATCCTGTCTTTTAAACTCATTTTTCAAATGAGAATCCAGTGATGGTTCACACACAACATTTGGTTGTTACAGCTAACTTTTAATCCTGAAACACATCCCCCATCCCCGCCTCCTTCCTTCTCCTTCCATGACATTGGCTTTTGAAGAGACCAGGCCAATATCTTGGAGAATTCTCCAGCAGTTTAGGCAGTGTTCCACACTACAGGCTCCTCCTGATGGTGTAACTTGATTTGCTTCTCTATGCCTGTATTATCTGAGATCTCAAAAGTTAGAGATAAAGACTACTTTTTTTTTTTTTTGGCGTTGTCATATTCTTACATGTGCCCTTCTGTGATTAAATCTCTTGATTATAAATGATACCTAAATATTGAAGAACCAATTCTAATTGTCCCAATATGAATGTAAGTAAAAGTAAGGAAATAAACTTTTATTTGTCCACTATTTTGTTGGAGTGAGTATGGTTAGAAAGAAGAGGCAAACTTCTGAAACTTTCAAAAGAGAAGATTAATTTTAAACTTAGAATATGTTCCTATAACCTATTGCCAATATTGTCTTTCGATGAATGAATAAACTTTTTTCAAAAGTTAAAAAAAAGACTGAGTGAATTATTTTTAGAAGAATGACTCATAAATTATGGTGAGTACAACCTGAATGAAGGCATCATACCAGGCTATCCCATTATTACTCATGCTCAACTGATCATTTGGTTAAGGAGGTAGCCACCAGATTCCTCCATTATAAAGACATTTTCATTTTTTCATTTAACAGCAATTTTTTGGAGTGACACTTTGACACTATGAAAATATTTTAATACCTTTATCATTCTGAGAGGCCCTTTGATAGAATCCCCACCACCACCACAATTGGGGACTGCAAAATGGTGATTTTCTAATTTTATCATTCCTTATATATTAACTAGATGGCATTCTTCTATAAAAGAAAAAAGATCACCTTTTTTCTTTGCTTTTTGCCTCCTACTCTCAATTTAATCTTGTTTTATAGTTGTTTCAAAACCCTTCCTTTTTATATCTACCTTGCACACCACTGCTGATGCACTGATTCTCAACCTTTCTGAAGCACTGCACTGTTGGATGTATCTCACACACAGTACAGAGGAGGTTCTTGCTTTCTAAGCCAAATCAAAACTTTCTAATTAGTCAAGTTAACCCACTAATTTTTGTTGATAACATAGTACGGGCTCAACTGTGTCCACAAAACATATATTTTGAAGTCCTAACCCTCAGAACTGGTGATTATAATCTATTTTGGGAACAAGGTCACATTGGTAATCATGTGCAGATGTAGTCAAGATAAGGTTATACTATATGAGGTTGGCCCTTAATCAAATATGACTGATCAACCAATGAGAAAGAGAAAAGAAACATAGAGATAGATACACAATAAGAACTCCCTATAAGGATGGAGGTTGAAGTCAGTGGTGCTTCTCAACCAAGAATAGTAAGGATTGCCAGCAAAACCAAATGCTAAGAGAAAGCCAAGGAACAGATTCTCCTCTGGTGTCCTCAGAGATTAATACTCTGAAAACTCCTTGACTTCAGACTGCTGGGCTGCAGAACTGTGAGGAAATAAATCTCCATTGTTTTAAGCCACCAAATTTGCAGCAATTTATCACAGCAGCCCTAGAAAACTGCTAAGCATTAGTACAGTCTTAATTCTATTATGTTTTAGGTAACATTTTGTTTTTAGGCTTTCACATTTTGTTATTGGTTATTTTACTTTGAATTTTCTAAACACATACATGTGCAATTTTTAAAGATATTGTTTTAGTGTCCTGACTTTATGAGAGGGTGACTCTCTTCCAACTTCTCCCCTAAAAGAGACCCAAATCATCCATGGTAATCCAAGTCCTACACTTACTCTCCACCGCCTGTCACCTACCCTCATTCTTACAGAAGCTCAGGTCTTGGCTCCCTCTCTATTATAGCTCTTGATATTGCTTTCCAAGCAGCTCTGAAATGCATGAAAGCACATGTTTGTTTTGTTTTTGTTTGTTTTTACCCAGAATTTCTAGGTGTTTTATTGCAAAAGCTTCTCAAATTTTCTGTCTTATCCCTCTGGGAACATTGTGTATAGATTTTCCCTGTGTACAGAGGATTAATTCAGACACCAGAGGGAGTCTTTGCTAGATTTGTGACTCCATTTTCAGTGCCTCCCTCTCTTTGGTTGTGGGCCCACTTCTGAGAGGTTATGGAATAATGGAAAATAAGCTGAGAGGTTATGGAATAATGGAAAGTGACAGCTTGAAACTTTTACCAACTGGGACTAAGGCCCAATATGAAATGACTTGCCCAAGGGTAGACACACTCCATGTAGCATGATAAGACACAGCTGAAAGCTCTATCCATCTCTTTAACCTTAGAGATGCATTCATCTGCTATTGTTTGATATGATTCTTGTATGAAAAACTATTTGTATAGCTTTCTCTACACCATATGCTGAAGTCCTCAGACTTTAATTTAATATATCAGAAATCATGTGGTCTTACTGCCAATAGGATTTTAACACAGGCTTTTGCAATTTTTAGAAGACTGTTTAAATCAATCACAAACAAAGAATATAGAAATATTTCTAAAAAAGAGAGTTAAATACAGGGAAATCCTGGAAAAAATCAGAATAGCAAAAAAATAGTCTGGCTAAAGAACAAAAGGTGGACAATAATTGGTTATCTTCAGAAAGGTAGCTGAGACAGATTCAGAAATCAGTACTAGCTAACCTAACAATGTATATCAGGAAACCATAGAACAAAGGTGCCAAGGAGACATCTCTTTACTTCTCTAGAGTTCTGATCAATTTTCATCTCACAAATGAACCTTAGAGTATTGCTTTAGGAAGTTTTAGCTGAAAATCCTGAATTAATTATGCTACTAGGTAAATCACACATATGTGGGAAAACACAGCAAAAAGATTAGAAATCTTGAAAGACTGAGAAAAATCTGGTCATTCCTTCAAATACCATGAGATAGTATATGACATACGGCTCAGTCTCTGAATCCAAATGGGTCGACATGACCAACTCGACACAAAGTTTGGGAAAAAAAATAAAACACGAAAAATAATAAATCCCTAGCAGATGGATCCAGAACACAAGAGGAACTCAAGTTCTCCAGAGATAATTTTTCCATGTGTATGGCCATATGTTGCTCTTCTGAGATCGTGGTAGCCCAAACTACTTTCCTCTTCCACAGAGATCATCAGCAAGAATGACAAGGAAGGGCACTTGGATGCGCTCTCGAGAATATAAACTAGAACATCTCTTCTAGCACACAAATTTGCAATATGGGTCAAAATTTAACAATTCTATCTTTTAATACAGCAACATGCCACCTGGGTATAAAGAAATAAGACATTCAAAGAACAAAATGTCTATCATGACACTATTTATAATAAACACTGGAAATGACCTACATATTCACCATTAGGTGACTGGTTAAATGACACATGTCATCAATGACATACCATGTGACAGAGAAAATAGATAAAGCACTGAACTAATAGAGGTGCCCTTGTTCAAAAAGCCATATGGTCTCAAGCTCATGAGGCTTCACAGTACCACAGGCAAGCACTGCTGAACAGCCACGTGGGGCCAGTGTTCAACAGTGGGACCTTGTTTTAGTCAACTTTTGCACTGCTGTGACCAAAATATCCAACAAGAACAATTTAGAGAGGAAAAGTTCATTTGGGGTTCATGGTTTTATAGGTCTCAGTCCACACATGGCCAACTCCACTGCTCTAGGCCTAAGGTGAGACAATATATCTTGGGGGAAAAGCCCAGCAGAGGAAAGCTGCTCAGCTCCTGGAAGCACCGGAAAGCAGAACTAAGAGAGAAAGGAAGGGGCCTCAGGAAGAACAACCCTTCCAGGGCACGCCCAATGATCTACCTACTTCCAGTGACGCCCGCCTACCTACAGCTACCACCTGTCAGTCCATTCAAACTAGGATGGACCAATCAGGTTAAGCTCTCATAATCTGATAATTCTACCTCTGAATATGCCTGCATTAACAGAAGCTTTGGGGGTATACCTCATACCCAAACAATTCCACATGACATGACAGTGAGGCTACAGAGAAAGGACAACACAGAAGACAGACAAATACTAAGGCTCTTCCCTACTTGAAAGCAGATCTCAGAGAGAGTCCTTTCTGGGCTGTGTAAACTTGGTAGTGGTGGTTGAAGAGGGGAGCTGGGAAGCTGGGTACAGGAAAGGACATACCTGGAAAGTGATATTGAAATTCCTGTCAATCTAGCAACTATGTATTTCACTTGGTTTAAATTTAGTTTGGAGAAATAAGGGTAACAGCTTATTTCATTCACCTTGAATGTTATGAAACAGTTTCTGCTGCTTATACACAAATCTAATAGTACCTTTACCAAATGATTGACAGTGAGTCAATCATAGTTATATATATATGGAAATATTTCCAAGAATTTTGGCTTTTTCTCCCCATGTCCTTCTATATTTGAGTTTTAGTAAACTGCATACACTATACCTCTAGGAAAAGATCAAAAACTAAAAGGAAAAAAAATTACTAAATCTCTCACTTCCTGTCAAGGTCTGAAACATCTCCACTATACTTGTTACCTACATGGAAGAGGATATATAGTAGAATTTAGTCCAATTCCTTTAATTATGCAGAAACAAGGACAAGGAGTTTTTTAAGTAGCTAAGCTAACGTCATTTTACCTAATTTAATTCTTTATTTCTTTTTTTCTTTTGAAATTGTTTATTACTCATCAATTTCAGCAAATTAAGTTTTATTTCTTCATACTGTGTCTTATTTTCCTAGTTTATCTGAAGCCTGGGGTTTAGAACTATTCCAATATAAACATGTTCATGCAAATTTAAACATACTTCCCAGGGATTTCCTCCTGGTTCCTTCCCATTCACTAAAACATTCCAGATATCCATCCATCTATTCATCCTTCTGCCTATAAGTCTGTCTTTATATAATCCAGGATTTAACAGCTGTCTGTAAAGCTACCCACATACAAAGCTGACAGTAAGAGCACTCATCACTGACAATGTGCCATGGGTCGTCATTCTATGAACTTCAGAGTCAGAAGGCACCATGTTTTGAACAAGACAGCTGAGGCCTGGAGGGATGAAGACATTGACCAATGTCACAAATTACTCGCTGTATCCAACTTGGACCCAAGTCTGTAGATTCTTCCTATCTAGTGTTATTTCTACAAAAGTACATAATAGTCAACTTTCGATTCTTGCAATATTAGCAGGGTCTTCTATGGGAATATTTAAGGCAACAAAGTTTTTAAAAAGTATATTTAAGGCCAGAAAAATCCCAGAAGACCAGCTGTGGGACAAGATTTGGGGTAAATAAGAGAAAGTGTACAGAAAGAGGGAAATCAGACAGAGAATGTCTTTTAAATCCTTACGGAATATTCTAGATCTTGGCTTTTCAACACCAACCTGATTTTACTAATACCTTTCAAGCAACACTGTGACAACAGAGCAAATGAGAAGAGGAGAAGAATGTAGGGGAAGCAACCCAAGCTGAAGACAGGAGTCCTAGGGTTATAATTCTAGCAGTTTCTGTATAAAATACTATAGCAGTTTAAATTTTCCCTTGGTCCATTCCAAGCTCAGAAATCCACAGGTAGGGTTCCTTGACAAAGTCACTAACAGAATTGAGCACTAGGAGATTTCAAACAATGTTTCTAGAAGTAGTGTTGATCTAGATGGTTAGAGATATAGCTTTGTATTCCTGAGGTCATATTGTGAACACAAGAGCTATTATTATTTGGATTGAACTTTTTCATTGGAAGGTGAGTCCAAGGTCAAATTGTAAAGGTGGTTTTGGAATATGGAAAAGAGCACAATGTTTGTTGTTAGCAGTATCTGTTCAGCCCTGGGCTTCCACGTCCCACATGGCCTTTCTAGGACCTCTGGTGTGAGGGGGCTAATTCCTAAAAAGGAAATGACAGCATCTGACAGCATCAAGATTCCAACACTGGATTTCATACATCCCCCCACAAAGAGCACATCCCTTGTCTGCCAGAAGCATGAAGCCTTCCATGTGTCCAGTCTGCCCCAAACTACCCTTCAATGAATACAAGTCCACAAAAAAAAGGAAGGAGGAGGATGACAGAGATCCAGTGCCAAGGTATGTGCAAGTCACGTTTAGTTTTAGCATCCACACAAAATATGTTGGGGTAAGAAAAACCAGAAACAGGAGGGAGGACCCAAAACCCTGAAGAGTAAAGTGGTCATTTTTCTGCAGCAAAATATGCAAATATTCTTTCTCTTTGGTTTTGTTTATAAAACTGTTTTCTTTACATTCAATTTGCTTCAGGGCACAAACATAAAAGTGAAAGCATAATTAGAGAATTCAAATTTAACTGTAATTTGCATTGAAAATATTCTTCTCTCAGTTATAAAGATACTTTTAAAAGATGTCCTCCTATTTAAAAAAAGTCCTAAATGTCAGTAACGTGGGTCTTCCTGAGCCCTCAAGCAGCTCCCTAATTAAAACACCAGGTTTCAAAACTGGAAGGAACTTGGTTATTACAGAAGAACTTCACTGAAGGGATCAGAAAGGAGAAGCTCAGGGAAGGCATGTGGTCTGTATCAGACTGTAGAAAAACTTACACAACACACAGCCTGAATTAGGAGTAGCAGGCCTACCTTCTTCTGGCCTAGTATCTTCTCTCCCCACTATGTCAAATGTCTTTTTAAAATGCAATATCAGTACAAAAAGGTCTCTATTACTCACTAAGGTCAGATCGCAGAACCCCAATGTTCCCCACAAATTCCTTCAGATACAATTCCATTCTCTAATTTCAGAGACAATAAGCTTTTTTTTCATGATGTTTCCATTAAAAAAAAAGTGACCAGATTTTTCTTTGCTTATTCCTGCCAAGAAGAAATCCAGCCCTAGCTCTCTGCATAATGGCCACCCTGACAAAAAAAGGGACTGTGATTATATAACTGCCATTCGACCCACCACCACCACCGGGAGCATCAATACAGCAAGGGCTTTTTATAGAGAAAGTCAGAAGTCCCCAGGCGAGCTCATAGGGAGTTCAATACCTCCTGGTCACCTCCTGAAAGTTGCCATCTGCAGGAGTGCACCGAGATCTAAGCAGTCACATTTGTTGCCCTGAGATTATGTGACACCAAAAACCTATTGACTCAGTGAATATAATCCAATTACTCCTTATGTGCACAGAGGAGAGGAGCTAGGTAAAGTTTCTAACCTCTTGGAAATAAATATCTCCAATATTTGCCAACACCTCAGGCATCTAATCTATTGTGTGTCATGCAGGGACAAGTTTGCAGGAGCCCAGAGTTCCTCTCCTATCCTTCACCATGTGCCTGTCATCTGAAGGAGACAGAGGGATTGTGTTTCAGTTTAAGAAAATGAAAACATCTTCCTAAGATGCTGAGCTAAGAGGTAACCACTGAACACTCCACAATTTGTACCCACTGAGCAGAGCCACAAAAAGAACAGCTAGGAGTGAGATCTGAAATTATTTTGTTCCCTCATATTCCCTTTTAATAATCTTCACAGTGCCTCTTTCCCTTACAGCAATCTCTGGCTTCTTTTCTATTCTTTCTTAATTATTTATTCATCTTATGAAATTTCATAATTTTTACTAGGTTTCTTTAAAATTCAAACCTGTGGTTACAATGTAAGAAGATAATCATCAAAGAATGGTGATGCCTCCTCCATTCTGTTCCTTACCAAAAAAACAAAAACAAAAACAAAAACCACAAAGTCCAGTTTATAAACACTCAGTTACAAAGATCTTAGTAGGCTCTATGAAGTTTGGTATTTAACCCAATTATGTTAATAGTTAACAGCAACACCTTAAGAAAATCACCTTTCCCATGTCACTGGTACATAGTGATCAAGAGAAAATGATGGCTTCTCTCTCTTCATCCGGAGGTCCACAATTCCACTGCCAGCTGTCCCATACTTACAACGTTCAGACCCTCAAATGTTTGCTTTCTTCTCCCTTGTTTCAACTCTACTATCTCAATTGATGGACTGGGGAGAGTGGGTAGGAGATGACATTTAATAAATTAAATTCTGAAGGATGAATGAGAGTTAATACTATTAGCTGTTACAGGCACACCATACCTTGCATATAAAAAACCCAGTGATCTGAGTATTTAAAAAAGCAATAGTTGCTTTTAGAATAGAACAACTGAAACATCTCTCCAGGAAAAAGAACTAACACTTTCTTGCTAGTATTAAACAAACAAACAAAAATCAGGCAATCAAAATCAGACTCTTTGTATACTCCACGATATGCTTCCATCTCCAATTTCCTTAGCAGGATTTTTCCCTTCTGAATAAATGGAAGTTTCCAACCAGGAAAAAAAAAAAACTATTGCCAATGAAAATCTTGAAAAATACTCAAAGGTACAAAAGAACGTAGAAAAATAAAATCTAGCAAGTATTTCATATAAACTTAAGTCATTAATAAATTTCCTAGATTTCATCAATAAACTCTTCTACCAACAGAAATTATTACCAGGAAACTTCTATCTAAGATACAAATATTTATTATTCTAACTATACTGATGTACGTATAATTTCTGACAGTAAAATGAGACCCCTCTCCCAACAGTGCCTTTGCCAGGCACTCTACTCCCTGTTTGGTTTACCCAGATGAGAACTGAAGTTCTTAGTAACTCCAATTCTGTTCTTACAAAATAATATAACTAGAGAGAAAATTACAAATTTGCAGGTGAAAATACTGCTATCTTTTCATATGTCTGTAGAAAGGCCTTTGTAAAAAATGGTAAAGTACAAAGCAACCTTCCATTTATTTTTGTGTGGGCATCTGTGTGTTTGTAGAGCATTTTACACCATTCACTTTTGCAAACAAAATTACTTTCTCCACCCCCATTTTAGACAGAAGTAATGGCAACTCCTGGAAAGCAGAAACCATGTATTTCAGTTCACCTCTCCATTTCCTAGTCTATCTAATGTAACTGAAAGAGCATCCATCATGTTTCCTGCCGGCAGGATTTCTGTGCCAGAAGATATGCTCTAGTGTTTGCCAATGAAAAAATATCGCCATCACCCAAATCCCTCAGAAGAAGGACAGCAAATATCACCTTTTATTGCTAAAAAAAATCCAGTAAATTTCCAAAAACCCAAGATCAATATTAGTATACATGAAAATTCCCAAACTTTCCATAAAAAGTCTTTTTTTATTTTCAAAGGGCAATATAAACAGCATGGCTCAAAGAAACTAAACGGTATTAAAAAGTGCGTAGTAAAAAATGTTTCTCACTTTTCTCTGCTTCCAATTGCCCTACTTTCTCCATGTAATATTTATAAGCAATCACATTTTCAGTTTCTTTTATATCCTTCAAGGGTTTCTTTAGGCAACAAATTAAAACACCAAAATGTGCCACCCCTCTTCTTACACAAAAGCTAACATAAGTGTGTTTATACCTTGCTTTTCTCTACATAAATACATAGCAAACCCACTCTGCATTCTTAACATCTGCAGTGTTACATTGAATAAATGCACCATCAATCTGTACCCTATTAATATGCATATACTTCGTCTCTTTCCAATGTTTTGCCATTTCAAAAATGTTGTATTTATTAACTTTGAACATAGGTTAGTTTACATATAAGTATACTTCATAAATGAATTCTCAAAAAAGACTACTTTTGTAATTTTGATAAATATTATCAAATTAGGTTCTATTCCTCCATTCTTCAATGACTGAAATAAATAGCTCTTCAGGACAAACCCGCAAATAACATCAGGCTGTTTATGTGGAAGAGGTAGCACTTTATAACAACTGCCAAAAGCATACAAAACCATTAATTTGAAAGTTCAAATCAAGTAATGACAATGTGAAATGTGATATTCCAGAAAGAGGGAAGTCTAAATAACAATCCAGACTGTACTAGCACAAGTTTGTATTTTTTAATAAAATTCCAATTGTGTTAGTGTAAAATCTTCTCTAACGGCAAATCCCATTGTTTTTTGTCAGGAGAAGGAATATTAAATTAACGATAAAGAAACTCAGTTTATTTGTAGATTTTAAAATCAGTCATATTTCATAGATTCAATAAACTATGTATTTCTGTTCATGAATAGGAGGTCACATGCAAACAAACTGAAGAAGAGACTTAAAATGTGATAAACCCTGAAAAACCAATTATAATAAAGGGACTCATCTGTAAACTACTCTCAAAAACTAAAATTTATTTAAAAATGTTCTAAGTACATTTTCTAAGTAATATATTAATATCCAATTTTCTATTATTTGTTCAACAAATTTAAAGGGATAAACAATATTTTATTGGTATTAGCAGAAGTGTTTTCTGAAATGATAAGCAGAATACAAATGGACTGAATGGAATTTAAAGGGCAATTTAGGTCTTAAAGATAAGGGTCAAAGGTGTGGCAAGAAGCTATAAAGCAATGCCTAGAGAAGGGAATAAAGAAAATCAAAAAGTATCTGGACATGATTCCACTTAAAAAACCTTCACATTCTCTGCCTCTATTTAATGAAGTGTGTGCACTAGAATATCTAACATCCCATGCAAAACTGGTAAAGAGAGAAACAGTGTGAGTCTCAGGCCACATGAAGAAATATAAGGTATTCTCCCAGGCCTAACTTTCTCTGGTACAGAAGTTCCATGATATTAGGGGGTGGGGTTCTTCACTGTGGCTGAGGATCCAAAATATACCTGACACAGGCAGGTGCTCATCATCACTGAATAAGGAATTGGGTATCTTCCCAGAACCCCAGCAGATCATCCTCACTCACTAAGCATGATTCCACAGCCCCAAATCATACTTCTTTATCAGAAAGTCGCTGCGTCAGCACCCAGTGAATGCAGATAATAAATCTAATCAATTTGTCATAAAATGGTAGGAACTTCCAAGGAGTTTAAAGTCTTGTCCCTTTGAACTAAATAAAGATATTCATAAATCCTAGAAAATAATCAAAGGCTGATTAATTCTAATATCTGGAAAAAAGGGAGATGCTGACTTCCCTATCCAAACAGCTTCGATTTTGTCTCAGTGAAGAGGGACTTTAAGCAGACTCTTCAAGTTCCATTTCTATTCTACCAGAGGTTATTGGAGAAAACAGTTCTCTCATTAACTAAATGAGAACTGAAGAAATGAGATACCAAAAGAAATGGAGGTTTGTTTCTCTGCTAAAGATATAAGGAGAGGAAAAGCTCTTTTAAAGGTCAAATTTGCCATTTCTGTATTTTATAAAAAGATTCTAGTTCCTAGGGAATTAAGAACTAAGATTATAAATTGGAAATAAGTAATTATCCCAATATAGAAATTACCTAGGAAAAGAATGAGCTGAACAGAATTCCGCCTCTTGCACAAGGGTAATTCCCAGTTTAAAAAAATGCAGTTGTGTTATACTGAAGCTGCTTTCTACAATTGCAAAAATTATTATGAACCAACCCTGGCACCTTGCAGTCCTAATAGCAGTCTTAAAACCCAGGGATAGCATTAACTACAGGGCCTCTTGGTTGAAGGGGCACTTCTTGTGTTCAGAAATGTTCTCAAAAATGTCTGGGTCTCAAGATGATGAAAAAACACAGTATCAAATTCACTGAAATTCTGGAATAAATCTCCCTATCAAAATTCATCCTAAAGTAGGGAAGGTAAGTGTGCGGGAATCTTAATCTGTTGGTCACTTTTCGTTCAGAAACCTCAAAAGAACTTGTCACCCCTTAGCATAAAGTGAAAGCAAAAAAATAAACATTAGATGGCAGAAAACATGGAGCATGCTACATCCACCAAGAATGCACTGATCATTAACTGTAACTAGTTTGCTAAGTCTCTGGTCACACAAGGTTTTCAAAGTCTCCACTCTACAAAGAATAACCCCTTCTCCATAGAAGGGGCTAATTTAAAAATGTAAAATTTGTCACTGCTGTTGGAGTCAGGTGTGGGGTACTGAGTCAGGTTTTGAGAGGTTGGGATGCAGATGTCTGTTTACTTCTTGCTAATCACTATGTCTACAATTAATTCAGGCGAAATCTACATTATAAGGACCATTTGCTCATAGTATGAGTTCTTCAATGTCTTTGTATTATATTTATTTATCTAAATGCCCACAGTACCTGGCAATTTGCCTTTATTCCTAGTAAATGTGAGGAGCTAGCAAAGGTGGAGGAGAACATCAGGGTGCTGTTAGGCAGCCTGCCTCATGCAAGCCACAGTGTACATTCCTGAGGTTACACTCCATCCCTCGACAGCTGTGCTAACATCTGTTTAGGCTTGGCTGGCCACAGGAGCTTGGTGCTTCATAACCACAATTACTGGGCAAGTGAGGGGGCATCCTACAAAGTTTCTAGGCCAGGGACTTGGAAAATATTTAACAGAAAAACAAAATTGTAAAGAGGACATGTGACGAAGAGGAAACCAAGATAAAGTCAAGCAAGTCAGAATCAAGGGACGATGGAGATAGGGAGATAAGTCCTGGAGGAGTCCCTTGAACAAAGTCTGAGGCATTCAGCATTTTATGCAGTGCCTGAGGCCTCTCACTAGGGAATGCTGACAGCAGTTAAAGGACAGATGCAAAGCAGACACAAATATTTATCCCATAAATGCCATTATGTAATTTCCTGCCAGGCAGTGAGCTAGACACTGTGGGGTACACAGATAAATCAAAGAAGCACAACTGCTTCAGTATTAGCAGTCTAGAAGGGAAACAAAGTTTCACACATACAAATGCTAATGCATAACAGTGGACAACTTTTTGAGAGGCAAAGAGAATGGGCTGTAAGCTTGTAGAATAAAGGAAGGAAGCAGAACTGAATAATTATGATGATATGTACTGAGCGCCTATCTGCCATGTGACAGGAGTTGCTACAGATGTTAAGAATAAACAGAACTAACAAAGTCCCTCATCTCGTGGAACCTAATTTCTAGTGGGATGGATAGAAAAGTAAAAATACATATAAATTATTTCATAAAATACTACTATAAAGAGAAAGAATACAGGCTTGGTGGTTGTAGACTGTAGAGATTCCATTTTAAGCAGAATGGTTAGGAAAAGACCCTTCTAATGAGGTGGTATTTGCCAAAAGCCTGGAGTGAGCTGAGCAATACCTGTGGAGCTCCTGTCAGAGGAAGCAGCAAAGGAAAAGCAGGAACAGCCTGGACAAGTTAATGAACAGCAGCAACCCCAGTGTGGCTGGAGCAGTGCTAGGGAGGCAGTGCCTAAGAAATGGAATTAGAGAGAAGTGGCCAGACCAGGCAGGGCCTCCTAGACCATGGTACAGACACTCCACTGGAGGGGCCAGTGCAGTGAGCTCCAGAATGTTTTGATCCTATTTTTCATTAGCATAGCACATTTGGTGCAATTAGTGAGCCAATATTGAGACATTATTAGCTAAAGTGTAACTTATCTGTATTTGCTTCCTTTTTTTACCCATTTTTTTTTGTTCCAGGATCCCATTAGGACACCATGTTATATTTATTTATCATATCTCCTTAGTCTCCTCTTGGCTGTGACTGTTTCTCACTTTTGTTTTAATGACCTTCACAATTAAAGGTTCACTGGTCAGTTGTATTATATGTTATCATTGGAGTTTGCCTTCTGTTTTCCTCTTGATTACAGATTGTGGGTTTAGTAGTATAAAAGTTCAAAAATGCTAACACAATTTATCACTATTGATGTGGACCTGGATCACCTGGCTGGACAGTGCTTTCCAGGCTTCTCACCAGGAAGCTACTCTTTCCTGTCCCCTGCCCCTTTCCATGCTGTACTCATTGGCAGAAGTCTCTATGAGCAGCACACACCAAACACATACAGAGTCATACTCCCTTTCTTTTAGGAAAG
The DNA here is from genome assembly GCF_052094955.1 of Ictidomys tridecemlineatus. Classification (NCBI taxonomy): domain Eukaryota; kingdom Metazoa; phylum Chordata; class Mammalia; order Rodentia; family Sciuridae; genus Ictidomys; species Ictidomys tridecemlineatus. The sequence goes on along the minus strand of NC_135488.1, from coordinate 22,472,327 downwards.
AGTGCATGGGTTACTTAGAATTATTCTGCACAGAAAACTTGTCTCTTCTCCATTTACTAAAGCATTCAATCATTTACTTATATTGGCATGGGCTCATGGATATTTATTTGAAAGTTTTGATATGATACTATTTCATTTATTTTGTTGCTCAAATTATTCTGTTTGAGCTCTTTATTAATGAATTAATTTGTTTTAATTAGGTATATATGAAAGCAAATGCATTTTGTTTCATTGTATATAACTGCAGCACAACTTTTCATTTCTCTGGTTGTACATGATGTAGCAGAGCACCATATGTGCAGTCATACATGTACCTAGGGCAATGATGTCCATCTCATTCCACCAACTTCCCTGTCCCCAAACCCCCTTCCCTCACCTGCCTCCCCTTTGCCCAATCACAGTTCCTCCCTTATTCCCATGCCCCCCCACCCACTATGGATCAGCATCCACTTATCAGAGAGAACATTTGTCCTAATTTTTTGGAATTGGTTTACTTTGCTTAATATGATATTCTCCAACTCCATTCATTTACCTGCAAATGCCATAATTTTATTTTCATTTAATGCTGAGTAAAATTCCATTGTGTATTATATATATATATATTTTTTTCACACCACAGTTTCTTTATCCATTCATCTATTGAAGGGTATCTAGGTTGCTTCCACAGTTTAGCTATTATGAATCAACCTGCTATAAACATTGATGTGATTGTGTTACTATAATATGCTGATTTTAAATCCTTTGGGTATAGATTGAGTAGTAGGATAACTGGGTCAAATGGTGGTTCCATTCCAAGTTTTCTAAGGAATCTCCATACTGCTTTCCAGAATGGTTGCACCAATTTGCGGTCCCAACAGCAGTGTATGAGTGTGCCCTTTCCCCTATATCCTCGCCAACATTTATTGTTGTGTGTAGTCTTTATAACTGTCATTCTGACTGGCATGAGATAAAATCTTAATTTTTATTTGAATTTCTCTAATTACTACAGATATTGAACATTTTTTCATATATTTGTTGATCAAATGTATATCTTCTTCTGAGAAGTGTCTGTTTAGCTCCTTAGCTCATTTATTAATCAGGTTGTTTGTTTTTTGGTGTCAAGTTTTTTTAAGTTCTTATCTGACGTGCGTGCTCTTGGATAGGCAAAATTAATATTGTCAAAATGGCGATATTACCCAAAGCGCTATATAGATTCAATGCGATTCCAATCAAAATCCCAACATCATTCCTTAAGAAAAAGCAATCATGAAATTCATTTGGAAAAATAAGAGACCCAGAATAGTCAAAGCAATCCTTAGCAAAAAGAGTGAAGCAGGAGGCATCACAATACCTAAACTATACTACAAAGCCTAGTAACAAAGATAGCATGGGATTGGCACCAAAATAGACTTGTAGACCAATGGTACAGAATAGAAGACATGAAGATAAACCCACATAAATACAGTTATCTCATACCAGACATAGGTGCCAAAAACATACACTGGAGAAAAGAGCCTTTTCAATAAATGGTGCTGGGAGAACTGGAAATCCATATGCAACAAAGTGAAAATAAAACCCTATCTCTCATCATGTACAAAACTCAACTCAAAGTGGACCAAGGAACTAGAATCATACCAGAGACCTGTGAATAACAGGAAAAGTAGGCCCAAATCTTCATCATGTCAGTTTAGGCACTGACTTCCTTAACAAGACTCCTAAAGCACAAGAAATAAAATCAAGAATTAATAATTGGGATGTAGTCAAACTAAAAAACTTCTTCTTGGCAACAATGAGGAGAGAGAGCCCACATTTTGGGGGCAAGTTTTTGCCACACACACATCAGATGTTTGAGATCTTTAAGCTTGGTCTTGCATCCTCTGACACATTCCCATGAAAATGTTTTGTTTCTGAGTGACTTCTTAAGTTCCAGCACTACAAAATGCTGACTCAGCTTGCATGATTCCTGTTCCCAGTCCTAGAATCAGCCATTTCCCCAAGATGCCCTGGCTCCCTTTACTGGAGAATGTTATTAGAAACTAGATCTGAGCATTGAGTGTACTTATGATCTCTGCTATTTTTTAAACAGTGGATTTTACCTTCTTTTCTCTTCTACTGATAAGTTATACATTTCCCCTTTTAAAGAAAATGTTACTTCTCCTCTTATAACCAATATTATACTTTCACCCAATTTCTATCCTGATGTGATATTTTCAACAGTCAATTAAAGCAATCCATATATAATACTAAATACAATAGAAAATCACATTGAAAGGCAATGTTAGGGGCTGGTGTTGTGCCTGAGCCTTAGAGCACTAACCCAGCAAATGAGGCACTGGGTTCAATCATCAGCACCACATAAAAATACATAAAATAAAGTCACTGTGTCCATCTATAACTAAAAAACATGTTTTCTAAAGGCAATTTTACTGATTGAAAATTTCAATGAAAAAAATGCTGACCTCTTGTGCTGCAGTGTCTTCCATAAAACCAAGCTCAATAGAACTAAATAATTTTGGTAACACTATTGGTTGGATTTTGAATGTCCCCCAATACACAAAACCTGTGTATTGAAGGCTTTGTCCCCAGGGTATTGCTTTGGGAAGTGGTGGAACATTTGTAAGGTGGGGCTCAGTGAGAGCCTCAGGTCACTATGAGCATGCTCTCAAAGGAGATTTTAGGACTCGAGTTTCTCCCTGCCTCTCTCTTCTTCCTGGTTCACGAGATGAGAAGTTTTGCTCTGCCACGATGCTCTGGCTGATACATACTGTCCTCCCCAAAGGCTCAAAACAATGGGGCTGCTCGATCTTGGACTGGAACCTCAAGAATCAAGAGCCAAAAATGCCTTTTCTCTTTCTAAGTTAATCACCTCAGTTAGTTCATTATTATGATACAAAGCTGACTAATACAGTACTACCTTAATAGTAGAAAGACAAATAATACAAATGATCTTGGTAACATTTACATAAGGCAGGCATCTATAGTCACTGTAACAAGTTCAAAACATGTTCAGGAGTATTTGAATTCACAAGTAGATTGAGACTGGAACAGATGAATTTGGTGAGTTCAGGGAGCAGAAAACTAGAACTCTAACCTGACAGAAAATCTGCTGCTCCCATGCTGAACTATGTAATACATCTGATCTGTGTCCTTTAAATACATTAAAATTATAGAGACACTATCAGTCACCTCTCAAATGAATTCTATAACATAACAAAACTGGCTTTAGGCAGCAATCTTTGAAATAGTCGCAAATACTGTTACTTTCTAAATTACAGATCCCAGATAATTAGTGGTCTTGGAGACGCTTTCCACACAAATCCTTAAAAGTCACATTCTTCTCTCTAATTTAACAAGTAATTATAAGACATATTCAGTATAATAATGGTTTCGGGAAAAATAAAAATCCTCATTTATGAGAATATTTAGGCTTTATTATCATCAGAATTGAGAAATACCATTATATTCTACAAGGACATGACTTCCAACAGTTCTCTTTTTAAAAACTCATTTTTATCATTGTGAGTTCAGATCTATGCTAGAAAGCACACACACTCTTAACTACTTTCTTACATCTATAATTTTGTTTACAATTTAAATTTTTTTTACTGTGCTTTGAAAGTCCATTTTTTAAACTATGTACCCTGTAACATGCATTTATTCAAATAGAGCCTCAGTGTCATCGTTTAGCCTAATCTCCCTCCAACACATGCAACAATACTGTACTACAATGACTTTTAAGGCCCTTTTCCCCATGAAATCCCAGAATACTTGTTAACTCGCAGATGGAGTCATAGTGACGTTCAAGCTCTCAATGTCTTATATCAACATAGTTAATGACAGGACAGTTCTTGGACTAAAATCATTCAAAATATATTTAAGTGGTTCTAGACATTAAATTAATGAAAAGCAAACATTACATGAGAAAGCACACTTAAAGGCTTAATAAGTTTGAATACTAGTTATTGTCTTCAGTTCTTACAAATAAGTAGCCCTTGAGACCTTTCCATATAAATCCTTAAGATTCACATCTTTGTTTCTCTCTAATTCAATAAGGATAAAAAAATTACGAGACTTTGAGCATAACAATGGTCTTGAGGCAGAAAGTTTATTTAATGTGCATCTTTGGTCTCAGATCATTCTCTCTGCCTCTCTAAAAATACAAATGATCATGATGTAGTTCACCACTGTGATTCCAACATTTTGCTAAGAGTCTGTTTTCAATCTTCCCACGTGTCCAGTAATGAATGGCTCCTGTGATGGTTAGCTTTGCATGTCCTCTTGACTAGGGTGTCCTCTTGACTAGGCGATAGTACCAGTTATTCAATCAAGCATGCACACAGATATTGCTGTGAAGGTGTGGATAATAACACATACAGTTGACTTTAAGTCAAGGATATTATTCTTAGTAATGTGAATAGGGCTCATGGAATAAACTGAAAGAACTTAAAGGCACACTACTGGTTTCCTGAAGAAATTCTGTCTCAAGACTGCAGCATCAGAGATTCCATCCTGACCAGTCCCCATGGAGTTTGGATTTGTCAGTCCCCATATCACATGAGCCAACTTCTTTAAATAAATCTCCTGGTATCTATACACACTCCCCTAGCCATCCTACTCGTTCCTTTTCTCTTGAGAACTATCACAGATACCGAGCACTTTACCTTAAAACAATCAAAGCTACAACAGTGAACTAAGATCAGACAAATCTCAAAAAGTCACAGGCAACCAGGAGTTGAGACACAATAGTTGGTTTGTCACAATAGTAAAGTTCAACGTGGCTCTTACCTTCATTTCCATAGACATTTAATGTCATCAGTGAAATGAAGAATAATAAGGACTTTGAATTGCTTTTTTAATTTCTTTCATTTTAGAAAGTGTTTTTGCTGGACAAAGGATTTTCAATTTATGATTTGCATTTCTGGCTTGCCTAAATTATGATGAGAAATCTGCTTTGATTCTTTCTTTTTACAATGTCTTTGTTCCCTCTGGCTGCCTTTGAGGTTTTCTGAGTTTTTTAAATTTGTTTTTGTTTTTTTTGGTGGAGGGAGGGTTGTTTGTTTTTTTAGTTTTAATATGGTATTTGCGTTCTATTCATCCTATTCGCTGTCTACTGATTTTTGATCTGTTACTTGATTATATTAATTCTGGAAAATTCTTTGCCATTATCTTTTTAAATATTTTCTGTATCTTTTATTTCTTCTCATCCTGGGATTCTAATTTATATATATATATATATATATATATATATATATGTTATATTATATGTTATATTATTTATATGTTATAGTATATAATATATATATGAAATATTTATTTGATATTTTCTCAAGGTTCCTAGAGATTCTAATATTTCGGTTTTTGGTACCCCCCTTTTTTTTTCATGGTGTTTCAGCATGGAAAAGTTTTTTTATTTACTTGTGTTCATGTGTTCTTATTATTTCCTTGGCTGTCAAAGACATCATTCTTCTCTGTTACTATTTTTCATTCCTAGCATTTTCAATTTCTTTCTTTTTATAATTTTCACTTCTCTACTGAAATTCCCCATCTGTTCAAAAATATTATCCCCTTTTCCACTAGAACCTTTAACATATGGATCACAGTTATTTAAAGTTCTCTTCTCGTTCTGACATCTGGATCACCTCTGAGTCTGGTTCTATTGACTGCTTTGCTTCTTGTATGTATGGTGTTTTTTTGCTTCTTTGGATGTCTTGGTAATTTGGGGCTGAAAGCCAGACATCCTGTGCATACTGACATAAGTAGTATTAGTGCCTAAAAATGAACACATGTCTTCTTCTGCTCATCTTCTCCATGGAATTGACTGAATCTAGTTGGAAGTTGAGAGTTCAAATTGGGATTTATTGTTGCTATGGGTATTACCCTCTGCTCAGCCCAGGTTTTTATATGGCTTTAATGTTACCCCATGCTTAGAGTTGGACTGACTTGCCAGAGTGTTTTCCTCAACTTCTGTTCTATCCCTTTATGCCTGTACCTCACGAAGGGCCTCTCTCCATGTTCTTTCCCGTCACCTAGCAGTAGACAGTCCCTACTGTCACTCCATGCTTGCTAACCCAGTATGTATGTGTACAGAAGGTATTTTCTTATCCTGGTTCAACTCAGTCTTACACAGGATTTGTGTGTGAAGGGTTGGGGGTGGGCCCTTCCCGGCCCTTCCCAGTGATCTTGACCCTCCTCCAATATTAGGGAGCTCTAATAGTCAGGGTTGGTAATACATCCTCCTCCAGAGATAGAGGGACTTGCCTATTCCTTCCCCTGCTGAAGTCGGTCTTCCCTGTACCCCAAGCCTGCCCTTCCCTTGGGAACCTAAGGCTTTTGTTCCAAAGATGGGATGGGGTGGGGCAGTCCCAGAATGGCTTCCTGCCTTTCTTACAGTGGTTTCTGTTCACAAGAAAGGCATTCTTCAGTCACTTGCCTTGCCACCAGCTCACTCCCTCCCTAGAGCCCCTGGTAAAGTCTGTGGCCTGCACACCCATGACTGAATTCTCACACTGCTCTTTCCATGTTGTCACTCAGCTTTCATTACTTTAAATGTAGCTGAATTTTTTTCTTACCAGTTTATATGACATCCAGCTTCTGCTCCAGGTACGTATATCATCCTGTCTACTTGGAGGCTCTTATTTCTCCTTAGATTACAGGTTAGTTGACTGTCCTGCAACCTAAGTTCTTTGAGTATTCCAGAAAAGTTGCAATTTTGTAGACTATTCGGGGTTTTTACTGTTGTAAACAATGAGGCAACGCTCTTCTGGCTTTATACAACCTAGCAGAATCCTGATCATATGAGAGTTTTGATTGGTTTTAGTAACACAAAAGGTTTAGGAGATTGAAATATATGAATGCACATGTATCATGCCAGCTTGTCAATTAGAAATAGATAAGCAAGTGCTGGAGACTCTAGTTAAAATATTACCTTTTAGAATGAATCCAAACTAAATGGGTTTTGCAAAGGAGGAATAGATCTTGTATCTCATTTGACTTCGTGTTTTTTTAATTTGGAGTCTAAATACTTACTGGTCACATATGACTATGTCATAGGAAACCCTTCAGCAGACTTAGTAATGTTGTTCTATTTTAGCAGTAGATAAAGGACAACATGATGAGGTCACAGAAAAAGAAAGGAACAATAACAAAAATACCAGCATTGATTGGTAATACTAAAAAGTGCCACTAGCAATCCTCAGACTGACTATAAGACATTTATTTTCCACTTATCTTTCCCCCAACCAAATGCTTATGAGTAATACATCTCCTAAAACTGATTTACAGTACCTTCCATAAACTTCTACCTAGTTTTCCCATCTTAATGTAGTCACCTCTGAGGCTTATAGATAGATGGATAGCTAAAAGATTTGTTATGAATTGTGTGCAATAAAAACTTATCATTTAACACATTAAGAGAAAAGCTCTGACCCTCAAAATACATGCTTAGTAGAAGATTATAAAATACTAAAAGCTTCCAGTTGATATCTCAAAGCATGCAGTATAAAATTAATATTGAACTATCACCCTTGTGATGTCAAAGTACATCACTACAAAAATTATACAATCCATGTCTTATTACAAAGATCAAACATAAGTTAAAAATAAAATTGCATGGGAATGTGAACATGAGACTGGGCAGAAAAGGGGAAAGCAATGAATGGGTTATAAGGTTGGCACAAATTTATCTTTGTTTTAAAATTTTTCACACAGAACAAATCAGAATCTGTGGGTGCTCTGAGGACAGAAGACCTTATTTGCCCCTGCAGAAATCCCTAAGTCTGAAAGAGTAACTGCAAAAAAGGAGGGAGACTTCTCCGAAATTTTCTCATGCAGACTGGCCTTGGTCTCTTCTTAGCCACAAGTTTAATTACCTGATGAAGATGGTGTAATCATTCTTGTTTTAAGAGGACAAAGCTGAGTTGTGAAAATCACATTGAGGCTGTGTAGAAAAACGGGACTTTTAGAGGTGCACAATTATGTATTAAGGCAGAAAGTGTAAGGACATTTGTGACATACTTACTCAAGTTTTGGCAAAAATAATTCTTCCCATAATCTATGCTTAAGTGCTTTCATAATAAAGTAGGTGGGAAAGGAAAGAAATCAAAAAAATAACAGTGAGATGCCAGATCAGGAATTAATATCTGGAATTAAGATAAACAGCAAGAAGGGTAAGGTCAAAAATGATAAGAAACAGAAATAAATACAGACTCCCCACTCTAAGAACCTAAATGATGACTTCAATAAGTAGACAAGGAGATAAGAGTCAGCTTTGCTAACATGATAGAGATGGTAGTAGGTGGGTGGGGAACACAAATCAAGGAAGGCATCCTAAAACAGCCAGCACAAAGCCTTAAATGCAAAAGAATTAAAAGAGGCATCATTAGGTTTGGATGTGAGGTGTCCCCCCAGATCTTTTGTGTTAATGAAGGAATGTTCAGAATGTATACATGACAGATATGCATAGGGGCTCCTTTTCTTGATGAATTCAGTCACCCTATTCACTAATCTGATCATAATGAGCTTAGGTCAAGGAGCTTAGAATTCGGCTGCCTATGCTGTTGTAGTCCTTGCTCAATCAATTATTTATACCCCAGGCATCTTAACATTAAGCAAGTGGTACACACATCTGACAACAAGTGTTCAGTTGCTTGGAAACCAAGATTTTCAAATTTTCCTTCTCTGTTCTCAATTTTAACTATTGCCAAACCACAAACTTTAATATATGTATCACCTTAATTAACTATATAATGGGCAAATTTAGCATACACATTTTCAAGATCTTTAAATAACAGTATTTATCTCACATACCACAGTAGATTTAGGTCAAAATAAAACATCAGGTTGCCAAGGTCAGTTTCCAATTAAGTCTCATGTGACATATGAGGCTCCAACATTAGTCACTAGGCAACTCCCTGTCAATTCCATAATAGATGGGATTAATTTACTGATATAGTTTCAATTCAGTCAAGATATGCATACAATCTGTGACGAGGTAAAACGATTGTCATGAGACAAGATAAACACCTAAAAAAATACTAATTCAACCAAAAGTTTTATTATTTCAAGGCAACCAAGTTGTAATTGGCAGCTATAAAGGCCATTATTAAGTTTATAAAACTAAATTTCATCTTTAACTCTCAGTTTCACTACAGTTAATTATGTAAAGAACAGAGACACAGAGATGCAAATGTTATTCAATGAATTCTGAAGTCAAGGGTTTTTGTTAATTGAATATAGGATCTTAGAAAATATTAAGTTTTTCTAAATAAGATACTCCCTTTCCCTGCCTTGAAAATATAGTTGAAGATAAGGAATCTGATGAATAAATGAAGGGTTCAATAAATAGAAGATTTAAAACTAGAGTTTTCCATCTCCTTTCAGATCTATGACTTAAATATCAAACTTTCTTGTGTTGCAACAGAAATGATCACTCCTATCTTATAAACATCAATAGAATACCAATCATAATGCCCAGCAATATTCCCTGAGATAACTTGTGCTCCATTTCATTAATACAGACCAGTGATTTTTTTCAATTGTGGTCCCCAGACCAATGCCTCAGCCTGGCCTGGAATTGTAGAAATGCAATCAGTCCCCTCCCAGGCCTGCTGAGTTAGAATCTCTATGGGTGGGGCCTAGTCATCTGTGTTTTAACAAGGAGGTGATTCTGTCACCCAATGAAGTTTGAGAATCATTAATATATATGAAAATTCCATTGTTTCAAATAGATTTAAAAAGGAACAGAAGAGAAATAATTCTATAACATTGTTTTCTTAAAAATTTTCTCTGATATAAGTGGGGTGACTCAAAGTGGGGTAGAGAGGGACAGTATGGGAGGAAGATTATTTCTAGATAGGGAAGAGGGGTGGGAGGGAAAGGGAGGGGGAAGGGGAATAGCAAGGAGGGTGGAAGGTGATGGTCATCATTATACAAAATACACGTATGAAGATTTGAATTTGGTGTCAACATACCTTATAACAAACAGAGATATGATAAATTGTGGTACATATGTGTATTAACAATTGTAATGCAAAAAAAGAGTACATGTATAATGGCATAATTTGGCGTGAAAATACTTTATATATGGAGTTACAAAAAATTGTGCTGTAAATGGGTAATAATGAGTGTAATGCATTCCACTATTGTCACGCATGTAAATAAATAAATCAACAAATGGAAAATTCAGAAAAGGTACAAAATGTGCAGCATACTAAAATGATAATTTGCCAAGGTAAATCACACTAAACCTAGTCATAGTAGAAGTTAGAAAAGAGAAATAGAGAAAATACTATTTGATAATCTATTTGTAATTTAATAAACAGTATAAATTAGACAAAAACATGTTCGTGTAATGCTATTGTTTCTCCCCATTCAAGCTTGAAAAATACCTAAAAACAAAAGCAATCAGGGGATATTAGTCCACCAGATATGAAAACATACTAAAAAGCTTCTATAATTAAAACAGTTTCTCAGTTTCTTATACAAACAAAACATGCAATTATCACCCAACTCAGCAATCACTCTCATGGGCATTTATTCTAGAAAAATCTTGTATATAAATTATCATAGCAGATTTATAAGTAAAAAAACTAGAAATATTCCCACTGTCCTTCAACAGGTGAATGGTTAAACAAAGTCACACACACAATGAACATATGTGAAATAGTATTTATGAGGTTACTTTTTGATCTGCTTCTGTTATGACAAGATTTCAATTATCTGTATTGAGTAGACAAGCTTGGGACTTAATCAGGAATGAACAATACAACAACTTGTATGAATTTCTAAGACATTATGCTGAGAAAAGGAGGGGAAAGCCAATCCCCAAAGGTTACATAGTATTATAAAAGGCAAATTATAGTATTAAAGTGACAAAATTACAGAAATGGAGAACAAATTAGTGGCTGGCAGAGAGGGTGAGAGAGGAGGTAGGTGTGGTTATAAAAAGGCAACGTGAGTACCCCTGTGTGATAAAACTGGGCTGCATGCTGACTGGTGGTGAACACAGGAACATACACATGTTATACAATGGCTAAAACACACACACACAAAAAAAATACAATGAGTTCAAGAAAATGGAAAATAATCTGATTGTTGTAAATGTTAACATCCTGGTTTTGATATTATACAACAGTTTTGCAAGATGCTACCATAAGGGAAAACTGGGCAAAGGACACAGGAATCTCTATTATTTCTCACAACTATATGACAGTCTGAACTTGTACAAAATTAAAATTTCAACTTAAAAGTATAGGGATCTGGGGATGTAGCTCAGTGAAAGCATGCTCCCTTAGTGTGCGAGTGGCCCTGAGTTCAATTATCAGTACCACAAAAAAATAATAAAGTATGATATTGGTACATAAACAGATCAATGGAACAAACTAGAAAAATCCAGAAATAGACTTACTTACATGAAAACTGTGTATCATCTAAATAGTACATAAAATCACTGAACAAGATGGACATTTAATAAATGGTTCAAAGTTTAGGTTTGTACCTCAGTAGCAGAGCATTTTTTATCATGTGCGAGGCCCTGGGTTCAATACCCAGAACTGAAAAAATAAAATTAAAAAAATAAATGGTTCTGATTCAATAGGCATTGATTTGGGGGGGGGGAGATACTCTTATTAAAGAAAAACATGTATGAATTCTAAGTATAGGAAAAGACTTCCTTTGACTCAGAATCCAAATAAGAGAGACTGACAGATTTGTTCATGTATAAGGAAATCTTTATTGGTCAAAGTTATAAAATTAGAAGCAAATTCAAAAGACAAATGGCAAACCCATACATTTATGAATAATTTACTTTTAGCAACAAATGTAATATGACAGTTTCAGCAAATGGTGATGGGATAACTGGTGAAAGACTGAAGCTAGTTGACTACTTCATACCTTATACAAAATTTATCTCAAAATAGATGAAAGACCCAAATATAAAACTATAAGAAAATATAGATATAAATCTTTGTCAACTTGAATTAAACAACAGCATTTGCATATGACACCAAACCACCATCACCACTACAAAAACACCCTAGTAAGTTGTACTTCATCATAATTCAAAATCTTGGTGCTTCAAAGAATCTTACTTAACAAGTTTTTGAAAAATATTTTGGCAGAGCCTCAAAAGGTTAGACACAAATTTACAGTGTGACTTGGCTGTTCCTCACGTAAACACAGTAGAAATGAAAATTTTTGTCTACACAAAAACACATACACAATTGTTCATAGAGGCATCACTGGTGATACACAAAAAAGTAGAAACAATCCAAATGTCTGTTCACAGATGAGAAAATGTTTTGTATCCATACAATGGAATATTATTCTGCCACAAAAAGGAATGATGTACTAATATGTCTATAACATAGATGAACCTTGAAAACATTATGCTAATTAAAAGAATCCAGGCACAAAAAATAGGTAAATCTATACAATCAGAAAGATTAGTGACTGACAGGCTATTTAAAGGGTAGGGAGAATGGCCACCAGTGGGCCTAAGGTTTCTATTTATGGTAATAAAATGTTCTGAACTGGATTGTGGTGATGGTTGCATAACTTTGTAAATTTAATTAAAAAACAATAACAGAATTGTACCCTTTTAATAGATGGATTTTATGATATATGAATTATGTCCTCATCAATAAAGGACAAATGAAAAACCATGAGAAAAAATTTGTACTACATATGACAGCTAAAGAGCTATTATCACTAACGTATCAAGAATGTTTCAAATGGAGGGGAAAGAGATTTTTAAAATTCAAAAAAAACAACCAAAAGGCACAGATAGACAATTTACAAAAAGGATCTAAAAATGGTATTCAATCAAATGAAAATATGTTCACATTAACACATAATAAAATAAAAGCAAATTAAAACTATATCACAATACCATTCTCATCTTTCAGATTAGTAAAACTTAAAAACATTTGATACAGTTTATTAAGAATGCTATGAAGAAATGGGTCTTCTCATTACTGATGAGAACTAAAGTTGGTACAGTCTGTATGGACAGGAATATGACAATATCTATCAAATTCACTTTTCTGTTTACCTTTTGACCTAGTGATCCCACTTCTAGGAATTTTCCCTAAATATACACTTCCAACATTATGAATGTATGGGAGTGTACGTGTGTGTGTGTACACATACACAAGTTTATCCACTGCAGGAACATTTTTAGTTGCAAAACACTGGAAACAATCTAAATGCTGATGGCTACATAAGCTACCTGATGTCCAATACTTGGAAACTATTAAAAAAACGAGGTCAGTCTCTATGAACTGACATGTAAACACCCAGAATATACTGTCATATGGGAAAAAAGGCAAAGCACTCTTGCACATGTGCTCATTCACTCACTCTCTCACACACATACACATACACACACACTTCATGTTACCTTTATGTGTGAAAGAATGGGAAAAATATAATTTACAAAAAGATCTGAAAATGGTATTTAATCATGTGAAAAAATATGTTCAAGTTAACACATAATAAAATAAACGCTAATTAAATATAAGAAAAATTTTTGTATTCATACAATAGGTTTATTTTTGCAAAAGAAATATAAGGAGGATAAATCAGAAACTAATAACAAGGTGAAAACTGGGTAGGAAAAACTGGAGTCATGGCATTTCTGGGTACATCTTAGTCTTGAAACCATATTACTTTTTATAACCAATAAGTAAAATCAGCAAGCATGGGTGGAAGGATGCTACAACAGAATACAACATAGGGCTGTATGTGGCTCCGTGGAAGAGTGCTTGCCTTGAATGTGTGGCCCTGGGTTTGATTCTCAGCACCACAAATAAATTTAAAAAAATAAAAGTTCATCAATGACTAAAATAAATAAATAAATGAAATGAAATAAAAAGAATATAACATAAACATAAGAACCTAACTATTGCAGATAAAGAACATAATCACATCAAAGAGATGGATAAAAGGAACTAACCCAAATCATTTGATGTGGTACTTTGGACTGTACTCTCAGTATTAGATAAAAAGAACCATAAACAACATTGAACTGTAGTTAGTAGGTTTCTTTTCACAGTAGTATAGGCAAGAAATTCTAAAAATATGTTTGTTTAATTGAACAAGTAAGTAAGTATACTGACAATAATAAATGTCACCTTCTCACAGATGGTAAGTTTAGTTACAAACGTGGAAAGGAGATATACTAGTGTGAACCCTGTGGAATGGAACTGAAACTAAAGGTGTTAGGAAGAAGCCACACTTTGAACAGATGGATAGATCAATGGAAAAATGAATGGACATGGATTTATTTGTGTACTTTTTTCTTTTCCCTGGCTTTAACCTCAAAGAGGGTCTAAAAGTTATGGCAATCTGATAGCAAAGGGCACCCCAGCACCATGATCTAAATACCATTCCTGACTAAAAAGAACCAGACTTCCTTGCAGAACCCACAGCAGAAAGAGAAGCCCGGAATATAATACTGTGCCTGAAAGAAAGGCAATGCAGAAAGACTGACAGTGGCATGTGAAAGAAGGAGCCACTTTGGGGAGGATCCCACTGGCCAAGTTTGGAAGCTTGTACATTAAAATAAATATTAATGATAATGGTTTATAATCCACTGAATAAGAAATGCTGAGTCTGTAACAAATGTAAATGAGTAAGTTAATAACTAAGCAAACAAATACAACTTTAGAGAAATCTGTGAATATATGTTGTATATGGTAAATTTGCCTGTTGTCCTCAAAAACACTAAGGTCATGAAAGAGAAAAGTAAGGATGAAGACTGGATTCAGATTAAAAGAAACAAAAGAGATATGAAAATTAAATACAACATAATATAGGTAGGTCCTGGACCCAAAGGGAGAAATTCTATATAAACGTCATTATTGGGACAATAAACAAAATTCAAGTTCAGACTGAACTAATTTTAAATTCTGATTTTTACCACAGAAGTTATATAAGAAAACATTCTAGTTCCTATGATATATCCACTGAAACAGTGTCAGGTTAGTCTATGACCCTCAAATGATTCAAGGAAAAATATGTATGTAAAGAGAGAAGAGCTAATAATAAAGCCAATGAAAGCAAACAGTGAAACAGTGATGAATATGGGTAAGAAGCACATCTGGAAGTTTTTTATGCTACTGGAATTTTTGCATTTGACATCTTTTTTTAAATTGGTTGCTCAAAACATTACAATGACCTTGACATATCATATATCATACGTTTGATTCAAATGGGGTATGAATTCTTATTTTTATCATGTGTACAGATTGTAGCATCACATTGGTTATACAGCCATGTTTATGCATACTGCCATACTAGTGCCTGTTGTATGCTGCTGCCTTTCCTATGAAAAAAAGTCATGCAAAAACTGTCATTTTTCTTTAAAATACAATTGAAGCAAAAAAAAAAACACACACACATTTTTTTCAAGCCAAGGAAATCTTCTGAAACCTTGCACTATGTTTTAAATAAATGAAATGTCACTATGCTCTTTTACAGCTGAGGAAATTAAAGGGGGAAAAAGAAGAGGAGGTAAGAAAGAAACATTATTTGTATAAGTGTTTGGAAAATATTCTGATTTCTTACAAAAAGCACTCCTGAATTTTCTATACAATTGTGTATTTCTGTCAATCAGAGAGACAATATCATTTTCCTAATTGAACATTAATACATTTTAACATATATTTAAATGCAAAACTTTTGTCTTTTTCAAAATTTCTTAACTTTCTCACAACCATGTGAAATCAAGATTTATGCCTTCATTTCTGAAAAGCAACAAACTAAGTCAAAGAGATGTAAACTGTGAGTATATCTCAGAGTGAATAATTCAAAACAAGTTAAGAACTGAAGATTCCAGAAGTCTAATCCAGTGTCCACATTACAACTACCCTGGCTTGACTTTCTCATCAACATATATCTGGATGTTATATATATTAAGAGAAATAATAATGGGAAGCACACTTTGTTAATATATTCATGGTAATGCATTTTTACCCAAAGGAAATTAGGAAAAATAATTTCCATATTTTAATCAGAGATTTAAGCCTAATAGAACACCTAACAGCTGTGCCTTTACAGCTAGTAATTTAATTTAGCTACACTCAATGAAAGCTTGTGTTAAGAAAAAAAAATTAAAGACCATTTATAAAGCACAATTTTTTTTAAACTTTTTTCTCTGATTCACTATTTTTCTCCCTCAGCATTTTTAAATTTAAACTGACACTGGTGGTAAAATAATCAAGAGATAATGATTAGAAAAGTGTCCCTCTCCATACCCAAGAAGTAATAATAATTTCACTAATGAAGCAGCAAGTTTTTTAGTTATTCCAATAGATATTCTTCAATTTCATCTTAAGAGGTTCATTTTTACCTTTTTTTTTTTTGCTATGATTTTAGATCCTAACTCAAGTTCAGTCACTGGCAGCAACTTCACTGTAATTACAGAACCACACACAGTAAAGCTACAGTAGTGATACCTGGATTACATTGTGGAATACCGGATTCACCTCAGTTTTGACATCTACAGGATGGATCATTAATAAGAGCCATTAATAAGAATATAATTAGCAAGTAGCTATGAAATATCAGATTAGCATCACAGAACAATAGCACATCTAGATTTCAGAATCCTGAGTTGGTCATGTCTTTTGATTTATTTCATTCCCAAACAAATTAATAGTCCTTTGATTCACAAAATTATGAAAATATAAATATATTTTTGTGATATTAAATCAGTGTATGTGTTAAAATTTAATTCTAACAGATGGAATGTATAATGTCCAAACTAGTAGAAGGAAAATAATGAAAGTTTTTTGAATAAAAAGAGATTAAAGCAGCAAAATAAATAGTAAAGAAGAAAAGTTAATTAAAAATGGAAGAAAAACTATAGATATAGGATATGAATAACAACATACAATCATCACAGTGTTCTGTTCTATTCTCAAATTAATAGCTGAGATCAAATCTGAGTGGTTTTTTAATGCCAGCAATATGCTATTTAAAAGAGACATCTAAAATAGAATGGCTCTTTGTTCCAGTTATTACTAAATACTGATCTTGAAGAGAAGATCACATTTATGTATTTTTGACACCAAAAGAATCCTAGCTATTAACAGTTTTTCCTAAAGAGAACTAGTCTAGAAGGGGGGGAGGAAGCCCCCAAATGTGATAACTTTCTCCAGAATATGAGGGGTAAAGGCATGTAGCTTTGTTAAGACATATAGCCTACAGCAAATTTTTTTTTTGGTCACTTAACAGGGAACTCCTTTCTTTTCCACTAGAAAATATTTTCCCCAAGGGGTTTATTAAGAAGAGATTTAGCCAAAGAACAGAAAGCATATAACTTTATATGTGTCACTACAAAATGTGAAATCAGGATGTTAACATGCCAAAAAAGAGGGTAAAACACTTATATCTGTATCTGAGTGAAAGAGAAGCTAAATTTCAGAGTCCCAGCCCAATGAATGCACCCTGAGACCAAACTGGAGGTCTGGTGTGCATACTTGCTTGGTAGTTGTGAGGAAGATGAAAGAATATATACCCAAGGAGTAATAATAATTTCCCAAAACCCCAAGAAGTCACGGGTTTTGGGAATCAAACCAGAAATTAACCAAAGCCAATAGGAAAGTCATCTCAATGTAATAATCCCAACAAACCCATGAGAGAAATATCACAACACCGACCCCACATTTAATGAAAACAAGACTCAAAAAGGTGTGTTAGATAATCATTAAGTGTTAAAGCCAAATTTATATTCAGAACTGTCTGGCTGCAAAGTGTATACTTTCCACTATATCATGCTACCTCTTTGACAACAGAACTTCCAATACAGGAGTCTCCAAAACTTTTAATCACACCTATTAAGTTTTTAAGTTAATTTTGCACCCCTAATGCCTCCAGTGTTGTTTTTATTCATGTACAATCATCCTGCTAGGCAAGTCAACAAAAAACTTACTTTGAAAAGTTGCTTATCTAAATAAGGGGAAGTCCTAATATTTTCTATATGTGACATGGTGATGGCTCTGAACGCACATTGAGAGTAAACATTGCAACTAAAAGCCTAGCTCTTTTTTTCTACCTACTCTTAAGATTTTTTTTTCCTTCCCTACCTTTACTGGTACCACTGATTTCAAACCTAAATTACAGCCTTGCACACTGATATTTGTTCAATTATGGCGCATTGCTCCATTTTTGTCAAAATATCTTTCCATCCTCAGGCTGTCATCCATCCTATGAGTCTCCCTCTCAGTTTCACAGAGCTGCTACATTGAGGCCTGCCCTAGGAACTTTATCCTGATAACAACAAAAATTTCAACAGCACAGGAATAAAAGAAACTCTTCAGTTTATCAGATTATAATAACCTATAACTTTGAAGATTGCTTTTATAATCCATACTTGACTATTTATTTGTAATATCTCACAAATAAAATATTTTCAAGTGCGGTACTTAATCACTTTTCAAACAAGTTCATCACGAGAAGAAATCCTGAGAATGAGCTAATCCAAACCCTGAAATGTCCCTAGGAAAACAGTGAGATTTAGGAATTAAGTGGTTCTCTCTGGTCACATGGCTATAGAGACAAAAACGGGGTATCAAACAGCTATTTTGTTTGATATTTCGGGTCTGAAATCTCTTGGATTTAAACTTTCCCTTTACTACATCATCAGTGGCATTGACAGGAAAGAAAAAAGGAAGAAAATATTTAAAGAGCTCTATTGCGTGCCCAGTGCTGCATGCTTTTCTTTTTTTTTTTTAATGAAAAATCTCATTTACTGACAAAACAATAAATGTCTACAGGCTCAGTTAGATAACAAAAGCAAATGAAGAGGTAAGATTCAGACAGCAGGGAGCCACCATATGTAGAAAAGTGAATGCATCCCACCCAGAGAAGCTGCCAGAGGTGAGGGCCAAGGCTGCTCATTTTCTCATTTCTGAAAACCACATTATTACAGTGAAATGTATCAGCGAACAAATTCAACGGAGCCCTGACCAAAGAAACTACATCTCCACAGCAATTTCACTCTTGTGAAGGGCATTTTCTACACATCCTCTCATTAAATATTATCATAGCCATAGTTTTAATGAATGAGGCAACCGTCACTCAAAGAAAAAAGTTGTCCACAAAGCTAACAGCAGGTAGAGTTATAATGCAAGACTATCTAATTAATACCTCCATTACCTTTTTCTATTTCTCCCACTAATAGTTTTCCCCAAGCAGCCTGAAAATATCTCAAGACCTAATCTCACCAACACATTAACTCCTCTTTTCTCTAGGACATACCATGATGAGGACCCTGGGTCATACGAGGCCAGTCCACTGTGAAAAATCATACAAGGAGGCTAACACCCACTTCAGCTCCTTTCTTGCTCAGAGGAAAATAATTTCCCAACTGAATTTTAATTTAGGTGTTCAGTGATTTAATCCATTACCCCTCCAGGGACAACTCCATGGATTCCTAAAGATGAACAACTTGACCCAAAGAACTCGTTTCTCATGGTGGATGCTCTGGTATTTGACAGGGCAAGTGGTGGTAATCTCTGGCGATAGCTTGAAAGAACTCTAGCACATCCTTCCAATCATTTCCCACAGCATTCCAACTAATAAGTACACTGCAAAAACACTTGCTTTACAAATGTCACTTAAAGCCACCTTCAAATAAATACTCAGTTCAAGTTAAAAAAACACTATGTGAACATCTCAGTGTTCATGAATGAGTCGCATTACATATGCCTAGCATTATGAATGGCATATATAGCAGACGTTTAATAAGCAATATTATTTGTTACTGATCTTATTAATTCCTATTCTAAGTCTATTTTTACACACCCAATGCAATGACCTAGTGAAATTCAGATGATATTTTCACCAGCTTTTAGTCCCCAAAGAGAGGGCATATAAAATGTCACTACAAGAAATCAAACAAATGGAAACATTATAATTCATTACTAATATGAGGTATCAAACAGCTATTTTGTTTGCTTTAGTTATCTAAGCAAAAAAATAGATCTGAATTTTACTTTTTTTCTGTAAAAGGAAAAAGCACTTAGAGAAAACTGGTGCTGACACTACACAGACCTCACAGAGAACAAAAGCAGTTTCTCCTTTCAGCATCTGAGGTAACAGCAGCAGACATTCCAGACACAGATTTTTAATTAATAATTTTGCATGACTGTCAAAAAGACAGTATCTTAATCAGTGTTCATTAAATGGAGTATCTACAAACAGAGAATATATAGCCTGAATACCAGAAAGAGGCATTTCCAACAATTCAGCCTTAAGCACGAGTGAACAGGGAGTGCCTGCTTGCCTTTTACTTCCTACTTGCAATCACGTAATCCAATTCTAGACGCTCATCCACAACAGCTGTTTAAGAACATACAATTTTTATTAAGCCATAAAAATTCCAATGGAATCTTAATATTCAAAACACTGTAGAATGAGTACCATGAAAACCTTCCACCAGGTTAACGGAGAGGTTGGATCAACCTCTTCTTCTCTAAGAGTGGTCACTAAAATGACAGCCAAAGTTACCTGTATGGGTCAGATACTGTTTCAAGGGCTTTGCATATTTTAGTTCATTTAATCCTCATGATTACCCTATGTGAGAGCAACTATTGTTATCCCTCTTTAATAGTCCAAACATAATAAAGTAACTAGCCCCAAATTACGGAATGATTGCCAAGAATGTTAACCGATTGTATACATGTCTACCATGTTTACAAAGCTCATTCAAACACATTATCCCATCTTGTCTTCTTCATAACTGCCTTTGGAGGCAGGTATTTTTACTACTGACCCCAATTCATAAATGAGAAAACAGACTCACCTAAAGGTCAAGTAATCACAGGGGCTGACATCAGAATCCAAAGCAACCACAGAAGCCAACTGTCTTTAATATCAGAGAGTGCTTTGGTTACTTTACACTTCAAACATTTATGTACCACTCAATATTTTTTTCTTTTCTTGAAAGTCATTAAATGAATTGAGTTTTTCAGTCTTTACCATAAGAAGTTAAAATAGGGATATATTTGGTTTTTACTTCTATTTTCCTTAACTAAATTGTGTACTATTTAACTTATCAGTGATCCAACATATTCTTCAAGCAAAGAAAAAAAATCCATTGAAAAATCTTTTTCAGCAAGCATAAAATATGTTCAAATATGTTTCTCAAGAGAGCTGAACATAATTTAAATAGCTAACACTAGAAGTTATTACTTTTCATGACTAATAGCATGGATATAACTATGATAAAAGATACCAATCACAGGTATATACTTCAACAATTTATTATCTGTTATTGACTACCTGTGATGTTTATATTGCAAATACAACACATAATTTTTTACCAATACATCAGAGACAAGGTTATCTTTGTCACTGCAATCTACAAAGCAATGTTATAGAATTATCTCTTTTTTAATTTATGGAATTCTCAATATCTGCCATTAGTGAAAAACTTTAATTTTCAACCAACAGGACATTTCATAAGGCCAGTAGTCACTCAACTGACTTTATGACATGTTAGTCAATTATCTGAAGAATATTACATAGTACAGAAGATTAACATGTCCTCTAATGTAACTATATGATTAACTTTCTTATTATAAACCAGTCCATCAAAATAATTTTTAGAATGTTCCAATAAAAAAATCATGAAATTGATGTGGAAAACAGTACTGCCTAAGTAATAAATTATTTTTAGAAAGCCCATCAAAGATTTCTAAACAGTTTTAGCTCCTTACTCCAAAAAGTGAAGCCACACTTCTCAGTTCTGCAACCACTTTGCACTCTGGGCAAGAGCAACAGGAAAGGGAGGGAGAGAGTGTGGCTTTGCACTTTAACCACATTTCTCCTCCAACCCCTCACCCTGTTTTTAATCAGAGTTTCTTAAATTTTTTCTTTGAAATATCATCACAACGAGTTTTTATTTTGCATTCTATTTTTTAACTGAAGACAAATCACAGAAATTTTGAGTTCAGCTGGCACTGTATTCCAGTAGATACCACATTAAAAGAAATTATAGTTAATGCATGTATGAATGTAATAACAAAGGCCACCATCCATACAACTAGAATACCCCTCAAAAAAAAGGGAAAATAATTTTTTAAAATAACAGCTCTTTATTTAAAAAAAAGAATTAGAAAAGGAATTACAGTTAATGACCATAAAAATCATGCAACTGAAGCTTTGGGTGGGACAGAAGAACCATTTATTCAAATAATTCAAACTTATTTTTGAGACTTTTTTATTATCTTAGCCACAGACATTTCCCATTTCATTTTCTCACCTTAAGTTATGATATAAGCACTGATCATAAAGGGAACAAAATTACCATTAAATTATCATCATTAGAATTAGTATGAAGTAGTTCATCTGCTCATAAATTAAGGTAAATATTACATCAAAGCCACTGCTGAACTTTATAAAGTATTAATATAATTTTTTATTGCTACTGAATTAAGCTGAGCTTATAACTGAGTATCTGAAAATACTACAAACCAATTTGCAGTTTCACATGTTGGACATGCACACTTTCAGACCTGGTCAGAGCACACACAGGCATTTTTATATGGCCGCTAAACCAAAACTGTATTTGAATAAAAGCATCTTACTGGAAACCAGCACATACCCATACTTCTCTCCATAAAAGATTTCAAGACACCAACACAGAATTTAAGAGATGAGCCAACCACCAAGTGTTTAATGCTGACTTAAAATGGCCAGGTTGGGCTTTAAAAACACTTTTCTTCCAGGTCAAGAAATGCACATCCCTATGAAAGGCAGCCTGGGTCCACCTCTGCCCTCTTCCCCAGATACAGCAGGCTAGGACTGACTCAGGAGGGGTTCTGGCTGAAGGCAAGCACATGGGATGGAGTGGTGACCACAGACTATACTCATCACATAAGTTCAAAGCACTCAAAAACAAAGCATGGGGCTAGAAGACCAGAGGA
The DNA here is from genome assembly GCF_052094955.1 of Ictidomys tridecemlineatus. Lineage (NCBI taxonomy): Eukaryota > Metazoa > Chordata > Mammalia > Rodentia > Sciuridae > Ictidomys > Ictidomys tridecemlineatus. The sequence goes on along the minus strand of NC_135488.1, from coordinate 22,449,417 downwards.
GGCCCAGAAGAAAGGACAGCAACTACCTTAGCCCATGTGTAAAACAAAGAAAAAAAAATGCTGCAGGCACAGGTTCAAAACACTTATATTTTAAAGTGATACATTTAAATAAATAAATAAATCCCTTGAGGTAATTCTGGCTATTCAGACTCAACTTACAAGGTTATAAAATATACTGTGAATATACTGTGAAATAGTAAGTCGATGTTGTATATTTTAGTAGAATGGACTCAGTGCATATCAGTACCTCCCAAGCTGTAAAATTAGGGAGGCAGCCCAGAGGAAACAGTAAAACACCCGATCATGTCACTAGGGGTCAAGCGTAGGGAAGCAGGGGAAAGCCTGTAGTGAAGCTCAGTGGCCATCCTTCCACAGCTCCTTAAGACAGCAAGTGCTGTGTGAATTAAGAAAGACAAGATAATGAAATTTCAAAAGAAATTACAGTCTTCTGACATGCTGGATTATCACTTTTCACTTTTCCAATCATGGACCCTGGCTTGACACCTCTTGGGTGCACAAACCATTTCTAGAGGGAAAGGAAAATGTATGCCTATCTAACTCCTCCTCATCACCTCCCTCTGGTGAGGGATTTTTCACAGAACAGCACAGAACAGTGAGATATATGAATATCTGAAGAACATTGAACCAAGTCCATGTTTTTTTCTTCCAGGACCTATTTAATCTTCCCACAGAGCTCCTATCACAACCTCCATGAGCATCACGATGGTCAGTAAGGTAAGAATTTAGATGGAAAATGTCTGTGTTACTTTTCTTTTTTACTATTACCTCACTTCCTCTATACACTGCAGTCTAAATCTCCTGCAGTAGAGTATCATACTTTTGTCACATAATAATATATTATTGTTCCCTTCAGTATACTATTTCTTGTTCACACTAGCTACTGGTTAATACAATGATGATTAAATTAATTTTACCTACATCTTTATTTTCATACATTTCTCTTTCACAATGTCTTCTTATGACACCTATTACTTTCATCATTAAATTCTATCCATTCCAAGCCCTAAGCTATGCTTTCGGATTAGCCTTACTGACAGGCATGCTGGCTCAGGGACAGGGTTCTATAAATAAATCAAGCCTCAGTTGTCTAGCCAAGAGGCAGATTCATATCTACTGCTACATTTTCAATGAGGACTGATCCATTCATTTGGTTAACAAAGCTTCACTGAATACAAGGAAAAACTACAGCAGACCCCTTCTCTCTAGGAGTGCAGTTATTCAGCGGCAACAGCGCAGAAACCCATAATAGTAACATGTTATAAAAAAGACATATTAAAAAAATACATAAGAATGAGATAGAGAAAGGGTGGCTCATTCTTCAGCAGCACAGCAGCGGTCAGCAAGTAGCATCCAGGGAAGTATTAACATTTTCCTCCTCTGACTAGGAAGAGAATTCTCATTTGACTCTCAATCCTTGGCCCTTTTGCAGCCTGTGAATCTCTTCTTGGTATGACACTTTCTAGAAGCTAGCTGCTAATTAGAATCCAGAGTAAAGTCAAAGCTTAAAATGCGAAATGAATAATGACAGAAGGCTGCTATGGAAATATACTGCATGACTTTTCTCAACATTAAAAAAAATCTTTCTAGTCATTTCCTTGTTATAAATTTGATCTTTTTTACCCATTTGAATCCGGATCATCATGAGCCCTCCATGTCAGCCTCCTGTGAATGTCCCCATGAATATTCACAAAGGAAGTATCTGTTGTCTTCTTTTGTAAGACAACCCAATTCAACCACCCTTGAAATGAACTGCTAGCACCCTTCAGGCTTCCCCTAGTTAAGTTCCTCTGAGAAAAGGTCATTTCAGCACATGGGTCTTTCCTCAAGCCCTGTCACTCAGCATGGCCCAGGGAGTGTGCCCTCTCCAACAGCATGACTCCTACAATCATGGCCTGGTGCATCCAGAAGCTGGCGAGGGGCTGCACCTTGCTGCTGCCACCTTCAGTCAGCCTCTCTCTAGTCCTGCTGGGAAATGAGCACAGTGGCTATCTACACCTCAGCAACTCAGTGAGAATACCACGGATGGTGCCCACCATGGAGGGCGAGACACAGAAAGAACTCGGTGACTGAGAATGTCCTTTCTTCCTACCTGAGACACCTAACTTATTTCAAGTTAATTTTCTCATATAATCACACAGGTTTGCTCCAGAGAAGGCCTTATTTCTCTCTTAGAGAAAGGCTAAGTGGTTCTCAATCTCAGCCACCAGTGAGAAAATAATATGAAAACATGTTTCTCCAGCACAGCTCTCCACATGGTCAGGATGTATTCTTATTTTTACTATTTTTAACACAATCCATTTTTAACACAGTGGATTCTGTTCTCTGATGTCTTGCGTAGATCTTCATACTCTATATCTCTGTTCCTTGATCTGTAATGAACTATCCTATAATGACAGATAATGAAAATCAACCAGATTTTCTTGTATTTTTTTTCTATCAAAGTTTTCTAGTCCCAGGCAGACATAATAACCAAAGAAAGGTATATGAGTCCAGAATACAAGAGACTAGCTAAGTTATATGGATCACAAATTTATCTTCTCACAGTTCTAGTTGAGAAGTCCAAATTCAAGGCACCAGTAGGTTCATTTGGTGAGTGCTGCATCCCTGGGGCGAGGGGAGGGAACTCTGCATCCTTGCCCAGTAGAAGGTGGAAAACAGAAGAACAAGCTCAAAATCCATCTTATGTATATAAGTATGTATTCACTCATCTGTTCATTAGTTCATACTGGGGATTGACCTCGGGGCACTTTACCACTGAGCTACATCCCCAGCCCTTTTTATATTCACTTCATTTTTTTGAGCTAGGGCTTCACTGTGTAGCCCAGGTTAGCTTCAAATTTAACAATTCTCCTGCCTCAGCCTCCCAAGTCTCTGGGATTATCATGTGCTGCCACCAACTGCCAGAAGTCTGTCTTATAAAAGTCTTAACCCTGTTCATGAAAAGAGGGGCCTTCACAGCCTCATCACCCCTTAGAGGCCCACCTCTTAATACGATCACATTGGCAAAACTCGAATCTAGGAGGAGACACATTCAAACCACAGCAGCAGGTCAAAGTTCTAGGGGATTAAACAGGAGTTCAGAGAAGCATGAGGCCTCAGAGGAGCACAAACACCACTGGTCAGAGAAGGCAGCTCCAACAGCCTAGCTAGTGTTGGAGCATGGAGGTAGATGAAGGTTCCAGAGAGTGCCCAGAAGAGGGAGAAGGAGATTCAAGGTAGGAGATGTGGAGGCTAGAGGAGTGGGACAAGGAGTCTCAAAAGAATAAAGAAAAACACATGGATTGAAAAAAAAAAAAAAGGACTGAACAAATAATCCCCCAAATTTTTCCAGAACTGAGGAAAACAAAGAATAACATCTGATTTAAAGAGTTTCCACAGGAAGGGAGAAAGGAAGAAATCAAAGCAAGCAAGGAATAAAACAGGTACAGTAATTAGAAAACATAAAATCATATGGCAAAAACAAGCCTGGTAGAACAGAAATCACAATTAAAGTAAATGAATGAAACGTACTACCAATAGATTTCTCAAATTGAATCTTATTTTATTTATTTATCTATTTATTTTTTTAATGTTATTGGGGATTGAAACTAAGGCCTCATGTATATAAGGAAAGCACTCTATTATTGAGCCACTCCTCAATACTAGGATTTCTTAAAAAAATCATGACTCAAACAGTCAATATGAAAGCATGAAAGATATTTTGTAAGAAACTCATCAAAGAAAGCCAGTGAGGCAATTTTATTATCAGACAAAAGAATGTAAAACCAAAAACATCATCAGGAACAGATGGGCCAGGCACAATGGCACATGCCTGTTATTCCAGCAACTCAGGAGGCTGTGGCAGAAGGATCACAAGTTTGAGGCCAGCCTCAGAAACTTAGCAAGACCCTGTCTAAAATATAAAATGGAAAGGGGTAGAGATGTAGCTCAATAGTAGAGCACCCCTGGGTTCACTTCCCCAGGTAAGAAAAAAAGAACAAACAGAATTTACGTACTTTTAAAAGGAACTGTGTCTGAAACAAAAATACAACACTCACAGAAGGATTTGTACCTACAAATGTGACCACAAAATGTAAAAATAAATAACAGATCTACTAGAATAAATAAACTATTTTCATTGGATAATTTACTATGCTCCCCATAGAAACACAATATTTAAATAAATGTTTTATTGGATATAATATGAAGACACTCCTCTCAGAAATGAGGATGTAAATATCCTACTTATAGTGATGTACTTCAAATGATTTCTTTAGAATTTTAGAAAACAACCTATTTTTATTCTTAACATTCATGAACCTGGTCATTCACAGACCCAAAGGGAAATCTCTAAAGTTATTTAAAACATGAATCAGATTATGTTCTTATTTCAATATAATAAAGGCAGGAACAAATAATAAAAGGTAAATGGAAGATTCTATAATCTGAAATCTAAAAAACTAGATATGTACTATGTAAAAATAATGCCCAATAATGACTTACAGAAGAAATAATAAGAGAAACTACAAAATCCTTAAAGTATGATGAGAAGGAATGCCAAACTTTATGAGATTCATCTAAAACCTAATAATTTAAATGTTTCCCAGCAAATAATGACTAAAATAATAAGCCATTAACTTAAGTAAATACTCACCAAGAGAAGAATTAGAAATGAGAATTAAGGGAATAAAAACAAAGGTAGATATCAGAGAAAAGGAAAACCAATTAACTGAATTGATTACTAAACCACCAAGTAGAGCTTAGACAGACTAATAGTTTAGAATAACCTCAGGCAGGATTTCAGGGCAGGAGGAAGGGATCACTGCCTCACACCATTTAAGACTGGATAAAACTGGGGACTCAGATTGCAGCTCAGAGAAAGAGTGCTCACCTAGCATGCATGAGGCACTGGGTTTGATCCTCAGCACCACATAAAAATAAAATAAAGGTTCAAAAAATTATTAGTTTTTTTAAAAAAAGAGATTGGATAAAACTATGAAAGTAATGAGTGAGAAAACATTCTTAGAAATTTAAAACAAGTGAAATAATAAAATGAAAGGATGCTGGAAATATCAAAATGGCACCTTTAAAGTGCTGATAGGAAAAACAATCACCTTAGAATTGTTTACCCAGCAGTAAATCCTCGAATACTATGGCAAAATGAAGACTTCTTTAAGAAAATAAAAGCTGAAAGAATTCATTACCCACAGACTGCTAGAAATCAAACAAAGAAATCCTGCCAATAAGGTAACAGAGAACATTAATAGGAGAGTTTAGCCAAGTTATCAGGGACGCAACCAATATACATCAAATCAATACAATTTTTCTGTATTATAATAACCAATCAGGAAAATTTGGCACTAAGCAAAAATAAAAACAAAAAATAATCCTTCAGGCATGGCAAAAAAAAAAAAATGTATCTAGGAATTAACCTGTTAAAGACTCCACAAAATTCTCAATGGAAACTTAAAATCTTAAAGGATATTTTAAAATCCCTGAATAAATAGAGAAGATGCTTATGGACAGAATAAATTAACATTTTAAAGATGCCAATGCTCTCTAACATTAATTTATATCTTCAGAGCATTTCCTATAATATCTCATTAGGAATTTGATGGTGCTTGAAAGTTAATTCTAAAAATGTACATGGGAGGGGGAATTAATAGCTGAGACAGTATTTGAAGAAAATAAAGCCAATGTTAGAAGAAGCTTATTCTGCCAGATATTATGTTACAGTAATTAAGAACAGTTAAAAGAAGTATCAAGAAGCAAAGTCAAGAAACAGAATGCATGTTCTACTTCCTTCTCATACACTTACACAACACATGGACATATGCACGCATGCACGCATGGGCACATGCACACAGAAAAGGAGTGAACCAGAGAAAATGTCTGAGGTCAGTTACAGGTGTCGGAATTCAGGCCTAAGGGAAGTCATGGTTCTATAACTAGGACATTAGGGTGACCAGAGAAGGGACTCTGTAATGGACACCCGGAGTGTAAGACTCAAACACTCTAAAAGAAAGAAGCACCATAAGGAATCTAACATATTAATAATATTTCCAAACAAGAGAGAATCTTCCATGGATTCAGGACTTCTTTATCTTTCATGTTGCCATTTACTTGTGATTTTACAAAAATATGCTTCAGTTCATTGGCCATGAAAGCATCAAGTGAATCTCACCTCCAATACTCTTCAACCAATCTGTAAGAGCAACATGATTATTAATTAAGGTCTGAGGAAAATGTGGGCCATTTTCCACTGTACATTTCAAATTGTCACAAGATGTCATTTATACCTAGTTTAAGTAAAATCCTGGAACTGATCACACTGTATTTATTATGTATTAATATATAACACCTGAAATATTCTATAACTAAGTTGAGAATATAAATGAAAATAACATCGTCAACTGTTGTTTTTAGTTTAACTTCTTATCAGAATTGGTATGATATCAACTTTACTCTCTCCAGGGAAAATGTCCTTGTCAGTATATTAGAGATATATGGAATATTAAATAAAAACTGGTGGTTATGAAGATTTTTATTTTATATTAAATCATGAGCACTATTCTACATTTTTCTATATAGAACATCAGGACATATTAAATACCATTTTGGTACAACAAACCTGTCAAAACTATTAACTATGATTTCTCTTCTTAATTTCTGTTTCAACAGATGTATAACAAATTGGTTTGAAATGTTTATTTAATATCTAGGCATAGCAAGAAAATGTATTATGACTTCTCTGAGAAAAAGAATATTAACACTCATACCACTGACTATTTTCCCCATCATCAAAATGATGACTTATATATGTTTTTATTAAAAGAAAAATGTAGTGCTTACTTTGACAGCACTTATACTAAAATTAGAATGACATAAAAGATGAACATGGCCACAGTGCAAGGAGACACTCAAGTTCATGAAATGTCCCAGATATTTAAAAGGGCTGGAATATAGCTAGTAACAAAACACCCTAGGAAGGAATAGAGGGAGGGAAGGAAAAAAGGAAGAAAGGAAGGGAGGGAGGGAGAGAGGCAGAGAGGGAGAGAAGAAAGATTGCTTGCATTGCATCGTTTGAGTGATGTCCAGTCAAGCCAACTTAGTTAAATACCATTTGGTAGACTAATTTATTTTTCAATTGAAGTAGAAAAGGTGAGTTTCATGGCATTTCCCACTGCCCTTTCAAATATCATACACTTGGTAACTTACCATACAATTATTACTTTTTCATTTAAATTATACTAAAATAAAAACATTTTGATTGAATCAGGATGCAATATTTATGAAGGAAAGTGAGTTTAATCCAAAACATAGTTTGTAACAGTGTCTTTGAAAAAAATGTATACTATAGAGCCTCATGAATGCTTGAGTTAAGCAAAAATGGAATAAAAGCTTATATTGACATATTTCTTCTTTTTTTTAAGTTGCAGATGGACACAGTACCTTTATTTTTTTTATGCAGTGCTAAGGATCAAACCTAGTACCTCACACATGCTAGGCAGGTGCTCCACCACTGAGCTACAGCCCCAGCCCAACATATTTATTCTTACACATATGCTAACATACAATATCAGGAAGCATGATTATACTCAGTAAATCAAAACCCTTGAGAGAGATGTGCTCTTTGCATCTAGATCTCACTGCAGTGATTTTGGAAAAACTGGACTGATGTGATGAAAATTCTATAGCACTTTGCTTCTGGGTGTAGGATGCAAACTACACTGCCAGCCCTTTCCAGAAGATGCTTTCATCATGCATCACAGGAAACTCCTCTGAACATTCCACCTTTACCAAAAGACAGACTTACGATAATATCTGAAATCTGTCAACACAAAAATTTTAAATCCTGAGAAGCTATCTGAAAGAAGACTATGACTTATTTTTCTAAGCAACTTTCTGAGGCACTATATCTCAGTACATTTTGGGACATGAATTTACTAAATAATAATGGCAACAATAAAATATTCCAAGGGAACACTCGCTCTCAAGTTTCTAAAGATTAATCTACCTATGCTAAAAAGCTAATACTGTAGCACTGAGTGAGTTAAAGATCAGCATACTTACTTTCCATAAGAACAAAACCAAACTCCTTTGCTTGGCACTCCAGATATGTAAAGATGTGCCTCCAATTCCTTTCAAATCCAGTTTCCAACTTCCTGTGCATCTTAATGTAGCTAAGCCGACTACTTAGTCCTTAAACCCATCTCAATTCCACTAAGCTTGCCTTCTCCTCATCTTGATCATGCTCTTTTTTCCAAGTACTGATCTATGTAAGAAGTCAATTTTCAAGGTCTAATTTTAAAAGATGTCTCTTTGAGTGCTAAAATGCCACACTCTGAATTCTCTACTCTGTGCTAAATGCTTTTTATGCAATATTTCATCTTTGCAATCCCTCCCCAAGGATAGCCACACTAATTACTATTATTAAGTGCTTCTACATGGTGCCAAAGGCTTTATAACATCACTTAATTTAACCTTTGCCACCAACCATTTTGTTATGCTTATTCTATACAGATGAGGAGTGTTAATTGTGAGAGGTAAGAACAAAACCTCTATGGTCTGAATGTGAATCCCAGCTCTACCACTTTCATCTTCCTAAATCAGCAGTTTGTTCAAATGTTAAAATGTGTGTATATGGGTATGTGCAACAAACAAGGCCTCTCTCATAGAGCTATGGTAGCCTTAAATGAAATCAACCATATGTAGCATTAAGCATAGCATCTGATATATAATGAGAACTTGCTAAGTACCAACTGTTAATCTTACTTCACAGCATCTAGCAGAGTGTTTTGCACATAGGAGAAACAAAAATATATTGCTTATTAGAGAATATTCCCTATTTTAAAAAACTAAGTTTCTTTTACAAGTCAACTTAGAGATGCAGTTTGTAACTTCAGATCATTAGAAAACACGAAACTTAATTCAAAGCATGTTTGGTTTTCCCTTACCTGCTACCATAAGCAAACATACTGCAGAAGCACTGTGGAAATGATGATTGAGTTTATGTTCAGAGGGATTGGAAAAGCTATTTTCTTGGACACACCAGTGGGAATTAGAAAGTTAAAATGTAATACTCATTCAAATCTAGCACAAAGTTATTAATATTGGAAAACTGATAAAATAATCAGCAGCCAACTTTAAAAAATATTCCCTTATAGAAGCTTAATAACATTTTTTAAACAATCTCCTCCAGGTAAAAAACAAAAATATTTTTCAATTTGTAATTTTTATAAGATTCTATAATTACATATCTAAATTTAAATGCAGGCTTTTACTTAGAATTTGTGCATATTTAGATAAACCTCTAAAAGGAAGCTTTCCTTTATTTACATTCTTCCTTAGAAATCGTTTCTAAAAAAATTAAAATACTATCAATTATAAGAGGCAAAATATTGAAAGGAAAACAATATTCTAATGAGTCCTCAATGATGTGTTAAAAATTATCTGCATGTTTGCATAACAGAACTTTCATTTTAAAGACACAGCAATAGTATATAAAAGAAAAAATAAAATAGCCACAGTAAATAAAACTTTTCAAGTAAACATTTCAAAACACTCCTTGTCCTTGGGGTGGTGAGAAAACCATAGAAGAAGCCCAGAAAAGCCACTAGCCAACAGAGCACAACACTGGACATAGCACAGCTGCGTCATGTCCGACACAGATCATTTCAATTCGTCTTCTCAACAGCCATGCATGACAGGCACCACAGTCCTATTTCACAGGCTGGTCTAAGGATCAGCACATGAGAGAGATCCTTTAAAATAAAAACAAATGTTGATTTTCTTTAACATTATAAAGCTTTCAGGAAATGTACTCTATAAATCTGTTCAGTCTTTTGGTGACAGGCAGAAATAATTCTCTTGGAAAAGGAAAAAGAGTATACAGATTGGGTAAATAGGATTTATTATAAAACAGAGAAGAAAAATGTAACCTCTCTCCAAACTCTCTAGCCACACAATGACTAGTAAATAAATAAGAGTATAAAAATGCTTAGAAAAGTAATCCTTTATCATATTTAATTGAGAAACACCACAGAATGCTTCATTAGTAGAAGAAAATGAGATAACCACAAAGAGGCTATATATTTTTAGAAGTTTTTACTTTATTAGGGTATAATTTATATTTTCACAACCTAAGTGCAATTAAGATAATAAGTTTTGGGTCATTTATTTTAACTGTAAAGTTTAAGTTTTGTAATTGATACAATCTTGTTACCACCACTACATTTGAGATACAACAACACCATCACTGGAAAGTTTCCTGGTACTCTTCTGTAGTTACACTGTCAGCCAAACTCCCAGTCCAGGAAATCCCTGATCTTCTTCCTACCACTAATTTTAAAAATTACAGAATTTCATTGAAATGATTCAGACAACATTTGGTTTTTGGAGTTTGACCTCTTTCCTGCAGCATAATTTTTTTAAGTTTTCTTAAAATTCAACAGATATTTTCACATGTTAGTGTTTTGTTCTTTTTAGTATTAAACAATATTCATAACATGGATATACCATGATCACGTTGTGTCCAGCTGGAACTATTATGAATAACACTGATATGCACTTCTACATAAAAGTCTGTATGGACAGGTTATCTCTCTTCAACAAACACCATGGAGTGAAATGGGCCCAGTCAGATCCAAAGAACTTCTTAAAAAATCCTCTGCTTTGTCACAGTGAAGACTTTTGCCTAATGCAAGGTCTTATCCTGCAGATTGCTTGGGGCCAAAAGATAGCCTGGCTAATCTAAGCTGCTCCCACTTTCCTACCGTGTTCACTGAACTTGGCTTTTTGTCAGTGAATAAAACGGTCCAGATCTGGGTTGGTTGCCATGGTAACTGCATCAGGAGCCCCTGGGCTCTCTATCTTCCTCTGCTGACAGCTCCTGAGCAATGAACACCCTGTGGGGCGTGGGTGCCCTCAGTCCACAACCTCATGAAATCACCTTCCTGAGAAGGTACAGTTCATTATAAAAAAGTAAGTTTGTGTGGGGAAGGGGTTCTTGGCTACCCCTTCTGGTACACGGCTCTCTGGTCACATGTGGTTTGCCAAGATAATGATTTTAGGAACTTTCATTAATTAACTCTCCAACAAAGATCCTTCTGGACCAGGGGACAGTGGCTTTTTTTGACATCCTCATTTCCTTCAACCAGTGGCAGTCAAGGCTTTCTGAGTCTGGGACTTACTATTATTTCTTCACCCAATTCATTGGAATTCTAAGTCCAGCCATATGGAGACTAAGTCCTGCCTCTTGGACCCAAGAATAGCATCTCTGTAGCTGGCCCTAGGTGAGAAATTTGACTTGGTTCCTTGACTCTTTCCAGGGTTCAACCTACTGCTTACCAAGGTCACTCTGGAGGGCCCTCTGGGCCTTGGATGAAGCCTTATTTTTCTGATGGATGGCCTGATCACAATGGGGTCTCAGGACAAGGCTGCAATATGTCATGATTATTTACAGAGACCTGTTCCCTCGCTCAAACTCTGGGCTGTATGCAAAGGATAGCAAGTTGGCAATTTTTCTGCTTTCTACTGTCAAACGTAGTAACAGGAACATTTCCTCCTGATTCTGCATGGTATCTGGAGGTCCAAATCAATGAAATTTTCTTGGGTTTTGCAGATGGTACATTGATTTTTATTCACTTATTAATTCATTCACTCCCTCAATATCTACTGATTGATTATGGGTATGGCACAATGCCAGTTCTGGGGGATGGGGCACATGAAGGAAATGTTATACACACAACCTCAAGAGCTTAAAAAAAAATCCAGCTGAGTAGATAGTTATATGCACATTAGACACTTGTGGCTATACGTTTTGCTATTAAGAAGGGAAGCATTTGAGCCAGACAACCTGGTTGATTGCCTTGCTCATTATTTATTAGTTGTGGACCCTGGGAAAGTTTCTTTACCTCGAGAAGCCTCAGTTTCCTCATATGAGCATTTCTCTTCTGTGAATGATAATAAAAACTATGTCATAGAGTTGCGGGGAGGATTAAATGAGGTCATTCCTGTAAAGCATTTAGTATCATGCCTGGCACATAGTAAAAATTCAAGTGTTATCTGTTCTTATAGAAAAGATAGCCATGTGGGTTAGCAAGGGAGTAGAATGAAGAGCAAAGAATATAGCGGAATTCAGAGAGGGTTGAGATTGATGTGGTTACAGGAAATTGGGGAAGAAAGCTTCTGGAAGGTAGAAATTGAGTTGCTTCTTGGAATGGGCATAAGGTTGAGAAGTAAGAAAGTACGTGGAGAGGGGGTGAGGGTGGGAGCACTGGGTAGGGGCCAGTGTACTTGCTATTTGAAATATGGCAAAGCTGCTCACAATTGCCCCCCCACCCTCACCCCTGCTCCCCAGGCCAATAGGGAGGCTGATACTTTAATTGGTTATGTCTGAGAGTCCCCCTCTAACCCTGTATTCAGCAAGTGTGGTGATTTATCATTACGGAGCAAATGTTCTAAAATGCCAGTTGCAGCCCTGGGAAGTCTAAATTTAGTATACGAGTCCTGGGTATTTAGAACTTCAAGTGAAAATTCTAGATTCTGAGATCAGGTGAAGACCATTTTGACCCTTTAACTGCAGTTAACATTTTCCTTGAAAAATTCCAACCTTTAAAAAGCCTCTATTTGACAACTTGCTTGCCAATATTTATGTTCCACTCCATTAGCATCGCAAGGGCTGACTCTCCACTTTAAAAGACATGCATTTAGCTGCAAGAAATCATTGCTGTTTGCACATTTCACATGGTCACACACACACTCACACTCACACACACAGACAGATACAGGACATGCCCCCAGAGGACTGTGCACATGCACGTTGTCCTCTGGGAAAGGTGACCTGAGTGACATCTTCTCCATGTGTGACTTCATCTAATTTTATTTTCTTCAAGACTTTGTCTTTTTTTCAGCTATAAGCCTTCTGTAGAGTAAAATGGCAATATATTATGTCTCTCTAATTGTTATTTTTGGGCTAATTGTTTAAATGTATTTTGTTATAAGATACCCTGTAAGCATGCCACAGATTTTAGAGTTACAACTGATGGTATTGCCTTATACCTCAGAGATTTAGACATGGACTTTGAGAGTCACAAGAGAAAAAGAAAAGAATAAAAACTTTGTTTTAAATCTAGGTCCATGGGTTGTTGATGGAAAAAATCCACTTTATTATGATAAACCACCAAATATGAATTTGAGCTCTTGTTTTTCACTAGTTCAGAGCCTACCAGAAAACACACATTTAACTAGGTCAGTGATTCTTAATCCTTTGTAGAGGTATGTGTGAGTGGGCGGGGTAAAGTGTAAGAATCTGAGAAAAGCTATAGATGCCTTCTCCAGAAATTGGCATACAAACACTCTATGCATTTATTCTGTTGCGTTGACACATATCTTTCACATAACCAGAATGTTAGAATAATACTTAAAAGACTCATGATCCTCTTAATGTCACTTTCTGAATACAAAAATTAAGTCACTTCTCCTAAAGTCACCTTGTGCAAATAAAAGCAAAACATAATTTAGTTACTTTACTTCCATAAGAAGATTGCTGTCGTTTGGGTAGAACAAGAGTGTTTAGAGAGTGTTTATTTGACATGGCAGAGTAAACAAACATTTTCACTTCAGATCAGTTTAGACGTTCCATTTTGGTGGTAACAAGGAGAGCAAGTTCTAATTTTCAATAGTACTTGGTAACAAAAGAGTTTTTACTCTTGACAGGTTTTAAGGGTTAGCTTATGTGAAGGAACATGGAAATTCTCTAAAGCACTTTGAGTTGAATTCATATAATGCTATTTTCTTTGTTTTCAATTTAGTAATGTCAACAGTGCAAATATTTGAACCTTAAGTGTGGTCCTTGTCATGAGGGGAAGAATCAGACATTTCAATTTTAAGCTCCTTAGACAGCAGGAACCTGTGAAGCAAAGTCTTTTTGTTCTTGGCTCTGGCTTCCAGGTGCCCTTCCTACCCCCCCCCCCGCCGCCCCAACCCCAATGGACCTGGTTAGAAGACATTAAAACTTTCCATTAGTTTCAAAAATGGGATCTGCTGGATCTTGAGACAAAAACCTGGCTCATTCAGATGGCCCAAAATATCAACCAAGTCAGCCAAGTCAGGAATGCTCTTGTTTTTGTCAAATTAGTCTGGGAATAAGCTTGGCTAGTTACTTAAGGGATGTAAAGCTTTCGGCTTGAAGATACACAATTGCTTCAGAATTTGGACTTTAAAGCCAGTAAACTTCAGCTTTTATTTTTTTGACAAATCCTGGTAAAGCCTCATTCAAGGTTCTGACCTTGTTATGTTGAAGTGAACCTATTGGAGAGTTGTTGTCTGTCTTATTCTTTAACAAAATAGTAAAGCAGGAGGCTTTGTGGAATAGCGATGTGCTCTATCTGTATCATGACACCAATATTTTTCTTTCAAGGTTTTTCTTGGCCAAGACATTTTCATTATTTCTAAGGTTTCTATCTGAGACTTCCAAAGGAGGCTCACTGAAGGGGCATGAGCACAGCAAAACTAGGCACTGGCTACACTGAGAACTGTCAACACATTTATTCTGTTGCAAACTGAGAGGAACTAATCAGGCACAAATACCTCAAGACCTTCCTTCAGCAGGAGAAAAGCAAGTGACTCTGGATAGGATGACACTTCTTGAGGGAGACACTGAGGTATCCTTTTTTTCTCTTCTCAGATGACACATACACTTGGCTGCTTTAGGGCAAATGGCTCCAAGTATGCCCAGTCCCAAGGCTGTAACTTGACTGTGACATAAGCATTGTTGTAGGATGCTCTAAATACAGGCTGCTTAATTGGTATAAATTTTTCTTAGTTTTGATAAAATCCTAACTTTTTCAAATTGAGCTATCTTCTCATGACAATGACCCATTTTGAGCCAGCATTCCACAATGGTCAGATGCCAGCTACTCCTTTGATCTTAATTTTTTATTTATATTATTTTATTTTTTATTTATGCTTCTGCTGGGTAAGACATTTGCACAAAAGGGACCATATTTTTGGTGTCCATCACAATTGGGACAGTACCAAAGGAAACATGCTGTCTTCTACTTTGTTTTCTTTGATGTTTTCCAGTGTAAGGTGGCCCACACACTATAAATGGGTGTCCATATTCAAAATGGTACTTATGCATATAAAAAACAAGTCACAGGAAAGCGCTTTGATGATGATAATTTTTGCTACCTGACAACGTATAGCAAATATCCTGTACTACTTGTACAGTATGAATTCTTTTAGGACAAAATTTGACAGAGCCAAATTTTTCAGAGTCAATTTTCAAACTATATGACAACTTCCTTCCTTAGGACACTGGCTCCTGAAATCAAAGACCTATGGACTCTTTTATTTTTTTAAATTAATTTTTTATTTATATTTGACAATGGAATGCATTACAATTCTTATTACATGTCGACATAAATTGGTGTGAATATACTTTGTATACAACCAGAGACATGAACAATTGTGTACTTTGGATAATGATGTCCATCACTTTCCACCATCATTTCTAACCTCATGCCCCCTTCCTTCCCCTCCCACCCCTCTGCCCTGTCTAGAGTTCATCTATTCCTCCCATGCTCCCCCTCCCTACCCCACTATGAATCAGCCTCCTTATATCAGAGAAAACACTCAGCATTTTGTTTTTTGGGGATTGGCTAACTTCACTTAGCATTATTTTCTCTAACTCCATCCATTTACCTGCAAATGTCATGATTTTATTCTCTTTTATTGCTGAATAATAATCCATTGTGTATATATGCCATATTTTTTATCCATTAGAAAGAGTTGTTGAGAAAATTCTGAGACATCTGAAAGTAAAACATGCAGGAAATATATATTACATCTAGTATTGTTTTTTGATAAAATTCAGGAACTCCCAAAGTCAATTGATTGGCCTGTTTTTATTCATGTTGCTCCTAAAAATGCTCCCATGGAAATATGAGCATGTTCTAGGTTCTGCTGAATTTTTATCTGACTACTCTATCAGACTGGGAGCTTCTGGAAGGCAGGGACAATATTTTTTTCATACTATTGTGATTAATAGTTTGCATGGTACCTGCACATTAGTGAACTTCTATGATTTCTTGAGAGGTGAGTAGCCATCAAACACTCTCAAATTAATTATTTGTTTATAATAAGCTTTTATTATGAAATAATTTATTATTTCATAATAATAACAATAATTAATTATTATTAGTTTAGACTCTTCTAGGGATAGATCCTCTCTAGTACTCGATACATCTGCTAGTTATAAACGCTGCTTGCCTTTGGCCTTTCATCTTGGGTTAATCAGTCTTGCCACTTCTGATATACCAGGGTTTTCTAATAAGGGCCCTGATTCCTTAGAAAAGGAGTGACATGTGATTTCTCCCAAGAAGGTAGTTGTTAAATATGTAGGCATTTCTGCAAAATTTCCAGAGTTCATAGGGGGTGGGGCTTGCCCAATTCAGAATCTAAGAGGTGGAGCTTTGATCATCAGTGTTCTTGCTACCAAGATGCTCATGGCCCAAGCCCTCATGGTTCTTGAAGGCGGTATCTCAGTTGCTCCTATGCCCCACTTAGTTGACAATATGCTGCAGAGAAACATCTCCATCCTATGCAACCTATTCAGCTCTGTCAACTCCAAAACTTGACATAGGTGACAGGCACCTGGCTGAGGCTCTGAGCATTACTCCAGCACCCTGTGGAGGCCTCTGTCCTCAAGGCCTTCAGAACAGAGAGCCATCAGACAAACCAAAGTCTTCTCTCAGAGTCTGCTCCCTCCCTGGGTCTGACCAATGGGCCTATAAGGTTGTGATAGCATATTTCACATGCATATTACAGTTTATTTTCACCATTCAATCAACAACTGTGATGCTAAATCCTCCTAAACAACCCTACAATTTAAAAAGTTGTGATTTTTATTTCTGAATTATCAATTCAAATAATTTGGTATGTTTAATATAGATTTAAAGAAACGGAAGTCTAAAAGATGACCTAGATAATCAGGTAGAATTTTTAAAATTGAAAAGTCTAATACATGAAAATAATTCAATCAGTTGATTAAAAAACAAGTAGATATTTTGGAAGTTAGAAGTAGTGGACTGGGCTGGGCATGGTGGTGTGATCACCTGTGATTCCAGTGACTCTGGAGGCTGAGGCAGGAGAATCATGAGTTGGAGCCCAGCCTCAGCAAAATAATGAGAAGGATGTGAGTTTCGGAGGCTGTGCTTAGGGGAGCTCCCCGTCCCTGACCCCACTTCTAACAGGGGCTCTGTTCCCTCTTGCCACCCCAGGGGCAGCAGTTTCTTTTCCCTCGTCCCCTGGGGGAGACTCACATAATCTTTTCAACGTGTTCTGGTTTTCAGAACAAAAGCTACGAGGGTCTTCTCAGTCGATTGCCACTTTCTGTCATGCAACACAACACCTCTGAGAGAAGAGAATCCCAAAACTTGACATTTTTGGTGGCAGGGGGATGAGGAAAAATACAATGAGAACAAGCCACAGATTCATCAAGCAATAATTTTCCTGCCATACTCTTGCTGAATCTCCTTAATTGGGTATTAGCTAATCCTGCAGGTCCTGGATCTCACAAATCACCCAGTGTTGGGCACGGTCGGTGCATCCTTAGGGTTGGGACCCTTAGCAAGTGTCTTCCTTCTCCTACAACGGAAACATGCTTGCATTAAACAATGGTAGGAAGTGTTTCCCTTCTATTTGAAATATTGCTAAGGAAAATATAAAGCATCAACGAGAAGGCATTGGTTAACTTCTCCCAAATATAGCTCCTGAGTCCCACTTGATTTATTCTAATTTTAGTCATTAAGCAATTGACAGTATTCTGGTTAATAATCCTAAACCTCCATTCAAAATATATTTAACTATTATTGCTTTCCTTCTTCTTTTTTTGGTACCAGGGATTGAACTCAGGTGCGCTTAATCACTGAGCCACATTCCCAGTCCTTTTTAAATTTTTTAAATTTTGAGACAGAATCTCATTATGTTGCTTGGGGGCTTGCTAATTGCTGAGGCTGGCCTTGAACTTGTGATCCTCCTGCCTCAACCTCCCTAGCTTCTGGGATTATAGATATGTTCCACCTTGCCCAGGGACTATTCCATTCTTTGTAAAAGCAAGTCAGAAGGACTAATTGTTCAACTGGAAGAAGGGTAACTACTTTAAATACTTTTATTACAGTTCTTTTAAGTATTTGAAAGAAAACACATTGCTCTCTGATTTCTGTCAATTCCTGTGGGATGGCCTGTGTCAACCATTAGAAACCGGGTGTTGCTAAGAAAAAGGACCACAGCCCATGGGGGGGGAAAATGTATTTCCTGGGATTATTGCTCCTTTGAGGGGTGGGGCAGGAGGGGTGCTCGCCTTAAGAAAACTAAGAGAGAGCACAGGAGAGCTCATCGAGAGGGAAAAGAGCAGCTGGCTGCAGGAATGTCCATCACACAGGGTCAGCCTCTCAACTCAGCCCTCCGGGCATTTCCCACCACCCCATCAGACCACTGTGATTTCAGGGGAAGCATTTTATGGAAATTGGAGTGACAGGTTTTAAACAATGCAAGTAAAACACTGATTTT
This sequence comes from Ictidomys tridecemlineatus, assembly GCF_052094955.1. Classification (NCBI taxonomy): domain Eukaryota; kingdom Metazoa; phylum Chordata; class Mammalia; order Rodentia; family Sciuridae; genus Ictidomys; species Ictidomys tridecemlineatus. The sequence continues at coordinate 22,430,841 of NC_135488.1, read as the reverse complement.
CCCTTTAAGCATGAAATGTAAAGTAAAACAACTCCCAGCTGCCCCTGTCCCATCCCCAAGAAGCAGCAGCAACATTCAAAACCAAAATACCCATGTGGGACTAGGGGACCCAGTGCTTTGCGAAATATGTTTTTGCTGCTTCCACATGGCAGCGCCACTTTAGCTGTCAAACTGGATCTCTGTAGGTCTCAGCATGTTTTGGTGATCCCTCTGTTTATAGGCACCTGAACTTCTGCGAGTGATTTTTGGTGGCTGTTGTCCTACTAATTCAACATTCAGTTGTTATAATTTAACAAAGTCATCCAAGCATTCATTAAGCGATGATGTTTGTACAAGTGATGAAAAACATACCAGAAAAATCAATGACTTTGGAGTGGAAGTTAGAGGTGATAAAATACACCAAGGAAGCCCCAGCCACTGCCAGGACACACTATTAATATAAGACAAGCCCTCAGCAAAATATTAGAGCTAATGCTAAGAAAATAAAAAGCAGCATTAGAGCACATTATTCTACAATGCTTGGGGATTTATGTGCCCGTAGAATGCATCCTCCATTTTACAGTTATTTCTAGGAGGAATTAGTCTTGAATTATAAGAGGGCTTCAAGAAGTCATTTTTATTTAAACTGTCCCTCCCTTTTCCTGTTGGAGGACTTCCTCAGGGAAGGGGCTAAGGCATCTTCATTTCTTATTCCACTCTCCAGAAGGGTGCCTGAAATACTGCAGGGGCTTGGTCAAGGTTTGTGGAACAAATAGTAAATAACTTAAATTTATGGAGCATTTTATGCATAATCTTCATTTGTACTCATACGGTCCTAAGGAGAAAGCATGATTATCTGTAGTGTAACATGTGGGAAAGTTGGGCTCTGAGAGTTTCCCTACTACAGCCCAAGGGTATTCACCTAGTGATTGGTGGACACTAATCTCTTAAATTGACTTTCATGCTAATGGAGGGGGGGAAATGGTTGAAAGTGAAAACCATAGTTCACTTTGATAGCAGAAGTGATCTTTGGGTGATGTCAATCATCTTTTGGATAACTAAATAGGTATAGATGCTCTTTTCTGATCAGCTGATAAACCAAAAGTAGACCAGGGGAGAAGTCTACACAATGATTCTCAAAGCGTGGTCCCCAACTAGCAGCAGGAGCAGAATTCAGTGGCTATTTGGCAAATGTTAGCATAATCTGAGGAAACAGTAGGTCTAGATACTTCAGGATAAATTCCCATAGAGAACCAAATCTCCTCGATTTTACCCAGGAGCATTTTAGAAATACCTCTTCTCAAGCCCCTTCTAAAACTGCTAAGCCAGTCATTTTGGGTGGGGCCAGAAGTTTTAAAGCTCTCCAACTATTTCTGACACATTGGTGGGTCTGAGATCCACTTGACCGAACACAACAGAAGGGGAAGAGCCATGTTTTGGCATGGAATTCTTGGAGGCAATCGGAAAAGGGGACCAAGAAGGATAAAAAGTTGAAGAGGGAGATAGATATCCTGGAAACTCAGGTCTCTGTATGAGAATCTGTCTTACAATATCTAGACCCACTGTTTCCTCAGAGTAAGCTAACATTTGCTGAATATCCATTGCCTCCTGCATACTGTATGAGGTCTTTTATGTCATTTATTTCATTTGTTATTAATTAAAGCCATGTGAGGAAGTATTCTCTCTCTCTCTCTCTCTCTCTCTCTCTCTCTCTCTCTCTCTCTCTCTCTTTCTTTTTTAAAGAGAGGAAATAGATGGGAGATTTAAGTGAACTCACTTGAAGTTGAACTGTTGAAAGTGGTGGATTCAGAGTGGGGAATTCATACCCTAGGCTGAGGTAATTTCTTATAAATGGCTCTTTAGCTGTCATATAGGTATCGGAGGGAGGGAGGGTAGGTGAATGCCAAGTGATAAAAATGAACTCAAATTTAAAACACTTGGAAAAGGATACGTGTGCCTAGAAATGGTGAGGAGGAAAGTTAGAGGTTTAAAGGCAAGGTGCAAAAAAGAAGCAGAGAAATAGTTTTGGGTATGTACTCTGCCATCTTCTTTTCCCTTTATGGTGCAATAGTGTATCTCATGGGTAGCCTACTCCAGTGTTGGGGATATGGCCAATAGATTTCATGTGTTTCCCTAGACAGTTGTGTTGAGAAGGATTCTGAGGCTCAATTCTGGCTTATTGCTAAAGAGTGCTGTGATCAGTCCAATCCAGGCGTGGGAGGCAGAGTAGGGATATAGTGTGCTTATGTGTCACTCTTGAATAGGAGTCTCTTGCTTTGTAGGTCTTCTTTGTCCAAACAAAATTAGTTCTGTATCTTTTAACCTTTCACTTGGAAATCTTTGTAGCCTTTGGGGGTCATGTTTTTTTTTTTTTATTTTTTCCCCTTCATGCATTGTCTATTGACATCAAGACAGACAAAAATGAGATTCATATGTTTCTTGAGGGGAAGGGTCACTTATTGTGAAGAAAGAAGAACCGCCCTCGTCTCCATGCTCCTTCAAGTGGCCTCTCACGATTGCTGAGCTTCACAAAACAGCCCTCTCCCTGATGCTGAAGTCTGGCACAGAGACTCTTTATTTCTTAAAGTACATGGACACTAATTTGTTTTTTGAGAATGTTTAAGAATCTTTCAAAATCCCTTACAGTAAACTGGAAATATCCTGGGGTGTTGCAAATTCAGAGTTGGGGATTATTGTGGAGAAGCTAAAGCTGTAACTGTGTCCATAACAACCAGTGGAGAGTGCTGTCTTGGTTGTTTTGTCTGCCGACTAGCTGCTGGTGGTTATTTTTGCATCAGATAGAGAGAGTGGATAAACACATAGCACATCCACAGACAGATGGTGCTTGTGTTTACATGACACCAAAATATTTGTCTTAAAGACAACATTTGGAACAGCAAAATTGAGCCCGACTGCTTTTATTTCCCTGACTTAACTGGTTAGCTCAGCCCCAGGCAGGCGGCCCGGAGTAGCAGGGAGAGCCTGGGCTTCAGATGAAGAGCTGGATTAGACTCGGTTTTGTTCCTTGTGAGCTCTGGGGCTTGGTGTTCTGATTTGGAAGATGGAATCAATGAGGTGTAATGATACCAGTTTTCACTGTAAATACAAAAACCCATGTATGAGGGCTAAGGAGACAAATGTCTATGAAGCCCCATCCTGAGTCCTAATAAATGCTAGTTAGTTCTCTTCTCTTTCTGCCTCCTCCTTCAGCAGAAGATGGAAAGTGTAATGGGAACAGTGGCCACAGGAAGTGCCTTGGAGGAGGGGGTCATCCCTAGGTGGCCTCAGCAAGTTAATCTGAGTCTCTGTTCCCTAAATAGAGAGCCTGGACATCTGGTGCTGAGGGGAAAAAATAAATAGGTCAAAGTTTTAAGTCTACTCATCCAAGAAGGAAGACTGCCTTTCTTCTCGTAGCCAAGAAGGGACAGAAAAGAAGGAGAATCCGATCGGGTGAATCAAGATGAAGACAGAAAGCATGGCAGATGTGACTTAGGGGAGGAAGAAAATATATTGTCCTCCATGACTCCATCTGCTGTGCTGAGAGAAAAACAGCACGCTTTATTTAGGTTCAGAACGTCCAGAAAGAATGGGTATCTTTCTACAGGCTGAAGGGAAAGCACAAACTGCAGAATTCAGAAAAAAGGGAAATGATTGGGAGAGAAGCCATTTTTATGGTTCAAGACAGGGAGGATTTCAAGTGGAAGGCATAGCACTTGCTATTGGTCAGTGAGGAATGCAGCCTCAGTCTCAAACTCATCAATGGCTTCTTGTGCACTTATGATAGTTCTTAAGTGTGTGTGTCTGTGTGTGCAAATGGTGTGTGTGTGTGTGTGTGTGTGTGTGTGTGTGTGTGTATTAACCCTGCTTTAGTTTCTCAGGGCTGTCCCAAAGTACCTCAAACTGGATGGCTTAAAAACAACAAGAATTACTCTCTCACTTTCTGAAGGCTGGAGGTCTGATATTAAGGTGTTGGCAGAACCTACTCCCTCTGACACTTTGAGGTGGAATTCTTGCTTCTTTCTAGCTTCTGATGATTTGCCAGCAGTCTCCAGAAGTGGTGTTCCTTGGCTTGCAGCCACATTGGTTTCTGCATCTGTTGTCAGATGGCATTTTCTGTGGGTCTTTGTCCAAATTTTCTTTATTTTTAATCTAAAGATGTCAGTCCTATTACATTAGGATCAACCCTAATGGCCTCATTCTAACTTGATCTTACTTCCAAGTAAGTTCCCATTTAGAGATACCAGGCATTAGGATTTCTGAACATCTTTTTTTTTAACAGAGGCTACAATTTAGCACATAATCAATTTCTTATGGGAATCTATTGAAAACTATGGTCTCTCTCTGTAGAAACATGAACATGTGCACAGACTACAGTTTGTGAATGATTTTAAGGAGTTTACAGAGCTTGGAAGCCTTTTGTGGACTCTCTCAGGGATTTGAGTCTCCAAGGGTGAGTCAGCAACATTAGCAGACCTGTTTTTTTTTCTCAGCAATGCAAAATCTGAGGTCCTAACCTAGACCTACTCCATCAGAATCTTCACTTTGGAGAGATGCCTCACGAGCACATTGAAGTTTGATATACCCTGTTCTAGGGGCCTGTTGCCCCCAGGTGAAAAATCACTCCTCTCTCTCTCTCTTTTTCTAGTTTCTAGCTGACCTCATCTGTTCAATTCTTGTTTTCCACAGTTCAATGAAACTGTCTCCACCACAGTTAGGTCAGTGGTCTCTTTGTTCCATAAAGAGATCATACCCATCTACCCCCAGAAAACAGATTGGAAGAGTTACCATGCAGATGTTGTGAGGAACTTTCAGAATTGAAGAAAGTCAATGGTTTAAAGTAATGTTACATTCCAGAGGCAAAGGACAGTCATGGAGACAGATCTAGGGAAAATGTGGGCTCTCCTTCAGGAGCTCTGAAAACACTTGGGGCTTAGGGTAGCCTAGAATTTGTGGAAGGGTACTCTAGAATTCGTGGGCAGGTACCCCAGAATTTATGGGTAGGCATTCAGAATCAATGTCAGATGAAGATAACAAGATCTTACTTTTGTGTCACAGGCTGCTTGATCAGTGATCCCTACATCTTTCCTAAGCTTCCAGCATTACCCTGGTTCCCAGGGCCTGTGTGGCTGCCCAGAGCAATGCATGACTTTCTTTTTCTTTTGCAGGATTTGCCTTTTTTCCATCCTGTCAGCAGCTAGGACAATTTCTGGAAAAGAATGGAGACTTAGCCTTGATTTTCCTTCCAGACTTCCTCCTAGTTTTCTGTAGGAGAATGTGTGAGAGCCCAATGAATACCAGGCCACCGCAGGTTGGCTGCCCAGAGGTTTTAGCCTGCCACATGTCAGCCCAGCAGGGAGGGGGCTGCAGGAGCAGCTGGACCAGGCTGGTCAGGGAGCTCCTGGGAGAGTGAAAACTTCTATTTCTCAGGCTGGTCCTATTTCCTCTCAAGGAATTCAGTGTGGGAATGTGCTGGCTCTTTTTCCTCTGGGTGAATAGCTGAAGGTTGGGCACCCCTAAAGTGGTGTGTGACATTGGGCTAATTTAGAGAAGCTGTGCTGAAACTGGGTAAGACCTCTGAGTAGATAGGACCTCTCCTTCAGTGAGTGGCTGCTTAGTCATGGCAAAGTGGGTGGCCAGATGGCAAGGACAAAGACAGAGGATTATATATTCTCATGGACTTGAAATGAAATCTTCCAGGTGCATTTCATGTTAAAGAGGTGTGGAGTCAATTGAGGGACTTAACTGAAACAACTCCATTATATTTTCTTGAGATGTAACAGAGTATGAAAAGATCACATGGATCGTCTCTTCTTTTTGAAGCATACTTTATATAAGAATCTCAATGCTGAGAGGTTTCATTATGACAGATAATGGGGAAGTTCTTCAATGTCAGGATGAGGAATTCCTTGATTACAACTGTTTAATTTTTATTTTTCATAAGTAGGTCACAAAAAGCATTCATGTGGGATGTTATAATACCATTTTATAGATGAAAAATATTGAAGATATCTGAGGTTAACTAACTTCACTCATGAATGAGACCAGCTAACAAATAGGTAACAGAATCTTAAACTACTCATTAGGCATGTGGTTGGCTCTGGGAATATACATTTCCAGCATGTTAAAGTATTAATCTAGCATAATTTACCGTCAGGTAGGCATGAATCAAGGGTGCCTATCAGAATTCCCTGGGAGTTTTTATAAAGAGGCAGTGTTCTGGGTTATCATCAAGACCTGAATTAGAGTCTCTAGGGGTCAGTGTGTGAAGGCATATATTTAAGGAAATTGCCTCGCTGATGTGGAGGTTCCCTGATTAGTATTATAGGTCCAGGAGGTGGGAGTTATATTTAGTGTGTGATAAGTGGCGAGTGTACCCTGGGGATGAGGGAAGGGCCCCTTAGGAAGACTAGCAGGGAGCTCACTCAGTGATGAGGGGTCAGGAAGAGCTTCGTGGAGGCAAGGGCTTCAAGGCTGAGGAGCTAAGGTTGGATGGGAGCTGGGGTGGAGTGGTTTTAGGGAAGTGACTCTCTTGGAAGAAGAAGCAGCCTGCATGGGTGCGTGGGCTCTCTCTCATCCAGCTAGGAGATCCACGGAACAGAGTAGAGGAGAGTGTGGCTGCGGGAGTGTCTAATCAAGACCTCCAGAGACCAAGCAGGAAGTGGGTCTGATTTTATTGTGCAGTTACCATGTGTATATACTCAGGCAGTAGCTAAGCAGATTACAGGCAGCCACCAATACAATTTCTGGCCAGCTGCCCTTGCAGTGACCATTCAAGGAGTGGGCTGTGGATTAAGTGCAGGGACTGCAACACGTGGCCTCATGCCCAGGGCTGTGCCTAGGAGGTGAGTGGCCTTCCGTTCACATGCCTAGCACAAGGGGAGTGGCCTGCCATTCAGATGCCCTGTATGCAGTACTCCATGCACTTATCCCCATAGGTTAGGAGATCAGACCAATCTGAAGATCAGGGAAGCTGCAACTGGTTCAAGAAGCTTGGATTTCATGACTTGCAACGGCAATGGTGGCAGCTGTAGAGGCAACTTATCTCATGGCCCAGTCAGTGATGTGACCAGGAGGAGCACCCAGGATTGACTTCAAACCTCACTTTATATTTCATCTATGTGCCCTACCTCTTCATGGAGTAACACTCTCCCTAAAGAAAATAAATAGTCAGAGATGATGCTATATGAGTAGGGTGAGATGTGGGATGATGTAATTGTACTGGGTTGTATTATTCCAAGAGATGATGTGTGTTTGGGAGCTCTGGACCCCTGGATTCAAACCCCAACTCACTGGGAGGCTTCACTGCCCATCTGCGCTTGTCCTGGTGGTGGTGGGAGGATTAAATGGAGCAGGACAGATGAAGCTCCCTGGAGCAGTTCCTGGTACCTGGAAAACCTTGATGCATGGTAATTGCATTGCTATTACTACTTATTCTAGATTTTCCTTGTGGCTAAAAGTTGAAGTTTTGGAAGCAAGATACTTCAATAGTACATATTCTCATTAACTGCTCATGGAAACCTATGGAACAGGAGGAAAGAAAAAAGATAATCTTAATTGCATTTCACTCTGGGGAGCTTTCTGCCGCCCTCCCCCTCCCTGGACCCATGAAGAACCTGTGAATACTGGGTCCTACTTAGGAGCATCTTTCTTGCCATCATTTACTTTTCTTCCAGGCTAGGGCTCTCTGAGGACTTTTAGAGGCACTGGACTGGGTCTTATTAATTTTATATTGTTCTTATCATCTACCCAAGTTTTACCACACATTTTTTTAGTGACTACATGAATAATTAGACTTTGAAACAATTTTCCCCAATTAAGATATTGTAGAAAAGAGAAGAGAAAATTAACCCAGCATTTTCAATCTCATCCAGTGCCTCATCTGTTTCTGAATAGGCAACTCAATTTGCTTACAAACTATTGCACCATTCCTTCAGTTTTAAGGAAGTGCTCTCTTGGAGGCTGACTTGGAAGGCCTGGGCTGATTCCCCAACCTGTAATAAAGTGTATGTATAAAGATAGCAGTGTTGTTATACAATTTAATTAGTACATCACTCAGACATTTGGACCAATGCCTGGCTCCTTTTTTTGCATGTTCATTTAGCTTTTAGTCTAACTTCCATGTGAAATAAACAAAAAGGCTAATTGCTTTTGGATTTTAGCACTGGGTAAAATACCTGGATTCATTATGTGAATCATATTTTATAGGTAGATTAAAGGTTCTATTGGTAAATGAAAAATTCCAGATGACAGCTGTAATGCTTAAAGCAAGGCAATTGAAAGGTTTGGGCTCCCAAAGGCAGCATATGAATCCATCTGACATGTTCCTAGTTTTCATAGCAGCATAATATGTTTGCATACTGATGAGAACATTGTCTCAGGATGTTCAAGAGTTTATATCTCATCACTCTAAAACAGGGATGTGCTGGTAAATGTTGAAGAACCAGTTTTCTAGGAAGAAAAAATAAAACCCTGAATTGTAGTGTACACCAATTTCCATGGTGTAAAGATTCCCACTGGCTAATTTCAAGGACTTGGGAATAGGGGCACATAGTAGACCATCACCAACTCATTTGAGCTGGTTCTAATGCACTATTGCTTGCTTGCTTCAAGTACAAGGTGGGGTTAGACCCAGGCTCAGAAAGTAGAGTGGTTTTTAGTAATTTCAGCAGATGTTAGATGTGGGTGTAGGGTTTGTAGTGGCCCTCTTTTCAGAATACTTGGGGGACCAGCAAAATGGAACATCCTCTTCCAACTTCCTTGAGGACACAGCAGGCAGGTGAGAGAAATTTGCATCCATCTTGCATCTTTGAGTGTGCTGGAGGTAGTGTGGTGTGGGATTTATTTGTGACCTCCACTCTCAGACAGATTTTGTTTACTGCTGCCTGCAATCCTCTATAATGGAGGATTGTCTGGGGAAATTGAGGGTGTAACTGTTTTTAAAAATTTCTATAGCTGGTTCTGGAAGCATTTGTGACAGTGCATATTACTCTTTAAGTGACCCATCTTATTATCTGTAAGAAGTGCCTAAAGTATCAGAGAAAATGGGACTTACTTACCCTGGTCCAGTTCTCACTGTACTTCTGTATGCTAAGTGTTCCATTGGTGTGGATGATGGGGGAAACTTAGGCCTAGGCCCTGCTTTTGGGGACTGGAAACCTACAGAAGGTCTTTTTGGAGCTTGGTTTAGATTAATCACAACATCTGCCTTTTGCTTTTATTTCCTGTGCTAATCACTGTGGGAACATTATAGTCTGATCTGAATTTTGGTTCTAGTTTTCTGGCAGCAGATGTGCAGACAACCTGGGGCAAACAAGAATTTTTCTGGTGATCCTCCAGCCATGTCAGGTCCTAGAAAGTTCAAGTCCTTCAGCCATAGAACCAGCACCAACATCTGATAGCTTTCCTAACTAATGAGAGTGACATATTAACAAGGTATGAAACTAGGGCCTCACCCAAAGTCTAAGAGGGAATAACAATAACACATATGAGTTTGTCCTGTATCCTGTGCAAAGCTTGGTGCTGGGCAAGGGTCCAGTCCTGTGTGTGGGCCAATAAACATGTGTAAACCAATTAAAAAGTTAGTTTTTAACTAAATACTTGGAGAGCTAGTAATAGATAGGGGAATGTTAGGATGTTTGCTTGATAAGACTGGAACTTATTCCTCTGGTCAGGGCTTGGTGAGCATCTCCAAATTAAGACAGGGAGAATGGGGAGAAGAGGGGTGGAGGTGGGGGGTGGGGAGAGAAACAGAGAAAAATAGGAAAATTTCCTTGCACAGGATATTAAATCCTAAAAATTATCATTTTTACCCTTTTTGGTGTCTGCTTAGCAGTTACAGCAAGATAGTTCCAACTGATTAAGAAAAATTAAATAAAATAACAAAGCTGTAGCTCTGTAACAAGGCCAAGAAAAAAACAAAGACCTGAGATCTCCTCCTGGAATAATTCCTTCTCTTTGTTCTTCACTAAGCCTCTCTTCTCTTCCTTATCCTCTCCTCCACTCTAGTTTTTTTGCTGTGGCCATTTACCATGTGAGCTGCATTTTCAACCTTTATCACCAATCAAAGCCATTGGGAGTTTAGGAGGTATTCCTATCAACAGAGAGCCCCTGGCCAAGTTTTTTGTTTTAACCTCTCAGGATCTACATTCTATAGCTATTGACTGAGCGGTCCATGCAATACAACAGCACAATCATTTCCTAGTCTATTGAAAGAGAACTTGACACGTTACCTGGATCATTTCACATGTCTTACCTTGGGGACATTAGCACACTAGAGGACCCAGCGTTGATTGCAGCAGACGTGTGAACACATGTGCAGTTGGGCATGCCTGTATCATGTGGGCACACATGGACCTATGCTTGTAGGATCACTTTTCTCTCAGTGTAACCAGAAGTGAACTATTACAGCCACAAGATGTGTCTCAATCAGAGCCTGGCAAGACCTTTCACAATACTTTTAAAACAGGTTGTTCCATAATCCTTTTTAGGTGATTGTAATGCAACTGACTATATTCTTAAATGAATATTCTAAAATCTAGGGTTTCTCAGCTCAGATTTCTGCTTATTCCACCAGGCTCTCTGGGGCTGGGTGGAGGAGGTGCTGGTGGCTGGGCTGTCTCCAGTGTGCCTTCCTGGTTTTGACAGCATGGAAACCCATGGCCTTTGGGGTCTGTCAGCCTGGACTAGAATTATGGACTAGAATTTTCCATAATTTAACATTGAAGCCCAAGATGTTGGTCTTTCTTCCACCCGAGCCTCCGTATTGAGCCCTCTCTTCATCTTTCTCAAGCCCTTCTTGCCCCCACCGCAGGTGTATAGGCTAACCCCCTTCTCTGTGTGAGCCGATTTCCACAGCAACTATGACTACTTAGCTTAATTAATTAACTAATTAAAATATAGGCATCTCTTTCTTTGAACTGTCAGCTCCCGTTGAGGGCTATGTCTTATTTACCTCACTATCTCCAAATACCTAGCACAATAACAGAACCAGAGAGGAGCTCTGAAGATATGTGTTGGATAAATGAATGGCACAGAGAAATAGCACGACTCATAGTTCATGTTAGAAAGAAATTACTGTGATACTGTTCAATATCTTGACGGGATTTTCCTCTTACTGGCATGTGCCTTTGTTAAAAATCATGATTCAGTACACTTAAAATTCATGCAATCTGCTTTATGTAAATTTGACTCAGAAAAAATGTCCTATAAATAAACCTTGAACTCTAGTTAATGATAAGCATGGATAAAGTGTTTAGGAGTAAAGGATACTGATGGCTGAGACTTACCATGAAATGCCCCAAAAAATAAGACAAATTGGTGAATGGATAGTGGGGCAGATAAATGTAGAGCAAATGATTAATCATAGAATCTGGATGGTAGATTAGGTAAGCGTAGGCTACACAATTTTTTCAACATTTCTATATGTTCACAAATGTTCATAATAAAATGTTGGCAATAAGAAAAAAAAAACCACCAAAGGATGGACTTGTTGATTATAGATAGGTAGTAAAACCCAGGGTTCAGTTCTGGAGCAACATTGCATGTAAAGATAAAAAAAATCAACTCTTTACAGTCTAATCAACTACTCCACATGGGTGGCTCTTATTCTTTGTCTTCTCAGAGAATAAAGAACAGAGGAGAAGCTAATACAGGACATTCAAAGTTCTGCATGGTAATTACAAAGGGAAAAGTTCAGATATACCATGTGAAAAATGTTTACTAGAGGGAATGAATTCTCTCTCTCCCCTCAAAAACAGAGATAAAGAATCTGAAGACAATAAATGTTTTTCTTTGGAAAAGGAATATGGTTTCTTTTATCATCATTTTCTCTTCCTTATATTTTATTATTGGTAGAAAATACTATTATAAACAATAAAGAGTACCTGCATCTCCTCCCCTTAAAAACATGGAATGAATATATTTGGCTGTCTTGGACAGCAATATTTAGGGGAAAAAATTAGGTGGCAACAGAATGCATCTTTTCCATCGCTATAAACCTCAAGTAAGCACTCTTTCAGCTTCCAGTCAGTATTTAATCAGCATACCATAACTTTTATGGGGCTGAAATGAAATGCTTCTGAGACACTAAATTTCAAGTGTTGCTGTAAACTTTGGTCATCTGAGTTTTATTTACATATGATGGTCCCATCCACTGTGATGATGGGGATAATGATGATTGTTGGTGTTGATCATCTGGGGAAATACACACACGTAGACAAACACATGAGCACAGTCACCATCCGCTTTGTGTCTTAGCATATTGCCTAGGAAGTAAACACAAAGATGAATCGCAACTTTGATCTATTAAAAACAAGCATAATTTACATGAATTTCATGTAACATCAGTGTATCATCAAGGCTCTATTTGAAAGCAATACATAAGCTTCCATAATAAAGAAAATTGAATAATTCATGTAACTAAAAAGTCTAGGCATAGGGAACATCTGTCTCATCTAGTGGTTCTTGATGTCATGAGGGCCCTAACTTCATGGCTTTGCAATTCTCTGAGCTTTGACTTCACCCTCCAGCTGGTTTTCCATATGGTAACAAAATGTGTGGAGGAATTTTAAACTTTCTATTTCTGGAGTAGGAGACAAGAGTCCTTGAGCCAGCAATGTCAACAAAAGTTCTGAGAGTTATTTTGATTGGGCTCCCTGAGGGTCATGTGACCCATCAGGTAACGAATCACTGTGGCTGAGTGGATGGACTGTGCTGACCTGTCTAGCCTAAGTCATGTGCTCTGTCCCTGGAGCCAGAGTTTATGGATCTTCACATGAAATGGGGGCAGGTAGAGAAGACAGCAGGACGCTGGAAGAGTCACTACAAATTCCAATCTACAAATCAACAACTTCCTTCCTAGGGTTTCCTTGAAGTCAAGTTTCTATAACAAAACCAGATGATAAAGAGGAGGCATTATGTTCTCTTTCTCTGTAAAAGTAACAATCAAATATGCTGAAGGTATAAAAGACACAAGGATTTATTGGAAATAGCAGTGATCCCCCCCCCCCCTTCATTCAACAGACTGGCACTTCTTTTTCTAAAAAAAAAAAAAAATTCTTTTCTTTTTACCATAATATTGACATGTATCTATTTTATCTTCACTGGTTCATTGGACATTAACAGGACACAGGTCAATTCATATAAAAAGGAATAAGGACAAGAATGGGGAGGTAGCATACAAGAGGAAATAAGGGGTGGGGAGGTACCTCAGTGGAATAGCACTTGCCTAGCATGCATGGATCCCTGAGTTCGATCCCTAGGACCGGGTCAGGGAGAGGATTCAAACATATGTGGTTAGTTTGGGCTCTGCCTTTAACTGTGGGTTTTCTATGCTGTGGATTGAACAAAAGCAGAGGGATGCTGTGAAAAGATCACTGGGCTAGAAAACCTCGGCTGCCCCTGCCTGGGTCACAGATGCTCCACCTCTCCCCCTTGAAGGGTGATATTCCTTCTCTGTGACTGTGAGTTTCTCAGGGCAAGACACAGTCTAGAAAGTGAGAAGGATAATTAAATCAATCAAGAGTTCTTGCTCAGAAGGGATGGATACTCAGTAAAGAAACTTGATGGTGTAGATGACCAATAAGTTGGATGTTCCTTTGGCTCTGTCAATATCTGACTGGCATCTGTGGTGAGGGGATTTGTGAAGTAAGGACTTCCATGGCTGCTGATCAGCATGACCAGGTGTCTGTCCTATCTATCTGGACAAGGCTGGGAGGACACACCTTTGATCCCACCCCTCTCCTCTCTACTTACAATACATTGGTCCCAAGCAGGTTCACATCTTTCAGCCCAGGGTGAGTCCAGCATTGGCCCTTGGCAGTGTAATCACAGACCCAGAGAGCAGAGTACGTGGAGGCTAGCTGGCCTAGGGCTGACCTTGTTCTTGGTATCTGCTGGAGGAGGGCAAGATCAACTGGTTCCTCGAGGCACCTGTGGCTCTGAGGAATAAGGGGGAGTAGCCATGGTGATATAAGAGAGAAATCATCCAGAAGGCCTTTCCCACTCTGTCTCTACTGAGAGTGACAGAGAAGCCTTCCTCCGGGTGCCCGGAGGCATGCCTTGGGCCGTGGCTTTGAAGCAGCCAGGGCAATGATTACAGAGGTGATAGCGATCTCCCAGAGGGGAAGGTGGCTCCCAGTTGGCCTATCAGAGCTGGAGGGCACAGCAGCACCATGGTAAAATTCTTTCCCTTTTATTAATCTTGGGAAAATGAAGTTGGACTCATTAAGGGAGCCAACAGAATCTCTCATAACTGCTTTAATTTATCTCTGCTTAAATGAATCTGACTCTGGGGTTTAAGGTGCCTGTGAAAGCGAGATTATGCCTCATGTTTCTGCATTTCAGAAGTGGGGGCTTGTACCACTGTGAGAATGTACAGGGATGTTTTGGGCTCTCACGGATGGATTACCAGCTCCACTCTCAGGAAGGACTGAAGAAGAGGTACAGAGGGATGATCTAACATTGGAAGAGGAGGGTGAAGGTTTTGCTCTTCCCACAGAATATCTCTAATGGAATGACCTGCTTTTCAGATGCATTATATTAAGAAATAGCCAGAACCTGATATATTCACAAATGTTCCCTCTTATTGAGCAGATTAGGAGTAATGGAATGAGGGAAAAAGCGGACTAAGTTAGAAAGTGGTAGGGGAGGTATATAATCTACCATTTCATCCAGCAGTAGAGCAGCAAGATAAATGATTCTGGAATATAATCATGTGCAATTTTCAGCTGCCATGGATCTTTTTGTAGGTATTTAATTTTCTCAGATTAAAAGTTTGTTGAGGCCAGGAGCTTGAATTCTGCCTTTGGCAGAGAAGGCCTTCAATAAAACACTCTATTGTTTCCTTAGATTGTTATTATGCATAGTTGATCTATTATATCTTTTAAATGGATTTTAATGATGTTATCTTCTCCTGATAATTTTTACTAATGTTAAATTTTAAATCATGGTAAGCACTGGTTTTCTCTGAAGAAGTAGATCAATAAGTTAATGTTATATTGTTATGTATATTCAATAAGAGGGAAAACGGGCCATCTTTTGTTTATAGATATAAAAAAATTGAAATCAAAAAGGTACAACCCATTGGTAATCAAACACATTAGGATTGAGACATCTTTATAAAAATTAATCATGGAGAATCATTTTCATAATAATCAGTTCCTTGATTCCTAAGTGGCCAGCACTTTATAGGCACTATCTTATTTAATACAGCTCTTTTTAGGACATTTTATAATCTCCATTTTGAAAGTGTAGAAATGAGTTTAGGCAGATTAATGGCTTGTCTTGAAATTCAGGTCTGGCTCTAAAGCTCAGTGCTCTAGCTTGGATCTGTCTCCCAAAGCCTCATGTATTGAAAGTTTAAATTTCAGCCCGTGATGCTATTGAGAGGTATTATGGTCTGGATATGAGATGTCGCCCAAAAGCTCATGCGTGAAACAATGCAAGAAAGTTTACAGGTGAAATAATTAGGTGATGAGCCTTAACCTATTCAGTGCATCAATCCCCTACAAGGATTAACTAGGTGGTAACTGTAGACAGGTAGGGTGTGGCTGGAGGAGATGGGTCCCTGGGGGTGTGCCTTTGGGGTACATATTTTGTTCTTGTGAGCAGAGCTCTTTATCTGCTTCCTGGTGCCAGGGTCTTGGCTTCTTTCCTCTGCCACACTCTTATGACACATGTTCTCCATCTCACCTTGAGCCTGGAGGAATGGAGCTGTCCTTCTATGAACTAAAACCTCTGAAACCATGAATAAAACCCAAATAAACTTTTCCTCCTCTACTTGTTCTTGCATTTTGGTCACAGCAGCGAAAACACCGAGTAAAACAGGGGGTGATGGAGGCTTTAAAAGATGGGTCTTAGAGAGACATCTTAGGTCATTGTGAATATGCTCTCAAAGGGGATAGCAGTACTCTACTTCCTTCTTCCTCCCTTGCACCCTGGCCTTGAGGTGAGTCATTTTTTTTTCTCTGCCACACTTTGCTGCCACAATATGCCAAAGCAATGGGACCAGCTGATCATGGACTAAAACCATGAGCCAAAGTAAACCTTTTTTTTTCCCTGTAAGTTGATTATCTCAGGTATTTGCTTATAGTAATGGAAAGCCAACACACCCAGCCTCTTCACAGTATCACATCACTACTCCTTTATACCATAGGAGGTCGTGTGAGAATGTTCAGGTCAACCAGCATCCATGTTCAATCCTCTTGAATCCATTAGAACAGGCTTGACTTCACTATGGGACACTGTGGTGGCTTAAAACAACTCAAGCACCATTTCTCACTCATGACACATATCAATGCTATTTCATGTTGTCCTTATTCCGGATTCTAAACTGAGAGGATGGGAAAAAAGAAAGAACACACAGTGACTGTAAAGTTTACATCTGGAAGTGATATCACTGCCATTCAATTCATACTTCTTTGGCCAAAGCACAGCACTTGGCTGTGTCAGATTCCACAGTGCTACGGAATCCCAATTCTACCATGCACCTAGAAGCAGAGCCCTGAGTAGTCCGCCCTCCCTCCCGAATGGCCTTCTGGGTGAAAAATACGAACACAATCCAACTCCTTTCCTTGTATTGCGACCTTGGGCAGTAGTACATATAGCTGTGTGGCTTTGGGCAAATTATCTAATAATCCCACACAATAACACCACGGAGTTGTTGTGAAGATTAAACGAGAAAAACCATCTTTCTCTTTTCTATGTGCACTTTTAAAAAACAGAATTGAGGACACACTGTATATATAATTTTACATTCTGCTTTTAAAGTTAATGTTATTTCATAAACATTTCCTCGAGTTATTATAAACTCCTTGTAGGGATCCTTACTATAGTAGAATAATATTATAGGACACATTCTAAAATAAGATATACATTGCTATATAAAAGGGCATTTTGCATTTGTAAGATGTTCCCAATTTTCAGTGACTCCTTATCATCCAAATAGGTGCCACCTCATTAAAGAAAGAAGTGGAAGCTCAGGCTGGAATTGCCCCCAACTGTTCCCCGGTGAGAAGAATCAAACTTCCCACTGTGGACGACAGGTTCCGGCACACACTCACTTCTCCATATAAAGGCTGGGGAGGACCTCTCCTAAAGAACGTGGAGTGCTCATTGCTGTTTTTTAGGTCAAGGAGAAAGCCCAAAGGTAGATTTTTTAAAAATTGCATTCACCAAAAGAAATAGATACATTGAAACAGTTGCATAGGAAACACTTGGTTACTAAGGTTTGGATACTAGTGATCTGGTAAGGAATG
Source organism: Ictidomys tridecemlineatus (assembly GCF_052094955.1). Lineage (NCBI taxonomy): Eukaryota > Metazoa > Chordata > Mammalia > Rodentia > Sciuridae > Ictidomys > Ictidomys tridecemlineatus. The sequence continues at coordinate 22,413,607 of NC_135488.1, read as the reverse complement.
GAGATATTATAACCTTTCAACAAGTTCAGAGGATCAAGAACATGAGAGAGGAAAATTAATGCATCTCCCTTTTCTGGCCATGCCCTGGAATCCCAGAAGAACTGGGCCCTCAACAAAATACCACTTATTATTAATGCTCTTTTTTTTTCTTTTTCTCTTTCTCTATTTATTTTCCAATATTAGGGATTAAACCTAGGGGTGCTCTATCACTGAGTGACATCCCCAATCCCCCCCCCACCAACACCCTTTTGGGAGACAGGTTTTAATTAAGTTGCCCAGGTTGGCCTCCAATTTGTGATCCTCTTGCCTCAGCCTCTCAAGTAGATAGAATTGCAGGTGTGTATGTATGTATGTATGTATATACGTGAAAGCTAGCATTCAACTTTCAAAGTTATTTTTTAAAAAAAACCATTTTTCAGACTCATTGCCATGTTTCATCTCTGACACTGAAGGAATTTAAGAGGTAGAGGGGATGTAAATAATATTCACTTATTTATTCATTAGTTCATCCATGCACTTACTCTGTCTCAGAAGCATTTATTGACAGTTCCTAAGCTAAGACACAGTCTCTGGCTTCAAGACAATTCACTGTCTACAGGTGACATACAAGCAACTGATATTCACTACAGCATGATCGAGAACTCATTACTGGGCACTGTGGGGACACAAAAATTACTCTACCTTGGTAGAGTCAGAGAAGGATTCTAGAGAGGGGACTTTAGAACTAAGACTTAAATACAAGCAGAAGTTGTGACCATGCCTTATGACAGGGCCCTGGACACCTGTCAGCCTGGAGGCACCCCTGGCTTCCTGGCCACTGGCCGGGAGGAGATCCCACACCTGGGTTTAAGTGGGGTGAGTTGAGTAGATCCCTTGACACAGGGTGGGGCTGGATTAGGGAGCAGGTGGTTCTAACTATCAGACTCTATTGACATTGTGCGTAGGTCCAGTGGAGTTTGCAAGGCACTTCCAGAATGTTCGAGATATTCTCAACTTGAAATCCAAAAAAACAAACCAAAAAATCCCTATCCAATCAAATTTAGTGTATGCTTAATTTATACATTTCTTATATACTTATACAATTATTTGCAATTTGTACAAAACTATACATTTATGCATCCTTTATTCAGTTCATCATTATATTATTGAGTCAATCACACAAGCTGAGCAGAGCACTAAAACTGTGCTGCGGGTCCCAGCCTCTTCCTCCCCATCTACCCTGAAAACCAGAAATAGCTGTTTCTGGGGAGGCTGGAGAGCAGGGTCTGAGCACAGCTCATTGGGAACGATGAGATTATGGACAACTTCTTTATGTCTGAAGGCTCTGTTTTCTCTTTTGACCCGCAGGAATAATGCCGTCCACCCTGCCTGCTTTGTAGGGTGGTTTTCAAGCAAACTGGACAACCGATGTGGATGTCCTTTGTACGGCACAAAGCCCTGCACAAACGCAGGCCATCCTGCCTGGCTCCCACTCCAGCCCCGACTCTGCAAGCAGGTGGCTCTGCTCACCGCCGACCTCTGATGAATGCTCTACTTCCCGGTCTACAGTTTCATCTCCCCTAATGTGGAGAGATCAACATTGGGGCTGGTTATTCTGGACTCAATCCTGACTTGCCAGGGAGAGCGGGTTGGTGCCGTGGACCAGACACATGGGGCGAATCCCTTCACAAAGTGTTTCACATGCATCACTTCCTGGGCCTCCCGACAGCCCAATGAGCAGATGAGGTTGGCTCATAATTATACATCCGTGAGCTCAGGAACCTCGACTCCAAGCCAGCCTTGCTGATTCCACACCTTGGCTGGGTCCTGCAGGACCCCTTGGAGTCCACAAAAAGAAGAAAATATCTAGGGCCTAAGGACTGACAAATTTTTTTTTCTCTTTGATGAAAGTATGGGAAGGGAGGGATTTTGATGGTGAGAAAGGGAAAGCTCAGCCTTTCCTTGTGGATGGGAAAGGGTCCTTCGGAAATGGGAAGAAGCAGAGCCCCAAACTAGAACTGGAGATGTTATGTTCAGCTAAGAGTGGGCAGGGAGGTGCTGGCCTTCAGGGTCAGACTTTCCTGGCTTCAATCTATGGTGCTGTAGGAGTTTTGTCTTTGAGAAAGTCACTTAACTTCTTTTAACTTCAGGTTTTTTTTTTTTTCTTTTAGGTGTAGATGGCACAACACCTTTATTTTATTTATTTATATTTCTGTGGTGCTGAGGATCAAACCCAGTGCCTCACATATGCTAGGCAAGTGCTCTGCCACTGAACTACAATCCCAGCCCCTTAGCTTCAGTTTTATTATCTACAGATAAAAATAAAAATAGTTTTGCTGTAAGAAATAAACGAGATAATACACGTCCAACTGCTAGCCCCAGTTTCTGGCACATAATAAGTGCTGATAAAAAGTGATGATTACTCTTCATATTTTACCTGAACTGAGTCCCACAGAGATTCTTAGGCCACAGACTAAATGTTTGTGGCTTCTCCAAATTCCTATGTTGAAGTGTCAATCCTCAGTGTGATGGTATTTGGAGGGGTGTGGCATTGGGAGGTGTTAAATCCCAGTGGGACAGTAGTGAGATCAGTGGCCTTATTAAAGAGACCCCAGAGATGCTTCACTTTCTCATTCCATGTGAGGACACAGTAACAAGACCACCATCTAAGAAGAAGATAGTGGACCCTTACCAGACACTGAGTGTGCCAGCACCTTGGACTTGGGCTTCCCAGACTTTAGAATTATGAGCAGTAACCTTCTGTTGTTTAAGTCACCCACTGTAAGGCATTTTTGTTATAGCGGCCTGAACAAACTAATACAGCTTGCCTAGGCCTCTGCCTAAAATAATAATACAGAAATCAGCTGAGCTCTGTGATGACTGTAGTCCTGGGACACCACACATTTCTTAGCCCACAGTTCTTGTCTTGGCCATTTCTAAAAATTTTCTAAGAAGCAGTCTTTACATTTTCCCCTCTCCTGCTCTCTTTATTCCCGCAACATAAAGTGTATGCACAGTGACTCTTCTCTCCATGGCCATAACTACCCTTACAGTCAAGGCCTTTGCCCCACAACAGGTTAACAGTACAGGATTAAACACCTGGGTCTGAGCCTTTACCCTCCTACTTACTAGCTGTATGACTTTAGGCAAGTAACCTAACCTCTCTGTTTCCCAATTCCTCATGTATAAAGTAAGGTAAGAATACTTACAACATAGAATGGGGCTAGCTTTTACGTATATACATACATACATACATACATACATGTGAGATGCTTAATACACTGCCTAACAAATCAATTGCTGATGCTAATAAGTATCATGATATATATCAGCTATTAGGCTTTTAACAGTTTATTGTTTTATTTTCCTGATCCTAGTCTCTTTCCACCACAGTTTATTAAGCCACAGCTGTTGGAATAATCTTCCAACACTTGCTTCTGCACAGCATCCTCTTGCCTGAGGCTATAGAGTGGTACATACAGTGGTCTTGTAGGCTTGAGAACAGACTGCTCACGGGCAAGCAGAGAGAGCCCCCTCTGTTCTCCTATCCACTTTCTCATTCCCCCTCACCCAGCCCCACCAACAGGCCTCCCACCCGCTGCTCCCCTGACAGCCTGTACCACCAACTCCAAGGTGCATCCTTCTCAGGACTCCAGACTTGGTTCACTTTTCTTCCTCTTCCTCTCTCTTCAGGAAGGTGAGTTCAGCTAAGCCTGTGGCTTCAATTGCTTTCCTGTCCTACTCATGCCTCTTTCTGATATGATTTTTTTGTTGTTTCTATGACCCCCACTGATAGTTGTTCTTTTGAGTTAAGCCTGGCTCCTTCTGTAGGATTCTCTTTTTTGGGGGGGGGGAATCTGCAGTGGTAGTGGGGATTGAACTTGGGGGCACTCGACCCCTGAGTCACATCCCCAGTCCTATTTTATATTTTATTTAGAGACAGGGTCTCACTGAGTTGCTTAGTGTCTCGCTTTGGCTGAGGCTGGCTTTGAACTCGAGATCCTCCTGCCTCAGCCTCCTGAGCTGCTGGGATTACAGGTGTGTGCCACCATGCCTGACTAGGATTCTCTTTTAAAATGCAAGTGGTAATGACAGTCGCAACCCACCAGGTCACTAAGTGCCTGGGAAGAAGAACAGCAGAAGCTGCTACCTCACTTGTAGACAGTCATGTTCTTGGGCACTGGGGGTCTCCAAGGGAAAAGAAAGTAAAGAGTGAATGTGGGAGGGGAAATATGGAGAAAGGGATGGTCTTGTTAGGAATGGTTGGAGCTGGGCACAGGTAAGCAACATACAGAGAAGGCCATTATCTATCAAGGATGAAAGTGACATACTGTCAAACCTGTTAGATGAAAAAGACACTTTAGGTGTTCACAGGATCTCAGGTTTAAATCAATGGGCACAGCTAAACAGACAAACTCTAGAAGCTTGACAGGAGAGACCCTCTGACAAACACTGGGAAAAATCCCCTAAAATTCTGTAGGTCTCATTCCTACTGGTTTGTCCTCAAGAAATATGGAGAGATATGGTCAAAGATTTATAAGCAGGAGTATTCTTCATGGTATTATATATTAGTTAAAAAGTGTGAAAATATTCTAAATGTTGAAGAGTAAGAAACTTTCAATGAAATATTAAACAAATTGTCCCACCACTGAAGTATTTTGCATTCATTAAAATATTTTAAAGAATGTTTAATGACACAGTGGCATAATATGAAGCAAAAAATTAGGATATCACATTTAATAGGAAGTTACAGGTCAGATGAGAGTGTTCCCGTAACTTCTTCCCAACTTTCTGGTGGCAAACTTTTCATCTTTTAAAAAAATCTGATCGAAATGTCAAAGGTGCATTTTGTCACTTTTGAAAACTGTGATATGTGACAGTTTCATATATTCTGAAAATGCAAAAAAAATGTATTAAGATATAGCATAAAGATCTACTATTGCTAAGTCCTAAGGCCCACCCTTCTTTGTATTCAATGAAAGACTGGAAAGGAACACATTGAAGTGTCAGTGTTCATCTCTGAAAGGTAAAATCGTGGGTGATTTCAGATTTCATCTTTATATATTTTTTAATATTTTCTTCACTTAACAAGCATAGCTTTTTCTAATTACATTGTTATTTTTTTCAAATTACAGAGTTAAAGTTTTGTAGCAGGATTGTCTTCATCTTTGAAGACAATCCTGAGTCGTTTTTCAAAGCAATGATTTCCCTTCTGATATGCCTGGCAGGGTTTGTAGAGGTGGTGGATGATTAGCAGGTCCTCTTGGTTTCCCAAACATGGAGACCTCCTCTATGTTTGGGTGAGGCTGAGCAACTATGTGTCTTTAGGGATAGTCTATAGGCATGTGGTTCTATTCAGTCATGGATATAGGAAGAAACTTTCTTCTTGCTTTCTCTGACTCACTCAATCCTGGAGCCATCCACCCACCAGGGCAACATGCTAAAAGGCTAAAAAAGCTTTGCAACTCTTCCCAGGATTAAATACACAGGTCTGTCAGCAAGACCCTGCGGAAAGTTGTCTTCTCCCAGGACAAATAATGGTTTCTTAAATCCAGGGAGGGCCTAGGAGGACATATGTCTCTGGCTCATGTTCATGCTTTTTTTTAAACATTTTTTTCTGTTGAATATGGACACAATACTTTTGCTTTACTAATTTATGTACTTTTATGTGGTGCTGAGGATCAAACACAGTGTCTCACGTATGCGAGGCAAGTGCTCTGCCACTGAGCCAAAACCCCAGCCCCTCAATTTTATGCTTCTTGAATTAATGCTCTAGCAAAGTGTTCCCTTAAGTGTTCTTTTTACAAAACGAAATGATTTATATCCTGAATTATAATCAAACTAATTTGTAGAGAATCTGACCATCTCTCACAATCTCTACCCCATCCCTGCCACGATTCCCATAGCTTTAGGCAGAAATGTCAGGTTCTTTTTCTTAGCGGGAGTGCTCCCCTCTACCGCAAATCTGGTTCCCACCAATTTCTTTAGACTCCTGCCAATCCCAGAAAAAACCCGAATTCCTTATCTTCCTTCAACTGTGTCAGACTGTTTCACACTCTAGGACTCTCCATGTGACTTTTTCCTTGCGTCACTCCTTCCTATTTCTTTTTACTAATCTAGTTAACTCTTGTTTGA